>NC_048597.1:185015903-185615903 GCF_003668045.3 Cricetulus griseus
CGCGTAGTTAAGAAGCAATATGGGTGAAACTGGAATACTTTTTTGTGCTTGCAATTATAATTGTTTTTAACGTAAATTATGATTTAGATTGTGTTGGTCAGCAAAAACCATAAAAATAAAAATCAACCCAGTTTTCCACAGTATGTCTGGACATGTGCCATTCTTAAAATGGTAAAAAGGGGACACAGAAATGCTTCTGCATTAAACAAAAATCAAGTCCTGGGAAATATTTGCCTTCACAGCCTAAGAACTATATTCTTTGGAGTTTAAATAAAAAAGTTTATTATTACTGAATTGATATTTACTGATAAAAGTAAAATAAAATTATGCCTATGGTTTTATTTTTTTAAAAGAAATTTCACTGTCATTAGAATATAGGCAGCACATAAATTTAGGTAATGCATTTCTAATGTTAGAAGGAAGTCTGCCAACTTCTGCCTGCAGTGTACTTACTGATTGAGAACAGGGGTATAGGCGGTTTTATCTTCATCAATAATAGTGACCATCAGAGTAATCAGCTGTGGCCAGAAGTCCAGGTTCTTGGTAGTCGGTCCCTGGTCTTCCCGAGGAACATCCTGCTTCTTACCCTGTTTACAAGGCAAGCAACAGGCAAAGAGAAGGTTAATGGGAGGGCTGTGTTTGCATGCTCACCCTGTTCACCAGAGAGTCAGAGGAGCAAGTCTGCAGACACATGTAGGTTATGGGGAGAGCAAGCTACTGTGCTCAGGTTTCCTTTCTTCATTGAGTAGGATGAAGTCAGCAGCCAGCCTCTCCATTCTAATCTCACATCTGTTTGGGGTTTAACTTCTTTCATTAGCCTTTCATTTGGCTCTGGAATATAGGCCACTCCTCCTCCCTCTGAATGCTACAAGCCTACAACCTTAGGAATTGTTATGAAAATTGTCGCTTTAATGTGGCTTCTTCCACAGAGATCCAAGTTTATGTGTATAAAGCTGTGTATGTATTGGGGGGGGGAGGATGTTTGTCAAGCCTAAATATTTTATCCAAAGTCATGAATGGTAACAGGTTTAAGAGACTCAAAGATAAACTGGGCATGGTGTCACATGCCTTTAATCTCAGCACTCAGGAGGCAGAGGCAGGTGGATCTTTGTGGGTTCTGGGCCAGCCTGGTCTACAAAGCGAGTTCCAGGAAAGCCAGAGCTGTTACATAAGAAACCCATTTCAAAACACCAAAACAACAACAACAACAAAACAAAACAAAACAAAAGAACTTTAGAAACTCAAAGAGACCTGTTTACAAAACCAACCATGGAAAGCTCTATAACTAACCCATGGTATATGCCTCTTCTGCCCTCAACTTTATCTGATAAACTTCAGTTTTACAAATCTACCTTTTTCATCTTTGACTTGAACCATCTTTAATTTCTCCTCAGTTCTCCACACTGACTGAATTTTTTAAGGATCACCTCTAGAAGGCAGAACGTGACCTGGGATGGTCTGAACTCCCCTTCGGGTTAGCGAGTACAATAGTGATAGTAAATGTTTTATATATAAATTTTATTTTCAATATACAAAATTCTTTCCAACATTCAGGTAAATTATCCTTATTATTTATTTTACTGAATATCCCTCTTAGAACGTGTATTTTACATTTGCTTGTTAAATTTAGGCAAAAAAATAAAGGGAGACATAATATCCACTCAAGAATACAAATAGGTAAGACACATGGCATCTATGACTCCTGTTTCAAAGTCATTTTGCTAAGTCCAGAATTATCTGGAAATCCCAGTTTATGGCTCAAGAAAACTCTGCTGTAAACTGTGTATTAGATGACACAGTTCAGTCTGTTTTGTATTTAGTCTTCGTGTCTTCTATTGGAACTAGAAGTTCAGTCATCCTGTGATAAATGGCTATGTGTGCTTATCTTTTAATGTCTACCAAGACATATAACTTAGCTATGTTTCAATGAGTCAGCCACTCATTACCATTCTCACTTAAATGAAAATACAGCCCCCATAGTGTGTTTTGTTTGGCAACTGGAAAGAAAGCTAAAATCAGGTGAATGGCTCTGGAACCCGTGGATATGACTCCTTAGGAAAGACAAAGCTGATATGTCTCCAAATACAACACACAGCATTTGTGTGCTCATGTGTGTTGTGTGCATATGTGGATGAGTCCTGTGATGGAATGGTGACTGATACGACTCACATTCACGACAGTTAAGCAACCATGAAAGGCTTTGGTAACAAGTTATATCTATTCTGAGACCCTGAAAGACCTGCACATCAAAGGGAGTTTAATGATGAAGAAGTGAACCTGGATATTTAAAAAGAAATAAGCTTCAGTATGCAATAAAAACACAGGAATAGAAAATATAAAACCATCCACTATGTAGCTGTTTTATAATGTGTTTGCCACTTCCCCTCCTGCCTAAGTGGTTGTTTAACTCCTCAAACTTCTGAGATAAAGAAATCTTAGTTCCAGCACTTTGTAGGTTAAAAATAGGAACTCTGTAATTGACTTAAGAAATAGGACAGGAAGTTTCAGACACTCAGGCATCTAAGATCCCTGTGAAGAACAAGGTGGGCAGTTTATTGGCTAGGAAAAAGGAGAGTATTTATCTGGGTCTACATTTAGACTGGACTGAAGATGAGGAACTCTCTAGTGTCCTTCAATCTCCAAGGCAACGTCTGAAGGTCTTGACATCTGTGCAAACAGCCTTCTTGCTTTTCTCTTGCAGACATGCCAACTCTCCCTTTCTGTCTATTATCTCTTCTGTCTCCAAGAGCTATACAGGAGGGATCTTCTCAACCCATGAAGTTAAAATAAAATACCTGCCAGTCTGGAAGATCGAGCATGCAATGACTAGACTCATACAACAGAATTCCGACCTATGGTCTGCAGCAATCACTCTAGACAGCTTCTGTAGCAACTGAGCCAGACTAGTCAGTGGCCGAAGCTGCTCAGAAAAATTTCCCACGTTCCCAAATCAAGACCAAGCAAAGAAAGCCACATATATTCTTTAAATCAGCCACAGGACAATCCATTTCTATTAGTGGATTCTCAGCCACAGGCGCAATTCACTTCTATTAGCGGATCCTCAGCCACAATGTCCCTCTGCTAATGTCTTTAGTCATCAACACAGGGCCTTTCATGTGGTCACTATGGGTGAGTCTTTCCCACTTTCCTGCTTGCCTTTGAGTCTTTGTCTAAACAAAGTAATCTTGGCTGACTTACTATATATAGAAAGAACTGGATTTCACACCAATGTTTCCATGGTCTGCATGGTCTTCTTTTATTTACAAATGTTAAAGCTTACTATTGTCTACATCTTAACAATATGGGAACTGAGGGCTAGAAACCAGACTCTTGAATTTCAAGTGAAATCAAGGACACTTTCCACAAACAATACAAACGAAGAGAATATGCCAAAGTTAAAGTCAAGGTAGAACTCAAGGCAAATTTTATCTTCACTTCTCAGTGCTGCCTAGCAGTTCTTGGCTGATCCCACAGGAAGGAACATCCACCTTGTTTTCTACTGCACTTCAGTCCTGGAAATAGCCATACAGCCAGCATCTACCGTGACTTCTGTATCATCCTGAGATCATTTACAAAGGTTCATCCAGGGCCATGTAGGATCAGAAAAGCTAGAAAACTAGACCTTATTAGTTCAATGTTTTGAAGAGAGTCTTTAACACTTTTCTTCCTATAGTTAAAAATTGCTGAAAACAGTAGAAAACAGTCATATTTTATTTACCAAAACACAAAGAGGCAGATGAAGGTATCTTTCAATAGAACAATTGGGCATTTTGAGAGCTGTTGATGAACAGTAGCATTAGAAATTTCCATTAGAGAATATTTTTGACTTCCTGTATTCAAACCCACATAAGTAAGACCTTATATAGTTAATAGTGTATTGCTCCTGTACAAAATGGGGAAAAAATCAAGTTTGATATTTCCAGGCCAATATAGTTGGTAACTTCTATAATTACCAACATGGTAACCAAACAAATTCAACATGAGTTTCAAAGTTGATAGCACAGCTAAAATTGCCAAAAAGTCAAATTATATATATCTACACATTTACATACACACACATATATACACACATACATATTAACATAAGAACACCAATAGAAGCAGTATGTCGTGCACCGATAGCAAAAGCTGCTCTTTGAAGTTTGGCAGACATTTGAACAAAATTGTAGAGACATTGAACATACTCCTAGTGAAAAAGTGAAAACTAGAATCGTAGAAAACAACAACTTTGTTACTGTCATGGTATCCAGTATCACTTTTTTGTTCTTTCCTCACTCATCACCTGGAAAGAAACCATCCTGAGGATGTTATTAAAATAGCTCTCATCAGCACTGGCTAAGGCAAGTCTTCCTGTAATATCTTAAAGCGCCCTAAGCAGAGTCTCCTTTGAAAGACAGTCCTGTTGCCCTTTATTCTCTCTTTTTGCCTTTAGCATGATCATTACTGTTCTTACTTAGGCCACTTTCACCTTTGATCTACCTACATCGAAGGTTCTTGCTGCTATTAATCTTTGATGCATTGTCAAGGATGCTTTCCTCATTGCCTGCATTTTACTGACACATGCTAAGTTACTGAAGCTCTGCCCATGAATGGGAGAGAGGTGGGCAGCTATGCTGAATGAAGCAGGAGGCCTGCACTCCCTTTACTGGAGGGTCTTGTTCACACACACGTGAGTAGCCTTAGTAGTCTGTGAGGAAATCTGTTTCCCTTCACCATAAACAAAAAAGTGGCCTCAAGTCTTGGATAGTTAGAGTCAATATTCTGACTCCCCCATCTGTGTCAAAGATGAATTTAAAACCCACACTAGACATGTTTCGGGAAGCTATGAGTCATATCCAGTGCAAGGAATCTTAAAAGAACACCTTTAAATTGTGAAATGATCCTGTATTAGGAACTGCTGTTGGCCAACGCTTTTCTACACCTGAAGCACTGAACGGCTACATCACCATCACCTGGATGCACGATGAAATACAGTGGCTCTTCCTGCCCTTGTGCTGGGCCTGTTAAATCAGAATACATGAAAATATTGCTAGGAACCCGGACTTATCTACACAGCGCTGTTCTCAGAAGTCTTCATGCTCCTAGGGAGAGCCCACTGCTAACTTGTAATTAAATCAGGCAAAAGAGCCCTCGTTTTAAAGAAAATACGTGCTACAATTTCTGTAGAATGCCAGAGTCAGCCAGGCATTTGCTAGATTTTATATTCTGTCATGACAACAAAAGTCTTTGATTTCACCTTTATACCCAACAAGGTTCCAAATATACAAAGGTTGGGGTTTGTTGGAGGAAACAGCACTTCTTGCTATTTATGTGGCAAACCCGCAGATAGAGGCCTGTGTGCTACAATGTTACATCTTTTTACAAAACTTTACCTTTTCAGACTGAGAACAACAAAATGACCAAACAGGCTGCGGAGACGGCTTAGTGGTTAAGAGGACTGGGTCTGCTCTTGCAGAGGGCCCAGGTTCAGATCGCAGCACCCGTATGGTGGCTCAAATGTCTGTTGTGGGAATCCATCGGCCTCTTTTGGCCTCCTAGGGCAATGCCCTTATGTGGTAGACATATATGCAGGCAAAACACTCATACATATAAGATTAAAAATGAGTATCATTTTTAATAAAAGAATTGTCTTAGGGTTTCTACTGCTGTAATGAAACAGGACGACCAAAAGCAACTTGGGGAGTAAAGTGTTTCCTTCACTTACTCTTCATCTTCAAAGGTAGTCTGGGCAGGCACTCAAACAGCACAGGAACTCGGAAGCTGATGCGGCGGCTGTGGAGGAGCATTGCCTACTGACTGGTTTGCTGCTCTTCATGGCTCAGCCTGCTTCCCTATAGGACCCAGGACCACCAGTCCAGGGGTGGCACCACCCACAATGGGCTGGGCTCTCCCACTCCAATTCTTGATTAGGAAAATTTTTTACAGGCCTGTCTACAGCTGGATGTTATAGAGGTAGTTTTTCATTTGATGTTCCCTCCTCTCAGATCTCTAACTTTTGTCAAGTTGACATAAAACTAGTCAGCACAGAAAGGAATGATAGTTGCAAGCACAATAAACTAGAGAAGAACATAGCATAACATGAGAAGAGTTTTACATTTCTGCGATTATGAGCAGGTACAGGTGCCTGAATCGGAGCCTGCTAAGTCATTCCACTGGATCCTACTGGCCTTTGTTACACGAACTGGGAGGGTGGGGAGCACAGAGAGCTAACAACAGTGTCTGCGAATCACAGTTTCCCCTCTGTTACCTGACTTGCAGCCTTATAATCACAGAGAAATGGATACATGGCAAATACATACAGTATCCATTTTTAGTTTCAACATGGAGATTTCCTGTATAGCACTTCATGGAAAAAGGTGTTTCTATGTTGGGTTGTGTCTATGTGCCTGAGAGGTGTGATGAGAACTTTCAAGACACCTGAGGTTTCAAACTTCTCCTTATGTTTTGCTAAATCTCTAGTACTATGAGTTCCATCCCCAGGACTCATGTGGAAGGAGACAACTGATGTAGAAACGCTGGCTCTGGATGTGATGTGCTGTGTATACCCACAAACTCATAACAGCTGTGCTACCTGTGCAAGACCTGTACAAGATCAGGCTGGATAAAATTCCTGCATGGATGGGGAGATGATCTCCAGACCCTACCCTTTACTGAGGGAGCAAGAATTGCTATTCTTTGAGGTTGTGCCACTGACAGGATCCCCATATTTTAGTGGATGCCCCACAGTCATGCAGAAGGGCAGCTCTTACTGGAATTAGTGAATTATTAAAAATAAACAAACACATGGAGGGTGTGTGAGTGAAATTAGAGGAGAAAATTGGCTTAAATGTGATCATATTTCATTATAAAGATGTACGAAATTCTCAAGAATAAAGAAAAATTATGTGAAGAAAAGAGATATTGAAAACATTGCCTTCTGGACATGATATAATGGGTGTGCTCATGAACTCACAACAGCTGTGGCTACCTGTTTGAGACCTGCACAAGATCAAGCCAGACCAAATTCTGGCATAGATGGGGGAGATGATCTCCAGATCTTAGCCCTTGTAAGTGAGGTGGGGAATATAGCTTGGTGGTCCAGCACTTTGTCTAATTTGCATACATCTGTAGGTACCATCCCTAGCATTGCAAAGAATGAAAATAAAAATCATAATTATTTGAAATCATGCATCCTAATAAGCTAGATTTTGTTAATCTGCAATCTACATACATCTCAAACATCATACTCTACACAGTAAATGAATACTTTTATATCACAATTAATATCAATTTAAAATTGGACTAGTAAACTTTGACACATTAATGAAGACCCATTAACTTTTAATAGTTATCGCTCATTTTTTTTAGTATATAAAAGATTTAGTTTACTTGTGTCAGTGAGAACTCTTATACCATGTTGAAAGACTGTCTGAAGAGAAACCTTTCTGAAGGTCACAACCCCAGAAAGCTACAAATAACTGGAGTACCTGCTTGAAACCTATAAATAAAAACCTGACAATATGTCAGGGTGGAAGTCAGAATGATTAACTGGAAGGTGCTATAGTCTGGTTTCCTCAGAAGTGGCCCAAAGCTGAAGGAAAGTGTTGCAATTCAACATGAATTAGCTTGACATAATATCAGGCTGCTGATGTCGGACGTTTTAAACTTGAAAAGGGCTTTAAAGATTTTGGGTCCTATTTTTCTCTATGCCTGGTAAGTCCGAATTATTATCATTATAAAGCATTTCTTGATTCTACACAGTGAACAGAGTTTCCAAAGGTGACATCAGGTAGCAAAGAAAACCACCAGAGCCAGGCTTTTCTGAACTGTAGCTCTGTGTTGCATAGTCACACTGACTTGTGCCAGTCAATGGATTGGGTACAGGGTACAGGGTCACTTCTGACATGCTAAGTATCTGAGTAGCATAAAATGTCACCATATTGCTGCCTTCCCCCCATTTGTGAATAGAACATAGTGGAAGTAATTAATAAATACACTAAAAATGTTAAATGCTTTAAGTGCCAAGGAATGGCTCTATACAGAGGCATGGACAAGCTCCACAAATGACACCATGGATGAGCAGTGTGCTCGTGGAAACAGTTCTCACCCAGTATTTCCCATCACCCTGTGAAGCAGCAGAGGAGGGCATAGTCAATATTAACTGGAGATTCCAGACTAACCGAAGAGTTCAGTGTACCAATGTTTATTTCCTTAAAAATCAGGAAGAACTTACAATGGGAACAAGAAGGGTCCTCACACTGGTGGCTTTCCCCTTTACCTCACTCTCAGCAAAACCCCAGGCCCTTAAAAAAGCACTTGAACTGGCTGTTACTTTTCTGCATTATTTGTCCAACCCTTAGTAAAATAATAAATTAGGGAAATTTTGAGGAAACTTAAAATTGGAAAAGGGAAACTGACAACCAACTTGGTAATGTACCTGCAAATAGACAGGGGCTTGTGTTTCCTTATTCTATGTCTTTACTAGCCAGCAGCATCCTTTTATAGACCATAACATCTTTCTAGAATTTCCTTTGAGAGCTAGGAACTCATTGGGAAAACACAAAATTTGCGCTACAGTATTCCTTTAAAAAATGTAGTGTATTTTAAAATCGTGACAGACTTTGATGACTTCCCATGGGAGGCCTCACCCTCCCTGGGGAGGGGATAGGGGTGGGATGGGGGACTGGTGGGGGGCATGGGAGGATGGGAGAAAAAAACCCAAAAGGTTTGATGACTGTTCTATTCCGAGAGTTATTTTTAGTTTTTAAAAAACATTTTATTCTTAAAAAAATGTGTCTATGTTGTGGTGTTGAGTATGTGATTATGTGTGGGTGTTGGATATTGGGTGGGTGGTTGTGGGTGGGTGGGTTTGCATATGTGCACAGGTACCTCCAGGTATCTTCAGAGGCCAGAAGAGGGCATCTGATGCCCTGGAACTGGAGTTACACTCAGTTGTGGGAGCTGGGAACAGAACTCAAATCCTCTGTAATGGTAATACACACTCTTAACCTTTGAGCCATCTCTCCAGCCTGTCTGGTACATTCTTTCAGTTATGCAACTTATTATTAGTGCTGGAATCATTGCTTAGGAGTTTAGTGTCTCATGGGTAATAGTGACCTGGAGGACCAATCTATCACCAGTATGGTTTGGAAATGGACCTCATGCTGGGTCATAGTATAGAAGCATAAAAGAAGGAGTTAGCAAAGGTACGATTGTCTGATAACAAAATAAACAAATTAACCTTATCCCAAGTAACTGCAGTTCAACCCTGGCAGTGTCCAAATGAAATTAAAAAGGGATGTTGAATCATTCAACAGGTGCCTACTCAGATTTTTTTCCGCTAACAGAACCTCAACAACTACAACAGCAACAACAAGTGTGTCAATCTCCTTACAGAGGTAAAAACACAGGAGTGTTCAAATTTGTTTGTGGTGGTGACTAGAGAAAACTTACTCTTTCACTTCCTTTGCAGTTCTGGAGGGTCTTTTCATGCACACATGAGCTAATCCCTCCTTAACAGAATCAATTCTAATGTTTTCCCTTAATTAACAGTCATGAACAGTTTCACCATTGCTTAAGAGAACAATGCCATGCTAATGAGCTCATTCTTTTATATGAGATGGATTCTGAAGCTTAATAATGATAGAGAGGATAATCCTAAAGTTAACATTTACTGAGCATCAATTCTGTCTCAGACTGAAACAAGAGCCTCACATGCGTATCAGCCCCTCTCCACAACTGTGTATCTAATTATCTGGGTCTATTCTGCAGAACAAGGGCCAACTCTCCTTCCTTGAATGGAACCTCTGCACATCTATAAATACCGAGGACTGAGAAGGCACTCCATCTACAGTTATGAAGAAGATGAATGTGGGTTAGATTTTAGCATCACTATGGTGGGGGAGGGAGGAATAAGCTTAGACGTGGAAAAGTTGAATAAGGTACTTAGGTCCCAGGGTTTTAGGCCCATGGTAAACCATGGCCTAAAATGCAGGCCAGTCAGGAAAACTGACTATAGGAAATGCTAGAAGTCCCTTCACAGAAGGGGAGATTTGATTTGGTTACAGAAAGACAATTGGTTTCTTAAGACATTCTTTAAGAGAAGGGAAGAGAAAGAAGACAATCCAACTTCCACCACAGCAAAGTGGGCAATTCATCAGACCTTGGAACAATCCATAATGTTGTACATGACACGGTGCCCCAGTGTCACCCATGCCTCAACACAAGGTGAAGTCTCAACAGTAAGAAAGCATAGGTTAATATTCACCCAAATGCAAGGCCAGGATCATGGTGAGCAAGGCAAACTCCCTTGACAACAGATCTTGGGCTTGGCTATGCACTCACACTGCTCAGAATTTTAGCCTGGTAGACTTTAGTCCTGCCATTCCAGTTGAAGAACATTTTTTTTATTTATTTATTTTTTATATTCTGCGCAGTCTGAGTGTCATCTGCTGCTTTGAGCTCCAGAGCTGTGTTTCCTAATGCAGTGCCACCAGCCACTAGTCAAATGTAGTTATTCGAATTAAACAGGATTTTAGAAATATTCATTCTTTCACTTTTCCTAGTGTTGATTCAAGTGTTCACTAGCTGAAGTTGCCCAGTGGCCATGGCATTTGGCAAGGCCGAGGTACATTTTCTCCAGGATCATGCGTGATTCCATTGCATGTACCTGAGTTGAGTCAGTGCACCTTGTAAGGATAGGTGCCCTGATTTTAACTGGGACTTGCACTTGAAGGGACTCCAGGATGAGGGCAATGGTAAGAGCAAGCTTTGTAAATGTGCTACTTGTTGAGTCGTTTGCATCCTTACTCTAGAAGCTGAACTGTCAAAGATTTAATCTTCATGAATTCCACCTCTTGGCTACTGAGCAGATACCATATGTAAGGCACTATATGAACAATGGTAGGAAAAAGATTTTTCAAAGAAAAGCAGACTTAAATGCTTGCTCTAGACAAACACCTGTCAACATAACAGGTAAGCTGAGGAGTTCCATAAAACATACAGTAACATGAGCAAAGTAACAGTAATTTAAAGTACAAAAATAACATCATGAAGAAGAACAAAATACCACACAGAGTTGGGGAAATTACTCACTGTTACATCTATCAGGCAGTTGTTATGGGAAAGGTGTTACATTGAGCTTAGGGATAGGCAAGGTTGAGACCTATGAGCATTGTAGTGGAAGAACTTTCTGGATTGCTCAGACTCTAAAGTGTGTGAGGCTTAGCTTGGCTGGTTGTCTGTTTCTTTCTGTTCTGACAGGTTCTGAGAAGCAATTGTAATATAAATGGACATGAATGCATAAACAGTAATGCCAATAACAGGTAAGCTGTACATAATTCAACTTTGGAAACTGTAGGGTCATATTCCCCTCCTCCTGAGGTTTGTTGATGGGCATTGAAATTTCCATTAAAAAAATACAGCTGGGAGAGCCAAGAACCCAGGGTCCAGCTGGGCCTCATGGAGTCCGTGCCCTGCTCTATCCCAACAGGGACATTAGAGTCTTACATCTACTAGGTGGTCAGGCATATTTTAATCACCCAGGCAAGAGACATCTAAGCATATTTTAAATCTGAATAGACATTTCTCAGAAAAACAAGAACGATGTCTTCTATGGATTTTCTGTCAGGGTATATAGGAGCACTCAGGCCTGTTGCTGTAACAAAACACACAGTGCTTACATGATATTTAGGAGAAAGGTCAGCAAGAAGCTTCTCCTTCCCTCACTGTGTCAGATCCCTTTCTTCTAGGCAGCCCTGATTTTTCTCTATTATAACCAATATCCTGAGACAAACATGTATGACATTATTTAATAGATACCAGTTCATCATTTAACTCACTACATCAAATATGTATCTCAACAAAAACCACTGTCAGGCCCAGTGAGATGTCTCAACAGGTAAAGACATTTGCTGTGAAGCCTGACAACTTGAATTCAGCCCAGGGACCCACACAGTGGAAGGAGAGAACAGATTCCTAGAAGTTGTCTTCTGATCTTCATATGTGCCTCGTGGTGTTCATGAACCTACACCTCCCATAGATAGATAAAATGTTTAATTCAATGTATACAGGATACAGGATATACAGATATGCAATTCCTTGCGTGAGTGTGTGTATTCTTGTGACATAAATAAATAAAATGCTTTTGGACAAAGATGGCTTTTCATCCCGGGGATTTGAAATTGGGCTAGAAGAGTAAATCTCAGGCAAAATATAAAGCAGGATTAAAATCTATCTCAGTAAAGCCATGAGGGAAACCACGGGGAAATCTCGAGGAGGTGGCATCAGCGTGCTAAGCTGCTGGCCTCTTTGTGACTTTCCTCGGTGGCATGGAAGAAAATCCGCTGCCCATAGGGTGGAAATGCAGTATCGAAGCAGCACATACGGCCTCAGCAGCTGATTCTGAACAGCAACATGACTACAACAAGCCAGACGCTTTTCAAATCAAATTAAAGCCCTTTGTATCTGGGAAAGAGATGCTTAGTCTTAAAGGGAGTCATTAATAAAATAGGGACTGGAATGACCTAGTTGGGTAGTACTGAAAATTGTCTGCATTGGAACAATGACATAAATCACAAAGTCCCCCATCATACTACAAAAATCTGTAAAATCACTTAATTCCATGTATCTCAAGGATGGGCAATTGTGCCTCTTCCAAAACTCAGGATATTCTACTAGTGAGGAAGATGAGTGGTTCAAGCACCAAGTCCCCAGGAAAAACACAGTGTAAGCAGGGAATTCTCAAGGACATTTCCATTGTCTTCCCAAAATGGGTTAATTCTGGAGTAGGGATTTTCCCTGGGATTGGCCAATGGGATGCCTAGGTAGGGAATTTATCCTGTGAAGACTAAGTAGAAAGACTTGGACACTTCTGTCACAAAGTTCAAACCTCCCAGGAGTCAGGGCTGATGTGGAAAATCACAAGTTAACATGGTCATTGATCTAGTTCAGTTTCCTATGGCAGGCACAGAATATCTTGCAAATATAAGATAAATAAATGTGGGTAAATAAAAAGGAAATTTTCAAAGTGGTGATGATGGACTAATAGGTATCTACCTATCTCCAAAATCATTGGGATACATGGTGTGTGTGTGTGTGTGTGTGTGTGTGTGTGTGTGTGTGTGTGTATGTTTCTATATGTATACTTGTAAATTTCTATATCTTAACTGTATCTGAAAAGGTTAATCCTAGATTTTCTTTTTCTCTATTTTGAGACTGGATTTCCCTCTGTAGCCCTGGATGTCCTGGAACTCACTCTGTAAAACAGGCTGGCTTCAAACCCACAGAGATCTGCCTGCCTCTGCCTCCTGAGTGCTGGGGTTAAAGGTGTGGGACACTGCTGCTTGCTAATCTTAGGTTTTATATAGCTAAATAAAATCTTGTATGTATATAAGATATAAAGTCAATGTGAAAATATCCAGGAGATCAAAGGTGACTCATGGGAGCGGGTAAAGTGATAGAAGGGCAGGGTATAGGGAGTATGCCCAATGTACACTACAAACTTGTATGTAAATTACATAAATAATTCTAGTGGCTGGATAGATGGCTCAGGGGTTAAGAGGATGTGAAGAACTGAGTTCAGTTCCCAGCACTCACATCAGGCAGCTTGTAACTGCGGGTTAACTCCAGCTCCTGGGGTTCTGAAACCTGCTTCTGGCCTTTACAGGCACTGTACTGAATTATGCATACATATACACATACACATAAATAATTATATATACATATATACATTTTAAGGCCACTGAAGAAGGGAAGTCTCGCCCAACACAGAATGGATTATAGCAGAGAAACATATTCCCTCCTAGGTACCATGGAACGGAAGACAGTTCTAAGTATACCATGAGCAAGAACTATGAAGAGGAAGCATGCATGATTCAGAGTGCACTCTACATCCAATGAAGTCAGAAAGAGACTGAAGGCGATCCACGGTGGTGTTTTGAGCTTCTGCAGACCTGAGACAGGCTGCTAGCTCTCTGAAAAAGAACTTTTCTGGAGAGTGAAGGTGAGGAAATTCAAAAGGATGCTAACTGGAGTCCTTGCAGTCCAATTTGTGCTATGTCCCTGGGCACAGTGCTAGTATCAATGTGTGTCACAGAGGAGTCTGCACGGTAGTTACAACTCAGTTGAACTGTATTGCTGTCCAGTGGCACTAGCTCTCTTATGCTACAGCTAGACTCATTCATGGTTTCCTACTCCATGTAACTAACTATCCGTCAGTGTGAATCTTCACATCGGATAAGTGTGTTATTAGCATTTTCTAGACACCAATTCCATTGACAAAGGTCTGTGAAGCAACTTAATGAGAGCATACAGTAAGTATAACCAGGCGTGTGTCTCTTTCCTGGTGGATAGGCATGAAACAAATAGAGGACCACATTTTCCACCAAAGTTTGTAGTGTGTGCTTCAGATTCGTATGGGCTTAGTCCCATTCGAAGTGTTATTAAACTGAAATCTTATTGTCCTTCACTGAAAGCATGAAGTGCCATCAGCTCAATCAAATTACAAAAGCCCCTGACACTTGATACTGAATTGAATTGGAAATTGTAGAGAATGTTGCTAAACCCCGCAGGCCCCCTCTGTCTAGGGCCAGAGGGCTCTCAGTACAATTACAAATAAACACGACTTTTGTATTAAAAATTGAACTATTTTCATGCAATTCAATTTTTCTTTTCATTTTAGGTAATTTTTTTTTTCTAGTGACGGCTTGGGTAGCCCACATAATTTACTCTTGTCTGTTACATCACTAACGGATAATGTGCCCTGTCTGGAGTCTTGAACAACAAAGATACATTGTGTTCATTTCTCCCAGGGATCCCAATTCTTTTTAGTTTCTATTGTATCAGTTAAGCAAAAGGCCCCTGTTCTCTCTTTGACAGTATCACTGACAGCGAAGGTCAGGCTGGCGTTCCTAATTAGCATTAAGACATAAAGCATCTGTGCCTAGTGGACATAATTTCAGCCCAAATATAAAAGAAAACATTAACTTTAACTTGCCACAACACAGACATATGATTCTTTTTGGATTTTTAAAATATCCTCAAAATAGCTTATTTTCACTTCCATAAATACCCATAGTTGCCAAGGTTCCCCAAACTGAAACTCACTGTCTCAGAGTTGAAATGCTATGTTCTGCATACATTAGCATGCCCCAATTCACACTACAGAGCTCTGACATAGTTTTGTAAATGAATTATTTGAGAAAGAATAAATCATCTAAATCGGGTTCTATTAGGACCCGTAATGGAGGAAGATCACCCGAATAGCCTGTGAGCTGCTCTCCGTGCTCCAAATCTTGCCCTTCCAATTAAGTCTCTCCTGCTGTCAGCTCCATCTTTACAAATGGGAATCTGGTCACGCAAAACTCCAATTTGAAATTCCTAGAGGCTCCACAGTTCTTTCAGGACAAATCCTAACTACTTAACCCGGCTTCCTACACCTCTGCTTCACCTCTTGGCCTGATCTGTCAGGCGAAGGGACGCCATCTTGTAGTCAACAAAGAATTCACAGCTCTGTAACTTGAGACAGACGAATTGGAACACCTTAGTTCATGGTCATCTCAGCTTTGAGATTGCTATTAGCTGCCCAGATGTGCTTTCTGGGTGCATCACAAGTCTGAGACGATGCAGAGATTTCTTGCTAACACTCTGTCTGTGCTTAGCCACCAGCCATTCACAATATATCCGGATAAGGGGAAAGGGACAAGATCTCCTGAGCAAATTGGGAGCAGGGGGGTGGGGGGGGAGGTAGCTAGGAGAATGAGAAGGGGAGAAGAGGAGGGGTGAGGAGGACATAAGGGAGCAGAAAGGTTGTATAGGGGAAGAAAAAAATAGTTGGCTCTTTCCCCTTTAAAAAGGGTAAGTTTAGAATTGAGAAAGCCACTTTATTTCTATTGCTGAGCTTTACAACTATTTTCAAGTTTAATATTTCATGAAACCAATTTATAGAAAGGCCTTCAGGATGGTGGAAGAAAACAAGAACACCTTTCCACAGTTCTCCGGGCTATATTTTAGGATGGATGGAAGACAAAGCAGAAATGCTGTTTGTTGATTTAATTCTCTTCTATAATTCATGCTTTTGTTTTCAAACTTTCAATGAAACATTATGTTAAGGCAATGTTTCCAACACACTCCATACCAGAATAATTTCTAGGTGAGTCAGATATTCAAGCATTAAGAAGGCTTACATGCATACACTGCAGGAAGAGAAATGTGACCAGGTTTTAAAAATAATCTTACAGTGGGGATGGCAGTTCTCACCATGACACAACTTCTAAATAAGTTATGTTGATACAGCTGATAAGCATAAAATTATAAAACACTCCAATAAATATAATGTAAAGAAATTCTAATTACAGCTCTTATCAGAACAAAGATCCAATTTCTTCACTGTAGAGCAAAATCCCACTGATCAAAAATGTGATAAACGTTGATCAAGTATTGGAGTTTTAACACATGAAACATGTTAAACCATCAATAATAAGATAAATACCTATAAAATCCCATCTGTGGTTTGAATTTTCCACATATATCAAATTAAGAAAAATCAGGACAAATGCTAGGTAATGTGCTAAAGTACATTCATACATTGGAGCTAAAATCTAATGAGGAAGCATTAAGAGGCAGCGCTTTTAGGACAGTGATCAAGCTGAGGCAGCCTGAACCCTCGTAAATGAGACAGTGTTCTTAGGAATGGAGCAGACACAGCCCTGCTCCTCTGCCAGGAGAGGCACAAAAAGAAGGTGAATCCTGGGGAGGAGGAGTCGCACCGGACACTGAACCTGCTAGGGTCACAATCTGGGCTTTCTCAGCCTCCAGAATGACAGGAAATAAAACTGTTTGGCTTATTAATCATGCCATCTATTTTTTAGAGCCATGCAGATGGGCTGAGGTAGAACTGAGGTAGCTTTGGTAGAATTCTATATGGCCACTCTATAGATAAAAGACCCCGGTATAGATTACTGCAGTGTCTAAGATACTTCTTTGGAGGGTAATTTCCTGGTATCTTTTAAAGTTGGAAAATCTGTTTCCCATTAATCAAATACATCTCTTAAGAATTCTAAGAATTACACTTTCTTTTACAAGTTACAAAATTATATGTATTATATATAGTTATATATAATATATGTGTGATATATAATATATAAGATATTTCCAGCATTGTGTTAAATAATGTGACATGGAATAATTTGAATTTCCATCAACAGGGGCAAGTTTAATAAACTGTGAAGTGTCCGTTCAGTGCCATGAAATATAAGAATACTCTTATGCATTAATTATGAGACCACCTCAAAGTCATAGAAAATGAAACAAGGCTCAGTACAATATTTCATAGTATAACACCATTTGTATGAGCTAGGGAGCTGTATATACAAATATAAGATGTCTATTTAAGTGTAATCTTTTTGAAAGGGTACACAGGAAATGATAAATATTGTTATAATCTCGAGATTTTACTTTTATTTTAAAGTATGTATGTTTGTTGTAGGTGCAATGTGAATGCAGTCTGCAGAGCTTAGGAGAGGACCTCTGATCCCCTGGAGTGGACTTACAGGTGGTTTGGGGCCTCCCTATATTACTGCTGGGAATTGAACTCCCGTCCTCTGCAAGAGCAGTAAGTGCTCTTAAGCGTTGAGCCACCTCTCCAGCCCCTATTGTGATAATTTTATGCAAAACTTTGGGGGTTTTCATGTCTGCTTTCCTTGAGTGGAGATTTCCCTGTCCATGAGGATGGTAGTTTGACTCACACAACCTTGCTTCTGTGTCCAGTTATAAAAGGGATCTGTGCCAGAAGCTAAGCCACTGGAGAGGAGAGGGCAGCAAGGCACATTTGCACAAGTGTCGATCTTGCTAGCACTCTGGTGCCAAGCTTAATTACAGAATACATTTCAGTGCTTCCAAATACCTGAAGATTCACTGCGAGCAGATGGGGAGTAACAACCTTCACGATCCAGAGGGAGCCACGTGGGCCCAGAAAACTGGATTTTGTGTGTTGTAAATGTTACCCCTGTAGAACTAACCAGGAAGTGCTATGGCACTGAACCAAAGTTTCCCGGTTGATGCCTGTTACTGTCAAGTTCCATCCCTAATTTTAATTCAAGAACCAAGCAGGTGCTGCAGGATGAGTCACAGGATGACCTCCTGGGCACCTGTGGGCAAGGCAACTCACAAGCACTACCTTATTTAGCTCTCAAAGCAACTCTACTGCAAGTGTAATTAACATTATCCCCTCTTAATAAACAAAGAAATCAAAGCTTAGAGGGATTTGTCCAAGACTCGGTTGCTTCCAGATGATGAGAACTTCAATTTGAGTTCAAACGGGTCTCATTTCAAAGCTTTAGCACTTCCTAGGCTATCTCTAGTGCTAGCCAAATCAGTGTTGAATAAGGGAAGGTAACCTGCTCTCATCTAAGTCTCATGGAAGACACCTGCAAAACGAAGAAAAAGATGGTCAAGAACCTGCATCTTACAGATGCATCCTAATCCTACATCCAACAAGTTGGTACCCTTCAGGAATTCTGTAGACTGGCTGAGTGTTTGACATTCTGCCCTGAATCACTCTGTAGAACTAGAGGTAAAGGCAAAAAACTGGGCGGGAGCCTGTGACATTCAAAATCCTTGGAGGCAAAGTGCTGTGACAAAAATCTCAAAGGGAAACAGCCAGTGAGAAGAGAGAAAGTAGGTAAAGATGGTGACTGGCCACTTAGAATAGACAGTGTTTTAAGAAGAATAGAGTGGCCAAGGGTATCAAATGCTTCGGGGAAACTAAGTCAAGTTAGAGGACTGAATGGTTTAGGCCATGTCTGTGTGATTGGTAACACAGTGAAGATAGTTTTGGTAGGTTGTGAGTAACTTGAATCCAATCACAGGGGTCAGCTTGATAGGTAGGACCTCCCAAGCTGTGACATTTTAAAAGGATTTGAATGACGTGTATGTCTGTATGTCTATTCATCCTGTGGATGTAATGCTCAAGGAGGCTGGAAGAGGGCATTGGCTCCCCTGGAACTGGAATTAAAGATGTCTGAGAATAACTATGCTTTGCAAGAGTAACAAGTGCTCTCAAGCACCAAGCCCTCTTCCCAGCCCCCACACTGCAGTCTCGATGAAGGTACTACTAAGATTTATTCATTTTCTGCATTTAATCCCAGTCTTTCCAGAGACATGCTTCCAGCAGCAGCTGTAGTAAAGTAACCTTTTCCCATGACCCAGGGTCCAGCGACCCTTCCTTTTATGTATTTTAGCACTATACCATGTGTTTCCTTCCATGGAATTTGACACTCTTTTAGTTATTGGTGTAATTATGGCTTCCCTGTGCATCCCCCCTGCTATAAGTCCATGATAATGGTGACTGTGTTTGTCTTATTTATTTGTCCCCCCCTTTTTTTAAAGTATCTGGTACATAACAAAAGCCAAAAAGTTAATTATTGTATATCTGTGAATTTACTTAAACACTTCCTTAAACACTTCCCTACATAGGATGAAACCTCAGAAGCAATTTTCCTATGTAATTTAGATGGCTTTTCCTTGTCCATCTTTACCATCCCCTGCTTAAAAAGTCAAACAGGAAACAAAGACAGTATCTAAAAGATAGTTTGTTTGTTTATTTTAAAGAAAGCACTATAGCAAGATGCATTTTCAATAAGAGGTTTTAGGAATGGTAAGGAAACAGAACAGAGCCATAGAGAGCCATGTAGAATATTTGAGAAAAAACAAATGGCCACAAGGAAATTAGAGAAAGGGACCAACTCATTTCTTCCTGAGATTCTATTATCCTTTGGTTTTCTAAAGGATATATGCAGAGATCAGAGCAAGGAATACTGCAGTCTACCCAACTCTGCTAGTCACAAATTACAGTGTGGATAGACTCCACTTACAGGTCATAACCAAACTAGGCATATACTTGGTAGGACATTTGATAATTTGTTGCATGTTTATCTTAGGCCTTCTCTTCAACACTGTTCTGAAGAAGGGATCTTTAGAAGAAATCTGGCACTAAGTATATAAGACTTTTCTAAGAAAGTGTGTCTAGCATTGACTCTACATTTATCTATGCAATACAATCAAGTCTTTCATGTCACTATTTCTGCTTATAGATTAAAAAGACATATATATATATATATATATATAATATATATATATATATATATATATTTCAAGCCAATTAAGGCAACAGTATCCATAGCTGCTGGAAGGTTTTAAATGGTAACTTTTAGAATAAAACATATCACACTTAACCATGCAGGACTCCTTCAATTGGCTCCAAGCTTGTAATAACATCATTTCAAATTTCACATTTGCCTTTCAACTTAGGTCTGTGTTTTAACAAAATTACCATAGGAAGAGTCTTTTGTTGGCTTCTATGCTGTGTGTTTTTAAACATTTGTCATTATTGATGCTTCTACACTGATTTCTGATTTTCTAGGTGCTTGGCAGAATGTCTTGGTTTTCCAACCTGATTCTGAAGTAGACAGGAAAGGCATTCTGTCTATTTCAGAGAGGAGAAACCTGGAATGTGGGTCTGCCCCACCAATTCTAATGTTAAGCATCAGACCACACATTGAAATCGATCTTAAGGTTTTAACTTTATACATTTACAAACAAGAATCATAACTGTGGCTCCTGCCAGTCTCAGAATGCCTGCAATGTGACACGCTATGCTGTGCATGGGTAATTCATTGGTGGGAAACAACTATAAAATGCCACCTTCTCTGGTGGTAGGTGGTAGTCTGAGACACCAAATTATTTTTCCCGTGACCTTAATTTCTCAGGCAAATGTTTGACAATAACACTGTTGTAATATCTATATTTTTTAGTTCTGTAAAAGAATTACATAAAGGGTCTTCTCATTTCTGGGAAGGTGGAGAGAGGAGTCTAAGGCTTAGAGAGTAATATGGAAGAGGACACTTTTGAAGGAGACTTTTTAAAGATATATAATGCAGCTATTTCCATAATTGAATATTTTCCCCTCCTTCCTTTCCTTGCTTTGGAGGCACAAAGTCACATGTAACCCAAATTAGCCTTGGACATACTATGTAGTTAAGGATGACCTTGAACTGTTGACATTACTGCCTCTACCTTCCAACTGTCTGGATTATAGGTGTGAGCCACCTTGTTAGGTTTATGGAGTGTTGGGGATCAAACCCATGACTTTGAGCATGGTAGGCAAGCGGCCTACCAACTGAGCTACATCCTCAGCCACAGCACCTGAATTTTCAATGGGAGCTTCGTTTTGTTTTCTCTAGAAGTTTACTAAAAGTAGCAGAAGAAAAACAGAGACGAGTAGAATACATTTCCACTTAATGTCATATTGGCCTAATGTCAGGTTTCCCTCAAAGGAATTTCTACCGACTCTGTGAACTGGAGCAAGACATTTAATTCTTCCAAAAGCAATTATGCACCTGAAAAACAGGAACGATAATATCTGCCTTTGCCACACAAAGCTATTGTGAAGAATGAATTAGCTCAAACATGGGGAAATGATGTTCAAATGTGAAGACGCCAGGTGGGAATTCTCAAACCTGTGGTTAATGTGAAATTAAATGAGCATACTTCTCCATTTTCTGCTATTCTAAATGTATTGAAACAGACATCAGAAACAGAATGACAGTGATCATAAAGCCCCACATCTCTTCTTACCGGATCTATTAGCTGAGAATAGAGTTCGTGGCAATTGTCGAAGATATACTTGTATGTAGAATCCAGACAGGCCCTGACACAGTCCTTCACTACTGCACTGGCCTTTGGTGGGCTCTGCAGCTCCAGAACCTGACAGACAAATCATTTTCTTAGACACAGTAGAATGTTACAAACCCATGAAACCATTTAAATTATATTCAAGTACTCTGTAAGACTGTTTTTAAAACACGGCCAGAGAAATCTTTTAAGTAAGGTGTGTGAGATAGCTAAGTGGGTAAGGGAGCTAGTTGCCTAGCTTGATGACTTGAGTTTAATCCCTGGAACCCACACCATGGAATAATACAAAAGACAACCGAGTCCTCAAGTTGCCCTCTAACCTCCAAACATGTGCCCACCTTACCCCTTAATAAATGAACATAAAATATTTTACAAAAGGAGTGTGAATATATAATATGTATTTATAGTACACACACACACACACACACACACACACACAGAGCTTTCTGAGATAGTAATCTCCTGAAAATATTCATGGTTGTAAACATCCAAGTAGAAGCATGTCACATGACCAGGAACAACCTTTTTTCAGTTCCACTTCATCAACTGACAAATGCAAAGCATTAGTTCTGAAAACATACATACAGACTGAACAGCATTATACAGACTGAACAGGTTATATTTAGGAATACACACACACACACACACACACACACACACACACACACACACACACTCACAAAAAAGAAAGAGGCCATGACTTTGAAAGTGAGCAGGAAGGGAAGAGGGAGGGTTCAGAGGGAAAAAAAGGGAAAGGAGATATGTAATTAAATTGTAATCCTCCAAAGAAAAAGATAATAGAAGGAAAGAACACTTTTGAGGAGTTTTGGGACTGGTGTGAGTGGCGTCAAGCAGTGTTTAAAAAGATTTATTAATGTGTATTGTTGTTTGCATAAATATATTCTGTGCACCACATGTGTGCAGTTTTCACAAAGGCCAGAAGAGGGCATCAGATCCTCTGGAACTGGGGTTAAGGATGGTTGTGAGCCACCATGTGGTGCTGGAAAAAGAGCTCACATGCTGTGGAAGAGCAAAAGTGCTCTTTACTGATAAGCCATCTCATCAGCTTGTCAAGCAATGGTGTAAAGAAATCAAAAGGATAATTGATGATAGTAAGTATACAGTAGGAGGAGGGAAGCTGATGATTCAGCAGTGTGAGGAGGAATCCAGATACTGTGTTAGTGCCTAAGAGGAAGGGAATCAATTGCAAAGGTGGGAGAGGCCATCAATTCCAGAAAACAGACTCTAGGTGACATTCTATGATACACAAAAAAAGAAGAGTGTAAATAACACAGGGACAAGTTGGGTAGTGGGGTTATGTCATAGTCACTGAGGATGTTCTCTTTCTTTGTTCCTTTTACTGGTGAAGTAACAGTAGACGTGTCACTTGGTAGTCACGATGGGAAGGACATGGGCAGATGCTTATCACTGGAGTGGCACTCTTGTTGCTCCCACTTTCTCATTCCCCCACGCTGGCAGCCGTCACTTGCCCACCTGAGTTAACTTCCCCTCCAAGTCTTGAGGTCTCACTAGCATTTTCTGTATACTGGTACCAGTAGATCAGGACAGACATAAATCCTGTCTACCCCAGTCACCAGTGGGTCCTGATATTAAGCCAAGTGACATGAAAGCATCAATATATCATGCTTTTGTTTTCTACCTATTACAAAATACTATCTTTTAGTGATGTGAGTGACAGAATTCATGGAAACTGAGAAAAATAGCCTGGCGTGTTGTTTTGTTTGAGTTGATGTCTCAGAACTTGCTGATCAACTCTCATAATACTCCATTTCGAAGGGAAAAATATTGTCTATTTCCTAGCAAGCTGTGTTTGAAAGGCTTAATATAAATGCACTACTACCCTAAATTATGACTTCCAGAAATTGGTATTAAAGAAGGTGTATTTTTAAACAGAAATGCCTAGAGAGTTTGGTAGATCATAACCAACTTCTCCAAAGAATCAGGCGACCAGCTGTCAAACAACCATTGCCAAGGCTGACACTGTGCGCTGGCACCATTGGGTGAACAGGAGTTATTTCTTTTCCTACAGTGAAAAGTTAGCAAACCTTCCCAGTTACCACCTAAATGTAACTCTACTTTCATTTAACATTTGTTGTAACTATCTGAAGTGTCTTGTATAGTTACTAAGAAAGTGTCTTTTAAGACAAATTTAATGTGAACTTAATTCTGACCCAACGAGTCTTGTGAATGACTAGGAACCCTGCGTCTGTGATAGAGCCTATGCTGGACAAGTCATGTAGCCCATGATAGTGGCTGGAGTTAGAGAGTACTGGTCAGGAGCAGGATAAAGCAAAGCTTCATCAAGGGACACATGTGCTCTGATGTCACTCAGACATTGTAGGAATGAGATGAGACACCTTCATCCTGAAGAAGGTAATGCTGGTTAGCAGGTCCACAGTGGACTTCAGGTCTTGCAGTCTCTCGCTGTTGCTGGCGGGAAAGTTTTCCTGTTAAATAGGAAACAGAAATGGATAAAGTTGCGGATATTGAACCTCCAGCAGGGAAATTAATAAAACAAGCTTATTGAAAAAAATTAAAAGCAGGAGGTAGGTTGTACCACAGTTAAAAATATTCTGGAGTATTACTAGATATTTTTTTAAATATTTTATCACAGGACATTCTGGAAAACAAGATTTAGAAATATTCTGCTATCCATCTTAGAAAGCCATATACTCTTATTCATCCTCAGGGTGCCGTTTTCTTCAGTGGTGTAGCCACTGATGAAGTGCCTTGCTGCAGTAAAGGACCTCCTGTCTGCGTGCAGACAAGAAACCCTAATGAAACTCAGTGGGCCACACAGAAAATGAAGATGTGACTGTAGGAATGGGGGAGGGGGGTTGTGTTGAGGAGAAGGCTCCATCAGGAGAGAGAGGGTGTTGAAAGTGGGTAATGGAGGGATGAAAATGATTAAATTCATAATATCGGCGGCTCAAACTCATACAATAAAGACGTATTAAAAGCATACTGCATTGTCATTTTTGCAATGCTAAAGTGTTAATTCCTGCTTATAAAACATATTTTTCAAAGAAGGGAGGTTAGCACATATTTAAATCTTTTTATCATTTTCCAAAGATCACTGTAATTTTCAAAAATGACTTTGAACATGGTGATAAGATTCACTTTTCAGTCACAGGGAAACTTCCAAAAGTAGAAAATAAGATTGTATTTCAAGTTCTGAAATATGATGAATTTCAGACATGACTTTTCCCTAGTAAGGTACATGGAGACAGGTCACTTAAAAATACAGATATTCAGAAATCTAGAGTAAAAGCAAAGTGCCATTATGAAAATACATGAAGGAACAAAGGGTTTTAATCTAGAGAGATTTCTCATATTAACTGATGATTGTTTTCTATAGTTATCAGAAAATTCCAAACTGACTTCTGGATATTTCTTATGATCTTGAATGGGCTTGGTGCCTAAATGATGGAAGTAAGTTCAAGGCTCTTCTTGCCCTGGAATAGCTTCTATAGCAGGGTGGCATATGTTATATTCTTGTAATGATGCATACAATTGGACTTTGATAAAATTCAGGTTGTAATTTTCAGAAATAGGTAATTATCTCTATGTCTAGCCATCAATCATCTGTCTATATTTCTATCAATAATCTATTTCTATAATCTGTCTATCTATCTATCTATCTATCTATCTATCTATCTATCTAATCTATCTATCCATCTATCATTCATCCATTAATCATTAAGGGATTAATTAAAATGAATGCAGGAGATGTATATATGCAAATAAGAAAATATTCAAATAAATTGTTGATGAATATAAGGCATAAAAGCATCTATAATTATGACTATAGAGACTTCTTAAATAAATTTTCAAACTAAAGCTGGATGGACCTTGTGTTCACGTGATGAATTAGCTCAGGGGCACTCCACCAGATGGTTATTAAAATTTCCAAGATTGAGCTGTACACACACAAAGTATTGTTAGGGTTTATGTGCACACAGGCTATGAGAACAACAAAGGCTCTCTTGAGGATTGCTTCCAATGTGTCAGGCTCAAAATCAGCATGTTTACTTTTCCACTACAGGATGGGTAATGATGCACTGTGCTGAGAAATCACCTAGAAATCATGTTGTACCTACCCTGTACTTGGACAGGTCGATCCTTAAAGAGTTATGCAACTGGTCCAGTAGTTTTATGAATTTTTCCCTCTGTACCAGAAAAACACAAGACAGAGAGATGAAATAAGCAACCTTCCTAAATGCAATCCTCTCAGCCATGAGAGTCACTGCTCCCATTCTACAGAAACAGGAGAGCATTGATGTCAACAACTTTCCAAAGTCACAGAAGTTCACAAACCACAGGACACAACAGTGGCTCACACTCCATCCCCGAATCTCTAACACCATCCCTGTGTCCTACCAGAGTGTCTGGAGTAATTCTTCAGAAAAGTGAATTTCTATCATTTGTCTCTATGATTCAGAGTACTGCAGTGTAACAGCAGAAGAAAACACAGCTCACCCCTTGTTTAAATACTGCATACTACCATGGGCCCCCTGAAAATTAGTGACAGATTTATTAAGGAACAGCTGCTCTCTCTCTCTCTCTCTCTCTCTCTCTCTCTCTCTCTCTCTCTCTCTCTCTCTCTGTGTGTGTGTGTGTGTGTGTGTGTGTACATTCCATTTAAAAGACATTTTCTAATGGGAAGCAAGCAGAGAATTGATAATCTGAAGGGACTGATTGCTGTTAAAGGACTTTAAGATTTATCCATGCAAATACTATAAAACTTAAGCCCTTATTTTCCACTGCTGCCATTGGGGCTATGCCAGTATGGGACTGTGCTCTTCATGAAAGTATTCGGCTGTGGAGAGCATGGAGTTGTGTTAGTAGATATAAGCTTGGAATCAGATGCATCTAACAAAATAAGGAGAAAACATCAAAGTCATTCTCTCTCTCTAGATGATGCCTTGATTTTGTTTCTCTTTGTTGTGATAAAATAAATACTCAGCAGAACAAGCTTATGTCGAAAGCATTTATTTTAGTTCACAGTTCTAGGTTTCAGTCTATCACTGCAAGAAAGTCAAGGTCACATGAAATTTTAACAGTTGGCCCCATCCATAGTCAAGAACAGAGAGTATGCATGCTCAGGTTTCTTTCTCCTTTTCTTTTCATTTTTTCTGTTTCCAAAGTCCATGATTCAAACCCGGGGAATGGTACTTCCCACTCTTAGACGAGATCTTCCCATGTCAGTTGATGTAAGCAGGCAACCCCCACAGACATGCCTACAGGTCAGCCTGATCTAGAGAACGATTCTACCTTGTACTAAATTAGTAATCAGAACAAAACCATTGCAAGCAGTACACTCTCCACTTTTATGACTTTTAGTTTTCTTATAAAAGTGTAAAGTAATGAGTGGGTGCAGGAATGTCTGTCTGGGCGTGAGCCTTTCTGTCTATATCAGTAGTCTATAAATACCAAATTGCATTTTGCAGAGTATTGGCAAAAGAATCTTTCCTTAATTTGGGAAATAGATGTATGGAGCATATAACTCTTACTACTGAAGCTGCTGATCTTAATGGAGTCACAGCTGAATAGAAACATATGTTGAAGATTTTTGGCCAATTTTCACTAACTTAAACATTCAGAATTTTCAATAAAGTGTTGTCATCAGAATCGCACATTAGGGAACAAAGGTTTAAGTACCACCCCTGTCCTAACTCCTGTGGGAAAAATATGGAAACAGAACATATAAACTTTACCTCCCAGAAGCTTCTGAAGCAGGCTAAGATCACCCTGTCGTGCAAAGCTACTGTTATATGCAGATAAGTTTAGCATCTTAGATATTTCATTGCCTGTCACGACCACATATTCCTGGGGAGGCAACAAGCCATGTTATGCTTTATTACTGCCCCCTCTACTTCCGTCCATTTTTATGTGAAAAATAAAGATGAAAGAGTTGGTACAACAGAGAGGACAAGGCCACAGTAAATTTAGTCACTCAGGTGACTATAAACATCAGTCTGATTCGTGTCACATCTCTGGAAGCAGGACCTGACCTCTGTGATTGGCACAAATCATCAAGACAGCTGACCTGACTGTTGAACTGTGCTTTGCCCCAAATCACTGATCCCATTCCATCCAGCAGAGCTGGATGAGCTGGCTGCTGCCCAGCATCTCTCTCTCCACTGCTTTTCAATAAGAGAATTTCATGTGGTGAATGTACCTAGGAGGAAACGTTTACCTTCCCAGACTTCACTAGAGAATAGTCATGCAGAGAGCATAGTCTTGGACAACGAGACACACTGAGTTTATTAAGCAGGAAGAACTCAGTTTTCTTTTATCAATTAATTACTGATTGAAAAGACCCAGAAAGAATGCTTGGCAGGATCTGTTAATATTACTGGTGTTTGATAAAGAATTCTTTATTGAGTGCAGTTTTTAGTCTTATTTTCCTTTGCTCTTTGTGATTCTCTTTATTTGAGAAAGCCTAGATGACACAGCCTAGTTTATGCCTACGAGGCAAGAGGTTAAGCAAATGAGAGAGCCATATGCTATTAGAATTCTCATGCTTGTCCTAACTATCCATACATGAGCATAAGCATTTCTGTGTTTGAGTACATGTGTGTACAGGCATGTGTGGAGGCCAGGGGGCAACCTTGGGTGTCATTCCTCATTCCTCCCCATCTGCCATTTTTTTAAGACAGGGTCTCTCATTATCCTGGAACTCACCAAGTGGACTAGGCTGGCTTGCAAGAGCCCCAGGGATCTACCTGTTTCTTCCTCCTTAATACTGGGTGTCTTAGTTGCTTTTTTGTTGCTGTGATAAGACACCAAGACAAAGGTAAATTATAGAAGTTTATTGGGGGCTTATAGTTTCAGAGGGTGAGTCCATGGCCATCATGGTGGGGAGAATGACAGCAGGCAGGCATCTTACCAGAGCAGTAGCTGAGAGATTACATCTGAGATAACCATGAGGTGGAGAGAGAGAGAGAGAGAGAGAGAGAGAGAGAGAGAGAGAGAGAGAGAGAGAGAGAGAGAGAGAAACTATCTGGGAATGGTGGTGTGGATTTTTGAAAGCCTGTCTCCAGTGACACACCTCCCCCAAAAGACCATACTTCCTAATCCTTCCCAAACAGTTCCACCAACTGTAGACCAAGCATTGAAATACAGGAGACCATGGGGCCATTCTCATTCAAACCACCACACTGGGATTACAAGCATGTGCCAATTACACTTGACATCTTACATAGATTCTAGGATCAAACTCAGGTCCTTGTGTACTTTACTGACTGAGCCATATCTTCAGCCCCTACCTATTGTTTAAAAGAATTACAAGCCTGATCTACACTACCCCAGTGTTTCTTGCCCCTAGACTGAGGTTATGCATGACAGAGTCTTATTTAGTTGGACTTGAGTGTTTGAAATTCTATCTTTTAGGGATGATCAGAATTTTGAATGAAGCAACTCTCAGATTTCTTCTCCCCACCCTGGTTTCCAGGGCTCTGCTGGAAATTTTATATGCAAGGAAGAAAGAAAACTGAAGAGAGAAATCTGCTGGGCTTCTTGTCACACGCTCCCAAATCACATCTGATGAAGCAAAATTAAAAACGTTCTGTTGATTGAATTTTCTAAGAGATTCTTTGAACAGCAGGGACAGCTTGAGATGTGATTTTGTTTACCGTATTTCTGTTTAACTAGAGTGAGATCGCCTTTGAGATAGCCCAGGGGCTCTACTGTCTTCGTGGCATGATCTGAGGAGTAAATAAGAGACAGGGTGATTAAAACATGGGCCTCCTGAGGGTCACACTGGGAACAGCCACATTAGCCAGTGCTCTGTAGTAGGTAAGAGCCATACTTGTCTGGTAGGCAAATCATAGACAATACTAAGTATCATCATTTATCAAAACTTCAGGTTTACTTGGGTGACAAAAGTACCAAGGCCAGTGACTTCTGAAGAGACCTGGAGAGTAAATGTGTTTGACTTTGGGGATTCTCTCACTATTCCAGTCTGACATTGTGGCATGACAACCTTTGTTAGATGATATACCAGTGTTTTGGACATGGTTATTTCATAATAAAACTTTATTGGTAAACAGCAAAATTTTATGTAATTCTCATGTTTCACAAGATCATAATCTTCTTTGTTTTTTAAAATAACATTTAAATGAATAAAGATCATTCTTAACTCATGAGCTATACAAATAGGTGGGTTGGACTGGGTTCATAAGCAGAGGGAAGACTCAGGGAGGGGGCATATCTACCTCGTAAGTAAGTGCATGTTTAGAAAGCTCCTCCCCCAACCAGGATCCTGGGGATGGTGGGAAGAAAAGTTCCTGTTAGAAGTGGGTACCAGTCTCCACCCAGCCCCAGCTTCTTTTTTAATTTATTTTATTTTTTATTTAAATTAGAAACAAGCTTCTTTTACATGTCTGTCAATCTCAGTTCCCTCTCCCTCCTCTTCTCCCCTGCCCCCCACCGACCCCCCATCCCAACCCTTTTCTGCTTCCCAGGGAGGGTGAGGCCTTCCTTGGGGGATCTTCCAAGTCTGTCATATCATTTGGAGCAGGGCCTAGGCCTTCCCTCTATGAGGAGAGCAGTCTCAGCTTCTTTATTTGCTTCCCATCTCACTATTGTGGTCACAGTGTGGTTAAACTGAAACTGAAACTGTTCAAGTTTCAGGGCCTTTAGCTGCTTAGCACCTCTTGGAGGAATCCTGCTGCCTATGTACTCATGTGATCTCAGGTTTGTGAAAGAATGTCAGAAATAAGATAAAGAATATCCTGGCATGGGCTAGCAATTTCTTCATCCAAATCCATCAAAACCCACAACTCAGTAAGAAGAGAAACATTTCCAAATAGAATATTTAAGGGATCTTAATAATTTTGTATAATTGTTATTCATAAAAATATAGTGGGGATGTCTTTGTATTTCTTGTTGATTTGCCATTCCATCTTACACCTGTCAAAATGACTAAGATCAAAAACACAAGTGACAGCTCATGCTGGAGAGGATGTGGAGCAACAGGAACACACCTCCATTGCTGGTGGGAGTGCCAACTTATACAGCCACTTTGGAAGTCAGTGTGGTGGTTTCTCAGAAAACTGGGAATCAATCTATCACAAGATGCAGCAAAACCATCCTTGGGTGTATACCCAAAGGATGCTCAATCATACCACAAGGACACCTGCTCAGCTAAGTTCATAGCAACTTTATTTGTAATCAACCAGAACCTGGAAGCAACCTAGATATCCCTCAACTGAGGAATGGATAATGACAATGTGGCAAATTTACCAATGAAGTATTACTCAGCTGTTAAAGTACAATGGTCAAGTACATTAGGAAACTTGAAGGCAAATGAATAACCCAGACTGAGAAAGACAATCATGGTGTGTACTCACACGTAAGTAGATATTAGCTGTAAAATAAAGAATAATTATGCTACAGTCCACAGACCCAGAGAGACTAGGTAACAAAGAGGGTGCATTCTTTTAACTGCTAGGCCATTTCTGCAGACAAAAAAAAGTTTTTTGAGACAGGGTTTCTCTGTGTAGCCCTGGTTGTCCTGGAACTAGCTCTGCAGACCAGGCTGGCCTTAAACTCACAAAAATCTACCTGCCTCTTCTCCAGATCCTATGCATGCTTTTCAACTTACTTTGTATCTTCAGTTTTCATTTATATTTACTAAATTTCCCTTGTATTTGTTAAAATATCTTACTAAGTCTGGTACTTATTGAACTTTAAACTTAATATCCATCATTCATTTGTCAAGCTTCTAAGAATTCCTGAAGACCATTAGTCTCCAAGCATTTGTAAATATTGCATAAACTTCAGGGAGTAAAAGTCAATGTGCATCTTTCTTCCTTTGGATCAGCTCCCACAGTTGCTTCCAGGGCTTGCAAATAAGTGGGAAGGACAAGTGGCAAAGAAGTGAACACGTGGGTGGGCTGGATGGGGGGGCTAAATGGTAGAGTATGTGCCTAGAGAGTGTAGGATTAGGAAAAATGCTTTCTCTATTTTACTTTTCCTTTTTAAATTTCTTTTCAAGATAAAATTTCTCTATGTATCCCTGGCCATCCTGGAAGTCTCTATATAAACCAGACTGGCCTTGGACTCAGAGATCTACCTCTCTCTGCTTTCTGAGTGCTGGAACTAAATGTGTGCACCACCATGCCCAGCTTGAAGAAAGCTTTTTCAAATACACTATGTTGGGGGAATTTAAAAAATCTGGGTTATACCTTAAAACAGGTTAAAGAAGGGACTGTATAACTGCCACTGTACCCAGAGTATCTGCTTTAGTCCTCAAGTGAATAAGGACTCAGGGCTCCAAGGTGGAGGCAGGAGATGGTATAGTTGATAATGTCTGGTTTAGGAAACAGGATTATACTCCACAGTGAGAGAAAAATACACCACCACATGCCCAACCTCCAATTAAGCCAGTTATGGTTTGATCAAATGTTTTATTTTTGTTATTTCTATTCTACAAGATGTTATTTGATTTATAAAATGAAGTTTGCTATAAGCATGTTGTTACTGAGATGTGAAATGTGCTGAAGTCAAAGTGTTTTCTTCTCTCTGGGTCACTGTGAAGTAAAGGAGCGTGGCATCCAATTTTCCTCCAGGTGGCTTTTATGGCAGATGTTAATCATGTAACCGAATCTTCTCAGGGGAAGAAAGGCTCAGTGTTCTGCAAGCCTGCCTTGTTCTCTACAGTGTACACAGGCAGAATAGAAACAGAACCATTTCATAACACAGCATGGTTTACATTATAGACAAAGTCCCAAGACAACAGGTTCTGTTTCCAAGGTGATGCTTTTATTGCAAAAGTCTTCTCTGGTCTGCAATTTGTCCATCACAGTATTTTGTTGAACTAGTTCCAGAATGTCTTTTAGCCCCACTTCCTGCAAAAGTTGATCTATCTAACAATAATAGTTGACAGTGTATTGTTTATGTTGTAAGTAAGCCAGGAGAGACAAATCTCTTATTTTGCATATTAGATTATGGATTCTTAAATCTCATTTGATTCTTACCTCAAATTTGGAAAGAATTTCAGTAAGACTAATTATGCTCTGTGAGCAGGTTGAGAAACTGAGGTTCAAATGACAGAAGGTCTTGATGATAGCTATTACCAAACCTGTTGTCCACAGCTCCACGTTATCCTCTGGTACCCATGTTTCTTTTCATTTTTTAAAAAATAGTATTGCCTCTTCACTGAAGAATTCACCCCACACAATATATGCATGCTCTCCCTCTTGGATGCAAAGGATAGAACCAAGTCCACCCAATAGCCTGTGTCTTTCTATGTGTTGTTCTTTAGTTTTTATTATATGACACAATCCCCACATTTGATTTCTACAACAGAAGAGCCAATGAAAGTATCCTCAGTGAACCTGACTGGAAATGTATGGGGACTGGAAAGGCAGGGGAAGTACTAACTATGGTATTTTAGGAAGTATTTTCTCCAATGAATTTTAGTCTTTGCTGTGAAAAAGAAAAGGACATGGCAACACGTGCCCAACAGCAGCACTGACCATCACTGTTTCCCACCCCCTCCCCCCAGGTATCCTGGCTACACTCCAGGAATCTGTCCTGTATCATCCCCAGTCCTTCACTGGCTCCATCCTCACAGGCACCAAATATTTTCCATTCTGCTGACTTTATGCCTGGAAAGCTCTTGAATCACCCCTTCCATTTCTATCTTCACTAACTCCATCTCTTCCAACTTTACTGGGATGGCTCTTAATTTATATCTCACTTCCATTTTGACCAGTGCCAGTTATTTCTCAATAAGTAACAAACAGACCTCTGAGAACCTCTGTGTTTTTTACTTTCCAATGCACCCCTGATGCCCCTGGGGTGTTGAGGGAGGCACTTTTCAGTAGGTACAGATCTTCATAGACGCACCACTCTTTCTTTCAAGGGAGTATCAGTGAAGACAGCTGTGCACAGATTGCCATGGAACCCATCTAAGCACAGTGAACCCCAAATTTGTAAACAGGCCACTCTTACAAAACATTTCATCTGCTAGTACAAAGCATCATCCCTGACATGGAGACTCATTGAGTCTTGCTGTCTGTCAAAGCTCTTTCAGTAAAACAAACCTTGAGCTGCAGGACATTAGACTAAGATACCCCTTGTTGCTCTGTAGTAAGATTCTAGAACATTTTCTTCTTTGGTTAAATATTCACATCCTTTTCCCCTAGGATACCTGGTCAGACTTGTCTTCTTTTTCATGTTAGGTTATGTAGAGTCATTATATACTAGATATAATTGGAGTAGGGTAAGAATGAAGAGAATAACTAGGGCCTAAAGTCCCTTGAAAAACTAATGACCATAGACTCATTGAAAATGTACAGTTCCAAAAATAATTACACTCACCCCAAAGTTTGTAGCAGCAAAACGATCAGAGGCAGAAACCTGCACATTAGTGGAGACAGTTGTGTGAGCATAGAAGGCGTTGATGTTCGCCAACAGGGCACTCATGACGGCAGGGACACCCGGGCACATATACTTAGAAGACAGACATGAGAAGTGCCTGGAATGTTTTAAAAAACAAAACATACAGTGCTTTTTAAAATGGAAACTAATTCACATATAAGCCCATTTTCTCATGTCAGCATTAAGTCATTCCTCAACCATAGCAAAAGCTCCTACAATCTCTGAAAGAGCAGATATATTCAGCCTCTTAGAAATTTCATATTCACTCCGGTGATGTAGGTTAATTAGAAAGTGACTTCTCATGGGGTTATGGGCAGTTTCTTTGAACTACATGGGTTCTGGGTGCTAAAAGCCAAGGTCAGTTCCTAGCAAAGTTCAGTGTGCTGGAGCAACAGCTGAGGACACAGTGTCACCCTCACTGCCCAACTCTGCCTTCAATTATTTGAGAGCCTAAAATGCCACATTCCACCCAAATGCTCATTTGCTTCTGTCTGCTCCTCACGCTGTCTTCTGTTTTGCAGCAAGAGGCCCCACTTTCACTCACACTGGTTCCCTCCTTGTCAGCTTCACTCCTGACTTGAGCGGCTCTTCTGAAGTTTTCCAGGCCTCAAGGGCCTCTGTCAGCAATTCTGTTTTCTAAGCACTTTGTGACAGACAGAATTCCCTTAGACAAACAACTGAATTATGCCAGTGTTGGGCACAAAGGCTCTCAATTGAAACCTCGAATAGTTAAATCATTCATCAAAAGCATCAAGTGCTTTATTCTACTTCTTCTCTCAGGGAAACGTGTCTCATGTGAACTCTATCAAAAGATTGGCAAATGGAAAGGGTAGCTTCTGATAAATCTGAAAGATAAAATACACACGGCAGAAAAGAGTCTTCTTATATAATTCCATACCATTTGCTCAGATATTTTAGTCATTTATCTAGGCAATTCTGCATTATGCCACTGAATGCCAAAATGGGCTGTATGTAAAGAAAGGCATGTTATGAGTGGCATCCCACAAAGCAAGCCAGTATCAGTCCTGAAAACTGTGGCCTTGCTTAGTTCATAGCTGGCTGGATTTCTGCCTCTTCTTTCATGACATTAACTGATGAAAGCAAATTAAAGTAGTGGTCCTTTAAATGTGACACTTCATGTCCTAAGAGTTATATGATGTCTGCCATTAACCCTGGAATATAAATGTATTTACATTTTTAAATTATTATTTCTGAGCTTATTAAAAATAATTAATACCCTCCAAGAATACCACGAATGGAAGCCATTAATATGGCTCAGTGGATAAGGACACTTGTTGTCACACCTCATAAACTTAGCTCCATCCTGGAAATCGTTGGTGGGAGGAGAAAACTGATTAACTTGTTCTCTGACCTCCACACACAGGCCACGTGGCACACAAAGGATCCCCACACATATCTGTATAAATGAACACCCACACAAAAAATAAAGAAATAAAATGTAATTCAAAAATTTAAAATAGGATACTGCAGCAACGTTATAATATGAAAATATCTCTTACATCTCTTACAAGACTGGAACTTTTACTGGACCTCACAGATAGAATTAATAACATCTTGAAATCACAGAAGACTAAAGGCCACTATACTGCTACGTACTCGGCCTGTTTGTTTAACCTACTTTTAAGAGAACAATGTAGCTGTCAACCTTACTGGTCTTAGATTTTTCCATGTAATCAACTTTTACAATGTAAGCTAAAGCACAGCTGTAATCTTAAATTATGTAGTCTTCTAGGCCCCTGACCCAGAGCAATGCATTTGTATGATTTGCTGAAAGCAGCAAATCCAGAGGTTGAAAGCAATCTTCTAAAATGAATTTCCTCTAGAATGTTAAACACGGCATTTGGATATTGGTTGATGGACAATGTCATTTGTAGTACTGTTTGTCATCTGGGTCATCATGGAGGGGTCAGTTGGAGTCAGTTAAATATTTCTGTAAACTATCCTATGGTGCTTTCAATGGTGTTCAATAATAGAGAGAAATAAAAGTCCTGTGTTAAGGACTGAAATGCACAGACACACAGATACAGACAGACATGGACAGTCCCACCCATGACACTTTCACAGACAGACACACATGAGCACATATAGACACAGTCACTCAAAATCCAGACACACAGGGCAGACACAGATAAAGGCACAAGGGAAGATTCACAAGATAGCCTTGAGGCAGGCAACAGACTGACAGTACAGAAGCCACAGGGAACCTGAAGGAGAGAATTCAAATCTGTACACACTCTTGGCTAAATGACTCCCAGGGGAAGTGCTTTTATTTCTTTCCTTAATGTGAAACTGATGCATTATTGGTGACTTGGAATTAATCATTAATGCACACAGAATACCACAAATGATATAAAAACTATTTCAAGAAGAAAATTTAAGACTTCAAAGTGAGGCCATCATGTTTCTCCCTGACCCCCAAATTTCATAAAATTAGATTTGTTAGACTCTAATCAGGGGCCAATAATTTTGGAATATTAAATGCCTAAATATGACAATTTGGGAGACAATAAAAGAAAAATAGACATATCTAGGAAGAAGTAGAGACATGACATTACAGTCAATTGCCAAAATAAACTTTACTGAAACTCTGAAGTTGGAAGTGTGCCATTTTTGAAATGGAGGGAGTCATAAGAGCAATGTAGTTCCTGGTTTCAAAATAATATAGTCAGGCAGCGACCCAGATTGGGTTAAAGCACTTGCCAGCAAACCTGATGTCCCAAGTACAATCCTTAGGACCCACATGGTAGAAGGAAAGAACTACCTTCCAGACGTTACCCGCTGACCTCCACATAGCATGGAAGGCACTCTTGCAATAAATGAATACAATGTAATAAAAATTAAAACAAACCCATGCAGTCAGATTGTCCAGGCCTTATTTCTCTTAGCTGTCTTGGGTGGGCCACAGGTTAGAGCAGACAGGATTAGGGTACAAGACACAGACCCAAAAGTCCAGCCCACAAGCAGGGAAAAGAAAAGTTAGAGGTGCTTAGGCTGACCAGGAAGAATAAAAAGCCTGGTGTCCCCATGGTTGATGCATATATATATATATATATATATATATATATATATATATATATATATGTATACGTCTGGTTGACAGCAGTGAGTCTACCTGCAGACCAGCATGGACTCTGGGCACATAACAGATGTGCAACAATTATGAGAACATCATGACACAGACAGAGTGCTCTTGAGATACTGGGTGAGACATGATCACCCAGCCTGCAGAGACTCGGGGAAGACTTCTGAACTGAAACTTGGCGGTGAGTTATTGATGACTAAGAGATCCTCAAGTTATGCACAGGACTTGATCTCACCAAGATGGAATTTGCTCAGGGAAATGAAATAGTACAAACCAAGAAACAGTGAAGACACAATTGTGTGCCGTCAACTCCATTGACCACTAGGGGATAATTCCAGATTAGTATGGCCAGATGTGTGTCTGGGTTGATGTGCAGTTCTGTGCCTTATGGTAGGCCAGCTACATCTTCATAGTTCAGAGAACTTTAGCAGATAAAACTCAAATTCTCTCAGTATATGTAAGCTACAAAGCCATCTCCCAGAAGCCATACTCGCTCTCTATGAAGTGGAAGCAACATCATCAGATCTGCATTTTAAGAGGTTACTTTGGGTGTAAGAATTTAGAGGATGTATTTGAGAGAGGGGAAGGGAGAAAAGGAGTCTAACAAGAAGTTACCTGAGGGTCCCCCCCTTTGTGTGTGTGTGTGTGTGTGTGTGTGTGTGTGAATTATGCTGTAGTGAATGTGGTATGCAGGTAGACTTAATTATTTGAGTTTCATTATGGTATCTAGTCAAAGTGCACAAAGGTGTCTTTCAATACATTGACTTTACTTCATTGGGGTCACCTTCCTCTCTATCTTAGGTTGGACACTGTGGCTGCACCTGTGTGTCTGCAGTTCTGCTGTCCTTACTGAGATCACATTTAATGCAGTGACTTCACACTCCCAAGGACATGCCAATGGGTTTTTTCCTTAATGAAAACAAAGCAACAGGAGCCAAAGGCATTTACACAGAGTTAAAGGGGACAAGATTAGTGTTCAGTTACCTTGATAGGACAGTTGGCCATTATATAGAATTACTTCGGGAGCGTTTGGCTGTGGTACATGGTAGTAATGTTGTAATGCTGTAATGCTGACCACACTCCATCATGGCTGTGCTGAGAGCGGTGTTTTAAATCACCCAGAACATTAGGCAAGTATTCATCTCAAAAAACTGACAGAAAATACCTTATTCTCTGATTAAGACTGAAATGAGGCAATTTCTTGGGTATGATAGGCATTAGTTAGAGATACAGGAGTCACCCTCTACATCTTCCCAAAGGCCAGAGACTAGAAAGGAAGTCAAATCCTACCAGCCTTGGAAGGTAGGAGCACCAACCCATGATTTCTAACACCAAGGAGCAACGTTTTCTAACTTCAGGGCAGCTTGCTAGACTGAGAAACACTCAATGAAAGACTGGTGTCTTAGCTCTTAAGAATTAGCTGGCCAACAAGAAGTGGGATGATCTGTCTAGGAACCACTCACTGTATGTCTTCTCAGGAGAGAGCTTACCTACATCCCAGCAGGGCTGTCCAACAGACACTACTCCATGGTAACTGTTTCCTGAGGCACGAGAGTATTTCCTCATTTACCATACTTACTCCATCCATACATACTGAAGATACAAGTCCTAATCTTCAGTGTAGCTGTGCAATAGGGGAAGGGCAAAGCGGTGTGAAGTTCATTAGAGGAAAACGTGAGAAAAGACTGGGAATGGGCAGGTTCCAGAGATGAGCTCCAATATTCCATGTATTGTTTTTAGCAAGACAAAATGCAGATTGTGGAAAGGACCTGGGAGTGTTAGAGCAGCCAGTGTTCTAACCCACTGAGCCATCTCTCCAGCTCCTATGTTGGATTCTTAAAGGGTGTGAAGAGAAAGTATGTCAATGTTTTCACAGCAAAAGGATTGGCATGTAAGGTAGAGCTTGTATTCAGCACAAGGATTTACTCATTACCAGTGCTTGTCTATTTAAGGTTTCACATGGTGGATATAATTTTATTTGTCAATTATGCAAGAGGTAACATTTAAAACTAACTAAATGAGATAGTCACTGGTGTGTTCTGACACCAATGGACTACTGAAGTATTTAGTGGCAAGTTGTATCAGATTCTGTCTCTAGATCACCTCATTTTCTGTTTTATGTTATGACTGGAGAAAAATAAGAATAACACCAAAATTTACATGTCCCTTCAGGAGAAGTTGTTCTTAGTCACATAAACTGTGGATGCTACAAGATGTACCTGTCTTTGTTTTACCAATGCAGTATACCAATTTTTATGGAAGATTTATTTTTATTTATGTATATCTATAGGAGTTTGTACACATGAGTCCAGTGCCCACAGAGGCCATAACAAAGTGTCAGATCTCCTGGAGCTGGAGTTACAGCTCATCTGACATGACAGACAGTCATCTGACATGAATGGGTGCTTGGAAATGAGCTCAGGTCTTTTGCAAAAGCAACGAGTGCTCTTAACAGCTGACCCAACACTTCAACCCCACACAACTCTTAGATTCTTGGAAAAGATTTTGGTGAGAAAATAAAAGATAAAAGGTAAAATGGTAGAAATACTCTAAAACAAGATTTGGTTCCAAAGACTCAGACTGACATATTCTCAAGTGATCAGCACTAAATATTCTAGCCTCTAACTAAAGAGAAATTCAAATATTTTTGAAGTGCTTCTTCTTAGGTCTGAAGCATGATGATTTCTCAATGGAGGCTCTGGATGGCTAGCTCTCACTCATGAGGTTAGAGAGAAGAGAATGGGGGTGGGGAACATGCAGATCACAGAAAGATGGAGAATTTAGCACAATGCCAGCATCTACTCCCCTCCCAGCATCTACTCCCCTCCCATCAGCTACTCCCCTCCCATCAGCTACTCCTTCTCTGTCTTCCCTCCCCCTACACGCCTAGATTTGGCCCATCCATTTACACAGGCATGCAGCACAGGGGCATAGTTATCATGATCTTAGTATTTCAGCCCTTCTTCATCCTGAACTAGTAGCCCAGTGGAGGCAAATGCTATCCCTGTTCCTGAGTCTTAATGACTTTTCCTTGCTGTTGCCTGAATTTGTTCCCTATGGGGACAGATATTTCTATGGGGAAACTTTTTTATGGGTTGACATTTTGAGGAGGTTAAGGTCTTTGGGAGGTACTAAGATAGACAGTAGGGTTCTCATGATTAATGTAATAGTAGCTTTATAAAATGTGGCCTAGAGAGATCTTGTCACACTGAAAATACTGTGAGAACATAGCAAAAAGAGTCTTCCATGAACCAGGAAAACGTCCTTCACAGGACAACCTTGATCATGGACTTCACTTTCTTTTTAACTGTGAGAAATAAACTCCTGTGGTTTATAAGCCACCCCGTTTATGGCATCTTGTTATAGTAACATTCATAGGCTAAAGGCACCCTGCATAAGTCCACACACCTAGCTACATAGGAAACATCTACTGAACAAATGAATTATGCATTCTAAAATGTTGGGCCTGAATCTGGACCTTGACTTCTTGTTTCCTGCTGTGTCTTTGGTTCCTGCAACAGTTCCTTCCTTTTACAGACCCCGAAGTAAAGGTTGTAAATAAACAAAGAAGTCAGTTGTTCAACATTTTCCTTAGAAGGCATGTGTGTGGCTTTAGCAGCTGAAATAGACCAGGCTTAAGGTGAAGTGTAACCCAACAGTTCTGGTCTAGAGATGAGTTTATGACAGCAACACCAAGGCACAAGCCATTAGAGTCATAGCAAAAAACCATAACCCAGTGCTTCTTCTTGTTTGGGTCCTGATCCTAGCTCAGCAGAATCCCACATTTTCACCCCAACTCCAGCTTTGTTTTACAATGGAATAAAGACTAATTAAAGAGTTGAAGTGTGTTAACTTGATAAGAAATCACTTCCAGAGAGGCTGGGGAGACACCTCAGGTGGTGAAGTGCCTGCCATGCACTTGTGAGGCTCTTGGTTCATAGTTCCAGAACCCACACAATGCCAGTTGGGAGAGAACACATCTGTAATCATGGAACTGGAAAGGCTGAGGAGGCAGATCCCTGGAGCTTATTGGCCAGCCAGCATAGCCAATAGGTGAGCTCCAGTATCAATGAGAAAACTTTTGTTTCAAAATATATGGTGGGGAGTGACAGAGGAAGATCCCTAGCATGTAGCACTGGCTTCCACATGTCCTCACAAGCACATGAACATACATACATGGACTAACACATACACTACAAACACACATCATCTCAATACATAGATCAAAATTCAATTTATGTTCTTGGAGGCATTAGAACATTATAAGGAAAAAAATGATATGCTTGCACAAATGAGAAATATCAAGGCACACTATTGTGATGGAAAAAGCTTGCCTGGCCTTGAGAAGCAAGACACATTGAGTAGTGTGCTCCTTGAACAGAGGGAGCAGACCTCCGTTCTTACTGCTGTAAGCTAGAAAGCCCCTTCTGTTGTGGATTTACCACTGCACTAGCCACATGGGCACAGAGTCTTCATGTCCTTGTCTGTTCTGTTGTTTTGATAGGAGAGCTATAATCCCTGTTTGTGTGAAAGCTCCAGAGCAAAGGGCATGGGCGGAGTTTTATTTAACAGATGGAACCAACAAACTGTCCCTGATAGGAAGTAGCCCGTGGTAAAGGGAGTGTGTTTCCAGTCAGCAGGATGTAGAAAGATGAGTCTTCACGCTCAGGTTATTTACCGGCAGAATGGAATCTACTTCCTCTCCATTCTGAGAAGTACTCAGGAGAGAAATCTAATGCCACACTCAGACTCTGACTAACGCACGTCTCCCCTCAGGTATCCATCTCCAAGGCCGTCCTCAAAAGAAGCATGAATGTGAAACCAATCAGTCTCCATTAGAAAATGAAGTAGAGGTATTTCTCTAAGCATACAGTCTTTAAGTATGAAAGGAAACTACTAGGAAAATTCAGAAGAATCAAGCCATTTTATCCTTTTCCAAACTTGTAAGTGTGCACACTACACAGATGTTTCTTCTTTAAAGCAGTGCCCCAATTTTGTGACTTTTAAACTTCCTTAAAAAAAAAAAAAGATTTGTTTTACATCTATGGGCCTTTTGCCTGCAAGTATGTATGTTTACCATGTGCAAGGAGGCCAGAAGAGGATGGAGGATCCCTTGGAACTGGAGTTATAGACAGTTGTGAGTCACCATGTGGGTGCTGTGAACTGGGACACAGGTCCTTTGGAAGAGCAACCAGAGCTCTTAACATTTTGGGCCATCTATCCAGATCCTAACTTTGTAAATTTTAAACATTAAGAGGACAGAATTCTTAAACTTGAAATTAATAGTTTTATGTGTTTTTTTTCCTTGCTTGGTTATTATGATTTGTTGGGTTATATTCTGATACGTAATTTTTTAAGTACAATAGAATTTTACTAGATGTAAAAAAAAAATGAAATCATAACATTTGCAGGAAAGTGGATGGAACTGGAACTCATTGTGCTAAGTGAAATAAGCCAGACTTAGAAAAACACATACCAGGTCTTCTCTCACATGTAGGCTATTGATCTGCATTTATACGTGTGTGTATACATGCATGTATGTGTGAGAGCATGTATGGGTATAGATCATGAAATTAGGATGTGGACAACCAGAGGGAAGGAAGTGATTTTAAAGAAGAGGAGAGGGAGGAAGAGAGGGCCATGGAATACACGCAACACAAAAGTAGAAGAGGGGGAGAAAAAGAACCAGAAAGACTGGAAAGTGTTATGGAGAAGGGCAGTGGGGGAGGGGAGTGAAGAGTGAATAAAAGCCAAGTATGATGATGCATATGTAAGAAAATGTCATAATGAAACCTATGCCTTTGTATGGTGGCTTAAAAAATTAAAAAGCAGCTCTCTGGGGTTTCTTTCTAAGGCCCTGGCCCACAAGAAATACCATGGATGTTATCTACATCCAAGGTGCCTTGGAAACTCTTGATGTGGCACATCAGAATTTACTTTTCTTGTTGGTGGAAGGGCTTTGTCCTCTACCTTACCTGCTAAAGCAGGGACTTTGTAAAAACATTGTGTAGTAACCAGTGTGGAAGCGAACCTGACATCAAAAGACTGACTGAACCTTTAACAGGCAGCCTTCAAAAGCTGAAGCAGTAACAAGTCAGTTTCGGCCTTGGGAATTCCTATTAGGAAAAACCTTTTGCCTTCTATGTGGTAGGAAGACAAGGTGTGACATTGGCAGTCTTTACAAATAAGTTTGGGGACATAAAAAGACTCATAACTTAACAATCACAAACTATTTTCCTTCTGATACATTATTTATGAATTTATTTTTGTGCCTTAAAGCAAAGATTTTAAAACAATAGAGAAATACTAATTATTTCACACATGTAAATATGAGGTTTGCCTCCATGAACTGCCCCTTTCTAGTTATTTTATTTTATTTATTCTATTGGGAATTAACTTACATTTCAATTGCAGAAATAGCATTTTGGAAGCATGGCTAAACTCTCTCTGAAAAGTATTTTCAACCCCTGACAACAAGTGTCAGTATCTGAAAAACTATTTTCAAATTATTATAAGGGTTCAGTGTGGTATGCACCAAAATATTTCAATACAACTTACACAGTAAAGGAGTCACTTACATCAATTTAATTAAATTCATCATTTCTCCATTATTTGCTTTTGGCAATTGAAAACCTCTGACATCCAGAGATAGTCCAGGGGAAAATGAGATTCAAAAATAATGTTGATAGAAACCTTTGCTTCTTATTCCTTCTACTATGAGCCTGTATTTAGTTTCTAGCCTGAACCCAGAACTTCCACACAGTGAAGTAAAAGTAATGACTAATCAAGATTTCAATCTGTTCTGCTTCATTTAGAATTCACCTCCAATCTGCTCACTGTGCTGATATAGTGACACACAACTAGAGACCTATATCAGTCTATAAAAGCAATTAATTCCTAGCACCAATCACAGATCCATGTTATTTAGGGATTATTAGATTGTCAATCAATATATTTTTTCTTCTTGCAAGGTAATGGCAAGTTTTGTATTGCCAAAGCAAAATTTGTCCTGGACCATGTTAATGATGAAAAGCAAGGAAATGTGCTGGAAAAATGGCTCAGTTGGTAAAGATACCTGCCAAAAAACTCAAGAAATCATGTTTGATCCTCAAGACCCAAATGGTAGGAGGAAAGAATTGACTCCAGCAAGTTGCCCTCTGACCTCCAAACAGTGGCCATAGTCTGTAGCCCCCCCAGTCAGTTCTGAACAGAAAAAGTCTCAACAGGAGCTAGAGAGATGCTCTGCAGTTAAGAGCACTCACTGATCTTGCAGAGGACCTGGGTTCAGTACCCAGCACCCACATGGTAACTCACACCAGTCTATAATTCCAGTTCTAGGGGATCTGACACCCTCTTCTGGCTTCTGTGGGCCCCTGCACGCACATGGTGAATACAAACTCACTGAGATACACTCATAAACACGGACATTAAAAACAAACAAACAAAACCCTCCAAATCCTTAAATCCTCTGGCATGGGACAAAACAGATGTCATCTGTCAGTAACTTCCTTACAACTGCTGGGGTGTAATGTAGATTTCCCTGACAGTGAATCCCTTCTTTGAGATGTGGGCGGGAAAAGTGGAGAAGTTTCAGCTGAGCATAGCCACACCTGTGTGGTTGATTAATCTTCAGCTGTTTAACACCAGGACTGCAGGGTTGAGTGCTACAAGAAGACAGCTGATCCTGCACAGCATTTACTATCTAGGCATTACAGAATAAAACAGTTGCCAATCCTAGCTCCAGACCAATATCTGGTGTAAACAGGGCTTGTTAAAATAGAGAGTGTAAATAGGAAAACACTCCTTTGACCTGCATGTCACTTATCAGAGAAGAATGCAGAGTTTTTTTTTTTTCTTCTTATTGTTGAGTTTGAGAGGTGAGAAAACTTTCTTAAGAGACAGGAGTGCTGACTCTCCTCTTTCAGCTACTTGCTATTTACCAGTATTGCAGGCAGTTTTCTCACAATGTAGAACATAGGAAAAGGACTTTGATTGTCAGCACCCAGAGCTCTTTTGCTCTAACTCCACCAAATTATTTCCTTTGCTTGCAAGTGTTTCCACGTTGAACAGCTCATTTACATTGTTAATCGTAGTTGCATTTCAGTTGTGCTCAATTTTATATTATGTGTTTTGATAAGTTCCACAGCACTTGGCACGTGATAAAACAGATGTCAAAGTCACTGACTCCCTTACAGCTTCCGGAGTGTAAATTAGATTGCCCTGACAGCGAGTCACTGCTGCAAGATGTGGGCAGGAGTGGTGGGTGGCCATCAGTCAGAGAGATAAAAACTGAGTTTCTAGATTGTGGAGGAAGCCTCTATTTTGTGACCTCTAAGATCCCTTGTATGTTTAAAAGTGTGATCAGTATTATTCAGCACCAGGGCATTATATAAATCTAAAAGAAACACAATCTACCAATGTGTGTGTTCTTGCAAATGTATGTAGGTGTCAGTGCCCACTCATGTAGAGGTCAGAGTTCAACATTCAATCCATCTCCATTTTATTTTTTGAGACAAGGTCTCTTAGTAATCCAGGACTCTCAAGTTGACTCTACTGGCTGGCCACTGTGTCCCAGGATCCTCTTGTCTCCACTTTTCCTGTACTAGGGCTACAGGAACATGCTGCTATGCCCAGTGCTGGGGATTTGAAATCAGCCACCTAAGTTTGTACAGCAAACTCTTTAGCCACTAGGCCATCTTCCCAGCTCCACTGTTTCAGTACTTTAAACATCTCTTTAGTATTTCAAATTTCAATAACTCTGTTCCAGAACTATCGCTGGCTCTGGAGTCCTATAGTTCAGAGAAGAGCATTGATTTTGCTGTTAATTATACATGATGGTTAGTTTTGTTAACTTAGAGCAACCTGGAATCACCTGAAATAGAGTCCCAGTGAAGGTTTGTAGAATTGGGTTGGTCTGTGGAAAACTGTCTTACTTAATATAACTGATGTGATAAGACACCATCTTCTGTGAGTGGGACCATGTCCTAGGCAGGGGCTCCTGAACTGTGTCAAACTAAGCTGAGCACAAGCGAGGATGAAAGCACTCATTTTCTTTTTGCTCTTAACTGTGGGCATGGCCAGTCATCTCAGGCTCTTGCTTCCTTGACTTCCTTGAAGGTGTGTAATCTGAATTTGTGAGCTAAATTAAACCCTTTCTCCCCTAAGCTGCTTTTTATAAGGGAATTTTTTATCACAGCAACAGAAATGAAATTAGGGCAAAGCCTATCATTTCTATGAATAGAACTAACTGATTATCTGGTGTGTTATCCATTCATTGCATATGAGAATATGACCTTGATGTTAACATATTCATTTATATTAACATATGCCTATAAATCCTTTCCCGTTATACATTGTGTATAGATGATAAGTTAAATGTACTTAAAAACACAGACCTGGTATGAAAATGTCCACCATGGAGAATAAGTGACCAATTCTAAGTCCTAGCTGATACCCCTGTTAGGTATCTGTGTAAGCCTACTCATTACCCCAGTCACCGAAGCAGTGGGGTCTATCAGTACTATGAACATCTTTGCTTTATTTACTACACTAATAATACACATATTGAAGGAAGGAATCAGCCTAGTACCTTACCTAAGATGCTACAATGGCTCCTTGTGCTTCAGACAATAACAGCTGTGTGATCCTTGGGTATGCCAGGGCTTTACTTTCCTCAGATGCAAAGAGATGTTCACATTACAGGGTACTAGCCCTGCTCTCAGAGTACCATGTCTTACCAATGGGTCTCAGATGGGCATTTCTAAATCCCCCATGCAAATGATCTAGTGAAGGATTCCCATTTCCAAAGAGAACAAAGGCAGGAGGATGGTGATGCTGACTGCTCCGATACTTACTATCTTACTGCTGCACTTGGAAGCATATGCACAATGTAAGGAAATTCCCTTTCTGATTTATTGCATTTGGGCTAGAAGAGCTGGGATGAGGGCTGGCAAGATGGCCACCAGGTCAGAGTGCTTTCCAACAAACTTGACATCCTGAGTTTCAGTCCAAGATAGTCCAAGGAGAGAACAGACTACTGCAATTTGTCCTTTGACCTCTACAGGCACACCATGACAAGCACATGCACATACACACTCAGTAAACAAATAGGTATAACAAAGTAGAGAATCAAGATGAAGGTTCCCTTTTCTTTCCACTGAATTTTAAGCAAGATTTGGGATCACTTCAGCATCCACAGTACTTACGTCATAGCTTGATAAATGGATTCAACCCCATAACGAATGGCAAATTCATCCACTATTTCTTGAGAAGCATCATCAAAGAAAACCTTCCAGGCTTCATCGCCTTTGACTTCTGGTATTTTCACTCGGCCATTAGACTTCACTTCAGTCAAGTAATGGAACAGGTTCTGAAAGCAAGCAGTTTATAGTTCTTCTGGGATTCCTCAAGATAAGCTAGGAACATTTAACTATGTTTTTCTGTAGACTATCCCTGCATTGTTATCATGTCTATGTCAGCAGCCTCTGAATGCAATGGGAATATCTTAGATTATATTAAACTTAATTTATTATAAGAAATTTGCCTTTGCTTCTGCCTGGGAGTCTGCAGAGTCAGTGATTCATTTATTTGTACACAGCCAGCTATTTCCAGAATAGGATAACGTATTTTTACATTTGTGGACTCTGAGTAAATTACAGTGTCCTGGTTGGATAATGGGATGTTAGCCATGATCATATAGAAGACCATCACATAATGATACTATGAGGCTTCAGAAACAGAATGGTAATAGCCAGGGAGAGTTGAGAATAAAAATAAATGTTTAAAAAAATTGTAATTAAAGAAATGATCCCCACTGAATCCTCTATGGTGTCCAACAACTATAGATGCTGTAGCCTAGAAGAATCTTTTTATTGGTTATAGAGCTTTCTATCTCTTTGTAAATTTACCATTGGTTACACATGGAAGTCAGCAGATAGCTTGTGAGAGTTGGTTTTTGTCTTTACATTGTGTGGATCCCATATATGGAGGTCGGGTATTAACACCCAGTGAGCTATCTCTCTGCCCTTATTTTCCTGAACCAGAAGAAAAGTCTCTAGAAAGTACAGCCTAAAACACACATCTTCTCTGCTGGCTTTCCAAGGCCAGAGATCCTGGCCAAACCTGTGGTGATTGTTGCTTTAATTAGTCAGAAAACAGAAAGCATTTTATTGACTTAATGCTGCCAGTGCATTGGCCATAAGAATTAATCATAAATCCTGTATCTGCCTACTGTGTGAACAACTGAAACACCACATTCCATATTTTTTGTTTGGTAAAATGGTATGCAAATCTTTACCATGTCAAGTGTTTAGAGGTATAGATTTTCATAAATATATTTAGGAAAATTAATGTGTAAAAAAGCAATGGCCTTGTGGTGGTTAGTTTAGTGTCGCTTTGACACAATGTAGAAGCACTCAGGAAGAGTGCCAGCGAGAGACTTTACAGGTCATGTAGGAGTCTGGGCATGTCTGTGTATCTAAACTGGCTGACTTGAGGAGGGAAGGCCCACACTGAATGTCAGCCACACCATTTTCCAGCCTTGGCCATAGGCTGAATGCAAAGGAGAGAGGGTGCTGATCAGAAGTAGGTGTTTGTTCTCGCTCTGCTCCTGACTTTGCATGTGAGCCAATGCTTCAAGTCCTGCCTCCTTGAGTTCCCAGCAGTGATGGATTATAACATGAAACTGTGAGCCCAAATAAACCTTTTCTTTCCTAAATTGCTTTCTGTCAGGCATTTCATCATAGTGACAGGAATGGAACAAGGACAGCCATCTTGCTGATGCCTTTCCCCTCTAGGGAAAGTATTCTTTCCTTCTCTCACAGAGCACGGAGCTTTGTCTCATCCTTTTGGCTATCTGGAAGAAGTATCATTGTCATCCAAGGTCTTCAGTGAACACTTCTTATCTCTCTAGGGCTTGTGGAAGCCCAGGGCAACTGGTCAGTGTATATACACCAAAGACCAGACAGGAACTGTTGAGTTAGCTGTATATCACCTTCTTTGAGTGCTCATTCTGAAATTCCACTAAAGAACCAGCTTTCTATCAGGCTTTCATACCTCAACCCACCACCAGCTACCATAGGCTCAGTCAGCACAGCCCCGGCTAGATACCACAGGCAGTCTGAGCTCCAGGGAGAACCCCACAAACCCAATTCCTTGACTTTTCAAAATTTAAGGTTTGTTTTGTGATTCATAACAAGCATGCCCTCCCCCCCACCAATTTTTACTTTTAATAAAATTTGTTTTGCTAGTTACCTCATGTAAACAAGTGTACTGTATATGGTATGGTGCCACTTTCTCCTCTCCCTTTATTTCCACATTGATTTTCAGTCGGATGGCCCCAGACACAGCTGACTTATCTGTCCGTTTCTCTGAGGAAAAGCAAACATGTCCTTGGTCAGTTATTTCAACAAGAACATAATTCTTATTCAAGTTCCCCAGTGTACTGACTCATCACAACCACAGATACCTGTACTGGGCCTACTCAAGACTTGCCGTATCAGCAATCAGTCAAGCAAGGGAGAGAGCCTCATGGGGCCCTACCTTTTATCTCTAAACTATTGGCTATTGAGAGACTCTGGGAAAGAGGGGAGCCACTGTCTCTAGTTTTATATTCAATGAAGAGCCACTCCCTCATACTGTAAAGGACAGGGCCAAACACATGGGCACATGGACTGGTCCTACTAATTTCAGTGGGTCACAAAACAAAACAAATAGATATGAACATGAAAGATATCTGTGTGCGGAATGTATGTTGATGGTGTTAATCTTGTGGATGAAAGTGGTCCATATGTTTTACATACATATGTAAAATTGTTTAAATACAATTTTATGGGTGGGAGAGATGGTTCAGTGGTTAAGAGCACTTGCTGTTCTTGCAGAGGATCTGGGTTTAATCCCAGTGCCCACATGGCAGTAGTTCAAAACCATCTTTTACTCTGGTTTCAGGAGATTCAATGACCTCTTCTTGCCTCCACGGGTACCAGGAATATACAAGTTGTGTATACACACATAAAGGAAACACTCATATCCATAAAATAAAAATAACTGATCTTTAAAAGCAAATTTAATGAATGAAATCTTAAATTAGCCATCCATACACACAAATATGAACGTATGTATACACACATGCACATAAAGCACACACACATGCATACACACATGTGCACAGCATACATACACATATGCACACACACACTTCTGCACACAGTTACACACATGCATGTACATGTATACATTACACACACACACACACACACACACACACACACACACACACACACAAGAAGTTTACCTAGGAACACCTCACTTTTATATACAAGTGACTAAGTATCCATGACACCCACAGACAATTCAAGCCCGTTATGCTGCTGTAATTGTTAAACTACCTGTAGAGTTCTGACAGAAGATCAAAGGACCCCCTGCCCTTACACAGTAAAGTTAAATTCATTGTGTGGCAATTACAAGCAAGATAATCAGAGCATAAAATTTCACGAGGAAACTGTCTCATTTGAAAACACCTCGTCAGCATCCTCTTGCTCATTCTGCACTTCAAAGGATGAACCAAATTCTGGCTAACAAGATGAAAGCAGTTTTCATATCGTCTATCGACAGCCTGTGCTTACTTTTAAATGTGATATTAATTATGTGAATGGAATCAGAATACAACCAATTTATTCAGTAAGTGGATTTGAGTTGGGAGGAACAGCCCACACCTATCAGAGCTTTGAGAGCAACTTGCAGTCACAAAATTCCTAGAGTGTGAATATGGCTTGGGAATGTGAGATTGACACCCATTATTGCACATAGGAAATGCATGGAGAGAAGGTCACCATTTATAAGAAATATAGTAGGAGCTACATAAAACAACAGGAAGCTGGTGCTGATGACTTCAATTGGCCCCTTTCCTAAACATATCCATGTTTTTTAGCTTGCATTCTCTGTGTGGGGTGCCTCTTGATTCTCTCATGCTTGCTGTCTAGCAGGAATGAGTTGTGAAAATTCCATCTTTGGCAGTACAGAATCATGAGGGGTTTGCCCACTTGCTAGGACAGCACACCTACCCTGTTGTTTTGTTCAGTACCAGGATTTAACCCAGGGTCTCAAATTTCAAGGGAAGTGCTCTACTACTAAGCTATATCTCCAGCCAGTTCCTCACTTTTTGAGACAGGTCCTTGTGACATTGGCCAGGCAAGCCTTGGTCTGGTGATCCTCCTGCCTCTGCCTTCTCAGGAAATAGAATTACAATCTTGGCCCAGCAGACCTGTCTAGGAGTCCCTTTGCTCTCAACGTATACATAGTTTTCAGTTAGCAGCAGTAAGTAAAATACAAAGCCTAGGGTTTCCTTGCCTGCCACCCCTTCCCAGAGCGTAGGAAGCTTAGAAGGAATGCTGTCCCTCAAACCAGGAGCCATTGACTCTGCTTGAGCACACAGGGCTTCGGGGCAAGCACTGCTTTGTGTGGTAGAGTGGATTCCAAGTGAAGAGAAAGGACAGAGTTTACAGAAAGGACAAAGTGGATTATTTGGGAGGGTTGGGTACAATGGGCTAAGGAATGTAAACTAATTCTCTCTCTCTCTCTTCTCCTCCCTCCTTTTTTGCCTTTCTCCCTCCCCTTTCCTTTCTAGAAGGCAAAGGACAGGGAAGTGAGGGGACAGAAATATCTACCCCTGGGAAGCTGAAGCTGCTGAAGCAAAGGCGGTCTACACAGCACCACAGCAGGGTGTTTGTTTCATAGTTTAAAAGGCAGCTTCACATCACAGATAGGCAGCCATCTAACCAAACAGCACAGCCAAGCTCCCTAGCAAACTGGTTATAGCCAGGTATAGACCATCCAACAATAAAATACAAGAATTCCTGTTCTTTAGTTCAAGAAGATGGTAATTTGTCATAGAAAAAACATGCAAAACTAGGCTCTAATTAAAATATGATTTTTGAGTATTGCCCAGGAGCTGAAATTTTCTTCCTTTAACGTCTTGGTTTCATATGTAAAGTTACTTAATAATTTAAATAAGATGTGGGAGTTTTAACTTAGTCTCAAGCTTAGATTCCAATAATGAGAAGTACCAATGTTCTTTAATTAAGATTCCTCAACTATTTTTGGTAATGAGCTCCCAGTGTAGCTGAATCATTTGTGTTCAGATTAAGTTAAATTTCCTGTTTCTCTAAGTTGTTACATAATTTAGAGTTTTATTAACTCAACGAGTCTTTCTCTATTTTGACAACCACCGTATTACTAAAAGTTTGTAGGCTTTGTTTCTATTTTAAAGCGAAAATTTTATGAGTTGGTAAAGTACATTGTGGATCTAAGTGTAATTCTTTGCAGCCCCAGGGCTGTGTCAGTTTCTGTTGGATTTATGACCAGCCAGTCCTCAAAAATTTAATTTACCATTTCCTAGGCTGGTATTAAGAAATCTTTGGATCAGATAGGGCTCGTTCAAGGTGGTATGGCCATCTTTTATGGAAACTAAGATAAGATAAATTGGTTCTATTATTAAGTCATCAGTAAAGAGCCCTGATTATTTTACATTCAAGAAAAAGCCAAATTCAAAATTGTCTTACTCCTGTTTCCATACTAAAAGTTCATTTAAATGTCATGCCAGCTAAATTTATTATTGATGTCTTTCATGGTTGGAGCCTATGTTAAAGCTACATCAATTCTTCTTGTTTTGGTTAAGGAAGGCCTACTTTTATATCACCATTTGAAAGAAATCCCAACTACATCAAAAACCTTTCTTTTTAATTCGTTAATTTATTTTTAATTTATGTGCATGAATGTGTTTGTGGGAATGCATGCCATGCATTTGTGGTTGTCTGTGGAGGTCAGAAGAAGGCATTGCATCCCCCCAAGTTAGAGTTAAAGGTAGTTGTGACCACTTGACATAGGTTTTGGGAACTAAACCTGGATCCTCTGGAAGAACAGAAAATGATGTTAAGTGATGATCCATCTCTCCAGCCTTCCAAATATATTTTATTGCTAAATTTTCATTATTGAGTAGAATAAATCAAAGAGCAGCCACAGATTGCCCAAACATTAGACAAATGTCTTTGAAGCTGTATATTATGCATCTAAAATCAAGAGTCATATAAACTTTTCTCTGAAAGACATTCAATTATTTGAGTTTTAAAAATTTCATCTCAGTTTTAACAGTGTCTTTCGGTAATATAAAATTTTAGTCAATAATTACCCTTTATTGCTAGTGAAACTAACCCAGCCAAGAGATCAACAGAATGATCTACAAAGGCATTCAATTTTTAACAATAGGTGAACATGATCTATGTCACAGAGACTCTAGAATTTTAACTCATTTTCAAGTAGGTATAAAAATAATCACCTAAGTTATACCAGACATCCATCTCGCCACTTAGAGTCCTGACTTCCACAATCGTCTGGCCCAGAAAATCATCCGACTCCTTCTTGAAGTGCTGCTTCACTCTGGATTTAATGTCATCATCTTCATCCCATACTCGGACCTTGATTCGATCTGTCGAGTTATGACACTCACTGAAAACAAATGTGCACAGGTCAGCTGCTGTTCTGAAGGGCACACGGTGTTAGAAGCTGATTGTAAGCCTGATCAACTTATAAAGAGATATCCATTGAAATATAAATGAGGATTCCCCATGACACCTTCCAGCCATGGGTGTTACAGGTACCCAATGCAGGTAGATAGGAGAAAAGTGTGATTCTCTAAATGACAAATAGGCAAATTTCTATCCTGTTCCAGTCTATTGGTCGTAGCTGAGACAGCAGAGTCACACATGCAGTAAAGACCTTGGTTTAAGTATGTCCACATTTTAAATTTGCAACATTTTCTCTGACAACATATCCATACCCTAGAAATCCCTCATTTGAACAATAAACTAATTTCATTGCCATGGACAGTCAGATTATAAAACAATGGCACAGTGTAGGGAGTAATCCTGTTTAGAGGTACTGCTGACCACGCCTGCTTGGGGCTGGCTACAGGTGCTGCTGACCAGCCCGCTTGGGTGTGGTCAGAGTGATGTAGCAAGAGTTTAAGTAGCAGAGAGGCATGCGTGCAGCCCTCCTTTCTCCCTCCCGCCTGGCTAAGCAAACATCTGTGGGTCACTCTGGCTCTGGTGTAAACCTGGTCATTGGCCCTTCAGTGAGTACTATCCCTTTACCTGTTGTCAATCTAGTTCTGACTCCCTCATTGCATTCGGCATTAGCACAGTTATAGGCAAGTACTTGACACATTGATCATTTCAGTGCGTAAGGTTCTGTTTTCTGTGACAAAATGCCTAAGATGAATTACAAGGAGGAATGATAAACTTTTACTGCTGGCTTCCGGATTCCAGTCCATGGTGGGCTCATTGCTTTGGGCCTGAGGCGAAGCTGGGAAGTATTCTGTGGAGGATGTGGAACAGAGGTACTCAGTTGAGAGTAGCTAGGAAGCAGAGGCAGAGAGAATATAGGGAGGGAAGGGGGAGGTGAGGGACAAGATCTAGCTGCTGAAGGCTTGATTCCATTGGGTAGTTTTCCATCCAGGCCCTGTGTTCTATTAAAAACAGCCCCTTCAGCTACCAGCTAACTAATAGTCTGATGACATTAGTGTTCTCATGATTCAACTGATTCTCAATAGAGTCACTGGCTGGGGACCATACCTCATAACCAAACCATAGCACCCAGTTTATCCAGTATATACAGTATGTACAACATACACAATACACAGTATACAGAAGACACTGTGAAATCAAATTTGACCAGAAGAAAATCCCTTGGATTTGAGAACAGCCTGTAGGTTACAGTCTGTCACTGATTTCCACATTCTCTCCATCTCCTTTTGTTACAAAAGCTACCCGATATTACCCAAAGCTGTGCTACTGGGTCTTTCCTACTGTGTTTTGTAGACTCTCCCATGCTTCTCTGCCTCTGGCTAGCTATTCTTTGAGAAGCAGCTAAGTCACCTGCTGTGCATCACTTGCCCTAAAGCTGATAAATCAGGTAGCAGGATCGTGTGCTCCCTGACTCTCAGCATCCATCACCTCTAGTCTATAGGGATCTTTAACCTGAGGTTTATGGGCAAGTCCTGGTCATCCTTGAACTTTCGTTTGAAAACAAAATGAAACTATTGCAATTTACTCCCTCTCAAACTTTACATATAGGGTACAAATCACAGCAGTATTTTGTCACTAATAAAGTGACAATTTTATATACAACATTCAAAGTGTAAGGAAACAAATTATTACTTTATACCATAGTAGAAGTATATTTTAATATAATTGATCTACTTTTCTGTCTCCATATTTTGTTTAATGCATTAAACATCCACTTAATTTAAACATCCACTTAATTTAGGAAGGCATCCATATCTCTAGTAAACTACAAAATGAGCTCTTTTTTTGTTTTTTTGTTTTTTTGGTTTTTTTTGAGACAGGGTTTCTCTGTGTAGCCTTGGATCCTAACCTGGCACTTGCTCTGGAGACCAGGCTGGCCTTGAACTCACAGAAATTCACCTGCCTCTGCCTCCCCAGTGCTGGGATTAAAGGTGTGTGCCACCAACACCCGGCACAAAATGAGCTCTAAGGGCAACATTTACTTAACAATTCCTGACAGTGTCACAAGCTTCCCATCAGACTTTTGAGACAAAACGAGGCAGTGTAAATAAATAAGAGCAATGCTTGGGGAATGACGTGCCGGTGTGCAAGCTGTAGCTCACAATTTTGACTCCTTGTAGGAGATTTCACATCAGAATGCTACAGTAATAACTGGGACAGTCGGATTCTTATAAACTCAGAGGCATGATTAGTGTTTGGTCTTCAAGGCCAGAGATTAAGATGCCCATCGTGGGCAGGACAGTGTGCATGAATTAAAATGATTCATTGGCAATTAGCTCATGGCAATTAGCTCTGCTCAGTTCTTAACTCTTTTGCATTAAAAATCTTGTCTTTTGCATATTTTATTATGCAATTTCTTAGACAGCAAGTTGTAGGTTAGCTGCTAATCAAAGGAGAGGGTTTTTTTTTTTTTTTTGGCTTTTGTTTGCTTCTTTGTGTTTTGTAGCTGCTACCCAGAACTTTACTAAAGAAAAATTCTCTTAAACTTTGAGAAATTACATCACCTACATGAAGAGCATTTAAGGCCGAGACATGCACCTACAGCTGCAGCACATGAAGAGTCTAGGCAACAAGATTATGAATTCAAAGCCAGTGACTTAGTCTATATAGGAAGACTCTGTCTAATCAGTCTACTACAAGATCCACTCTTAGGCATATACCCCAAAGAAGCACGTTCATACAACAAGGACATCTGTTCAACTATGCTTATAGCAACATTATTTGTAATGGCCAGAACCTGGAAGCAACCTAGATGCCCCTCAACTGAAGAGTGGACACAGAAAATGTGGTACATTTACACAATGGAGTACTCCTCAGCAGAAAAACAATGGAATCTTGAAATTTGCAGGCAAATGGATGGAACTAGAAGAAACCATCCTGAGCAAGGTAACTCAGTCACAAAAAGACAAACATGGTATGTACTCACTCATATATGGATTTTATACATAGGGCAAAGGATTACCAGCCTACAATCCAAATCACTAGAGAAGTTAGGCAACAAGGAGGACTCTAAGAGAGACATACATGGTCCCCTGTCAAAGGGGAAAGGGACAAGATCTCCTGAGCAAATTGGGAGCATGGGGAGAGGGGAGGAGCTAGGAGAATGAGAAGGGGAGAAGAGGAGAGGTGAGGAGGCCATAAAGGACCAGGAAGTTTGTGTAGCAGGAATAATAGTGGAGAGCAAAATAAGAGATACTATCAGAGAGGGAGCCAGTATAGTTTTAAAGAGAAATCAGGCATTAGGGAAGTGTCCAAAGATCTACAAGGATGACACCAACTAACCATCTAAGCAACAGTGGAGAGGCTACCTTAAATGCCCTCCCCTAATAATGAGATTGATGACTAACTTATATGCCATCCTAGAACCTTCATCCAGCAGCTGATGGAAGTAGACAGCCACAGCACAGCTAAACACTGATCTAAACTGGAATCCAGTTGCAGAGAAGGAGGAGTGATGAGCTAAGTGGTCAAGACCAGGCTGGTGAAACCCACAGAAACAGCTGACCTGAACAAGGTGGAACTCTTGGCCCCCAGACTGATCACTGGGAAACCAGCATGGAATTGATCCAGACCCCATGAATGTGGGTGTCAGTGTGGAGGCCTCGGAAATCTATGGGGCCTCTTGTAGTAGATCAGTTCTTATCCCTAGCATAGGAATGGACTTTGGGAGCCCATTTCACATAGAGGGATACTCCCTCAGCCTAGACACACGGGGTAGGCCTAGGCCCTATCCCAAAGGATATGACAGACTCTGATTACCCCCTATGGAAGGCCTCACTCTCCCTGGGGAGCAGAAATGGTATGGGATAGGTAGGGTGTTAGTGGGGGGCAGGGGAGTAGGTGAGGGAAAGGGAACTGGGATTGACATGTAAAACAATCTTGTTTCTAATTTAAATAAAAATGGAGAAAAATGAGTATATAAAAAAGAAAAAAAAGACATAAAACAAACAGACAAATAAGTAGATAGATAGAAAAGAAGGAGCTGGGGAGATGGCTGTCCCAGCAGTTAAGAACGCTTGCAGATCTGGTAGAGGACCAGGTTCAATTCCCAGCTCCCACATGACAACTAACAGTTGTCCATTTCTGGGGATTATGATCCCTTTTTCTAGCCTCTCTGGGCATTTCACACACAGGGTCCACCTGCAGGCAAACACTCATATACATAAAGAAAAAATAAAAAAGAAAGAAAGGAAGGAAGGAAAGAAGGAAGGAGGGAAGGAAGAAGTCAAATAAAACACCCCAAAAAACCATCTGCCAAATATTTGAATCAAAGACTTTGCGTCTGTTTGCATTTGAATTACCACATTCTTGCTAAGTCTACTAATATGCTGGGAAGGCATGCTTCAGGAGGACGGATTGTCTAGTGGTGACATCAGAGACTCCACTTTCTAAAATACATAATAGCCCTCTTATTTGTTCTTATATCACAATTGTAACATTTTACTTATTTCCACACATATATCAATATGTAGATTAAAATATGTGTTAATTTAGGTGCACAATGGATAATTGCATATGAAAATGGTTTATTGTTTTTAACAGGGTTGAGAACTAATTCCTTTCTGACTCAAGTTCTTCGACTCTTTTATCTACAAACTGGGGGTGACAGTACCCATGTTAGGAGGTATTTACAAAAATACTGAGAAAATATTTTGTAATTATTACCAGAGTTCTAGACAGAGTTTGATTTATATTGGTTATTATTAAATATGACTCCATAATTCATTATTAATTTAGAACCTGTTTATTTAAAACAGTGTATTTGAAAATCTCCAGCAATTGTTTTAAATAACTATTCACTATATCTATGAAGTTTTACCAAGGTGAAATACCTTTAGAATACCTTAAGTAAGCATAATTTTTATCATTCTTAGAAATGTGTACATAAAAATATAGATTTGAGAGATATTATAGTAGCAAAATGTGGTAGAGAGAGTGGGAAGGGAAAATGAATCTACTTTACTGTGTTGATGGCAGGTAACAAGGCTCTATGTTAGCCAAGGAGGACCGTGCTGAGACAATGAGTGACCATACAGTCACCTCTGTCTGGTATCAGGATGGCAATATCTGGTTATTTCTTCAAAATTCATATTAAAATTTGCTAAGATGTTAATGCATTTGATATCAATAGGTAAATGTTTACACGGTAAAAAGAAAACACGGAGATCAATGTGTGTGTCTGTGTGAGTCACAGAACATGATCCAAATATAGGAAAAATGCTAGTTGTGATGTCATAAACCTCAAAGTGACACCATTGCAAAAGCATGTCCCCTTTGTCACTTTCTGATAAAATACACTGACTTGAACCTTTTGTTTCACACTTATACTTTCTGGGCCTATGCCTCAGTTGTTTTTGTTTTTTTTGTTTTTTGTTTTTTGTTTTTGTTTTGTTTTTTAACCAAACACTTTTAATGTTACATGACTGGTCTCTGTTTGTTATTTGTTATGTTGTTATACTGGGCATTTTCATGCAAGCATATATTATGTATATTGAGCACATTGCCCTCTCATTGCCTCCTGCTGCCTTCCTCTTTGTCCCCTGTTCCTCCCACTTGTTCTCCTAAATAGTTTCACTTCTTCCTTCATGTCATATACACATCTATCCATGTACCTACACAGAATGCAGAAACTACACATGAGAGAAAACATGCAGTTAGAATAGCTATTCTGAAGTCATGGATTTTCACATTGGGTTTTACACTTTCGCTATCAATTATACTACTATGTACTTATAAACCACATGCACAAATCAGTGAAAGAATTAGCACCAGAAAAACAATTAGCTTTTTATCCTGTTTCGTGACTCATGTCCATTCCACAGTGGTAATTTTAAAGCATAAAGGGTTACAGGTAATAAACCTAAAATGTGTAGTTAACTTTGTGGAAGAGATGACAGGGCAGGGTTTGAAGGTTTTAATTACCACAAGACAGGAAGCTAGGGCATTTGGAAGCACTGGGGCATAACAGCTGGCCCAGCTATGCTTAGTGTATCAATGAGGTACACAGCCTACCAACTGAGACATATTTGAAATAATTTAAAATTTATATATATTTTTAAATCATTTTACTTTCTTTTTTTAAAGACAGGGTTGTTTTTGTTTATTCTTTATTCTTACTCTATTCTCTTTTGAGGGGCCTGCCATCCAGCTCCTAAATAAACCAGACAAGGAGGCATATTCTTACTTATGAATGCCCAGCCTTAGCTTGGCTTGTTTCTTGCCAGCTTTTAACTTAAATTAACCCATCTATCTTTTCCCTCTGAGCTTTTGTCTTTCTCTTACTTCTGTATATTTTACTTTCACTCTTATTCTGTTGCGGGTTGTGTAGAGCTGGGTGGCAGGCCCCTGATGTCCTCTTCTCCTTGTTCTAATTTGCTCTTTGCCCTCTTCCCAGGTTTCTATTTATTCTCTCTGTCTGCCAGCCCTGCCTGTCTTTTCTCCTGCCTCGCTATTGGCAGTTCAGCTCTTATTAGACCATCAGGTGTTTTAGGCAAAGAATCACAGCTTCACAGAATTAAACAAATGCAACATAAACAAAAGCAACACATCTTTACATCATTAAACAAATGTTCCATAGCATAAATAAATGTAACACACCTTAAAATAATATTCCACAACACAGGGTTTCTCTGTGTAGCTTTGTAGCCTGTCCTGGAACTTGTTCAGTAGACCAGGCTGGCCCTGAACTCAGAGATCCACCTGCCTCTGCCTCCCAACTGCTGAGATTAAAGGCTTGTGCCACTACAACCCAGCTCATTTTACTTTCAAATATGTGTTATAGTAGATTGACACTCACATTAGAGTCGGCCAAAATGTAAGTAGAGGTACAAGGGCTAGGCTAACACAGGCTCTGTCTGTCTACATGCCTCCCGTGCCCATAAGTTGGCTGAGAACACTGCAATATGGAAGAGTGCAAGACTGAAGAAAGCCAGCTGCTCAGTTATCCGTGTGTGTGTGTGTGTGTGTGTGTGTGTGTGTGTGTGTGTGTGTGTGTAAAAGCAGATGCTTCTAAGTACAACTTCAGAGATCAAATGCTGCCCCAGAATGCTTTTAGCATCTTCCCTTCCCTGTTCCCTAAGTCTCTCACTGACAGTGATGGAGTGGTTAGTTGCAAAGATTAGATTAAAGGTGATACATTCTCTTGCTCCCCTGAGGCTGCTGAGCTTTTGGAAGAGGGAGAGGAATTAAGACAGTGAATTCAATAGCTAAGAGGTACAATTTTTAGGCTTATGTAGTTACTCATAAAATCATTTTGGAGCCCATTTTCTAGAAGCTTGGTTAAAGTTTCCAGGAAATAGAACTGTCAAATATGCCTCTGGTTAGTCTGGATTTGGGTTGCATTTAAAATGATCTTGAGTCGATGAACTCACAGCAACAGGAATACCACACACCTGTACTTCCTAGGATGACCCTGTTTCTTTTGCCATCATGCAATACAGGACTGTCCAAGGGAGCAGAGACTCTAAACAGATGTATGGTATACTCCACGATCTGGAGGTGAATAGATGTAATGACTTCACCCGGAAATACCAAGGCTGCTGAATTGATGGACAAAGAAACCTCTTCAGATATATGATGGAGAAGGTGTGCATATATTTGTTCCCAAGAATTATTTATTTGCTGTGAACCAGAAAGTGTCATTATTCCCAGTATTCCTTTTTACTTAGCGAGAAGGTCTGAATTGTTTCCCTTCTTCTTTCTCTACAGATACTAACTGAGAGTGTGAGAGGGAGATGAGTATTCTTCATTTAGGTCACAAGATGAACAAAGAATCTGAATAGTGCTTACGGTAAGGACAAAAGGGTTACCCAAGACTAGACTTGGAAATAAACACATGGAAGTGGATTTCACTTTGAGTTGGGGTCTTGGACAAGAGAGAGCATGCATCCATGTCACTCAGTACGCCAGAGTGGGAGAGTTGAATACGGACACTGAATACTCAGATGGGTGAAGACAGGGGCTGTTTGTTTGCTGACACTATGTCTTCCTTTCCTAACTTCTCTCATTTTGTGCACCTGTCCCCTACCCTGCAACTGTGGAGAGATGTCTGAGACACCTTGACAGTTGATCTATGAACAACACTCCTCTGGGGCTGCCTCTTCCACTTTGTCATTTCATTCCCAGGTCATAAGTACAAACTAACCTCACTAAGTCCTGAAAACAGCTCAATGAGACAAACTGGGATGGACAAATCCAATTTCTATATTATCCCTAAAGGAACTATATCTGGAATTCTTTTTGAAATAAACATACAGCTTTTAAATAGAGTTTTCATGTATCCCAGGCTAGCTTTGAATTTACTATTGTAACATACATTATGCTAATAATTTTTCCTGTGCTGTTCTAGCTCAATGAAAAGTTGGCTGTGGGAGGAGTTGCCCCCACCTCCACTTCAGACCCAAGCATGTTCAGGTCAAATATCCTTCAAAGACATGGGTGTCATGGGTGGGGTTGGGTTGGGTTGGCTCCATGGTTCTGTACTGGGGGAGAGAAAACAGTAAAACAGCTCAAAAGTAAAACCGTTATAGCTTTGAGAGCAGCTGGAAGGTGAGCCATTTCTAATAGAGGTCACTGGTGTTTATCCCATGGTATGAAAATGCCTGCCCAGGGAAGGAGAAGTTGGGAGCTCTGAACTTGGAACTCCAGCATGACTATTCCAAAGATTCCCCAGGCTTTTCCACTAGATGGGTCTGGTCCCCAATTTAATGATGCCATCTCTACCTGCTGCTCTTTGCTCTTTTGCTTGGAAGTCTCACCTGAGGGGACCCTCTGCTCCACCTTGGGACTCTAGATTGAAACTCCACTGGGTTGCTTTCCCAATTGATTTTCTGCAATAGATTCCTAAGCCCTGATGTGAGGATACAGCCTTTGGTTTGCTCCCTCAGGCTGCTGCGGTCACCGCTGCTGGGAGTTTAGAGTGCTCTGTCTGATTCTGTGCTGTCCATTTACTGTTCTTCTGTTACCCCCTATTTGTTCTTTCACGTGTTCATAGATGTAATAGACTCAAACATTGAAAAGCAGAAGCATGGCTACAATAGGCCATTTTCTGGTCTTACAAAGCAGTTACACATCTAAGTAGAGACTTCTTCCTCCACAGCCACTACCCAGTGCTAAGGCAAAAGGTGTCAACGACACTGGTTTATATAGTTTATGTTACAAACTGAACCCAGGGCTTTGTGGATGCCAAAAGAGCTCTCTGTCAACTGAGCTGCACCTCAGCTGCATAACTTTGTTTTGGATTAAGCCACCATGGAAGCTTGATGTGAAAAACCAAGCCTGATTCTAATTTGGGTTTTGGAAAACATCAAAACCACCATTTGCCAATACACTCCCCACTCAGGATTAAATTAGAAACTCTAACGTTATAAAGTATCAAAAGATTCACAATACAAAAACCTAGGAGATTGGTTTATTTACTAATATTTTAAATGATTTAAGTTAATCGATAGACTGTTCATATTTCTTAAGTTTGGTGTAGTCTGTGGAGTTCTCTAGCTACTTATGATCTGCTTCATTGGTCTGATTCTCAAAGTTGCTTTTATGAGAAACAAGGATGCATAATGAAAAGAATGTGAAAACAAGAAAAAATCACATACAAGAGAAAAGCACCTTCCACACAGAGCAAAGGGGAGCACTAGTTCAATAACCTTGAACCTTTGCAGCCATTTACAATCTGGCAAAGCAGCTAGCCAGAGCTTCTGGCCTAGTTTTCAGTTTATGGATTTGGCTCTTTTTAGCAAGAGAAAATAAGATATTTTGTTGCCAAAACTTTTTATTAAAAGTAAGCCAAGTACTGCTACAACCAAGAGATTTTCTCTGTATTTTTCCTTTAGTTAAAAATAATTCCTTGCCTAAAGAGTGAGGTAAATTTCCAGCTTTTCATGTTTCCATTGTTAAAGGAAGGGCTGGTGTTGTTCCTGATGGTGTAATGCATTTCATGCCTTGCCAGTTTAAACACACACACACACACACACACACACACACACACACACACACACACTATACACACACCAGACACAAGCCACCCCACCTCCTCACATCAGACACACACACTACCTCCCCACCCCCACCAACCCCCACATTCCCCACATACACCACACACACACATACACACACATACCACCATAACCACCCCCTACATCACCCACACCATCCACCCTCACACATTATATACCCCCACCATACACACACACACACACACACACACACACTACCTCTCTATACCACTCACACGTCCTCACCAACCCCCCCACCCCTCATAGTCCATATACACACACCACACATGCACACACATATCACACACACACACACACACACACACACACACACACACACACACACACAAATACCACCCCCATGCATACAACCCAGACATTTATTTTCTTGACAGGTGTTGAGGACTATTGCTTTGATGAAACACCACAACCAAAAAGCAAGTTGAATTCTTTTGGCTTATACTCTACATTGTAGTCTGTTATTGAAGGAAGTCAGGGCGGGAACTCAAACAGGGCAGGGTCCTGGAGGCAGGAGCTAAAGCAGAGGCCGTGGAAGGGTACTACTTTCTGGCTTGCTCATTATGGTTTGCTCAGCCTGCTTTCTTATATAACCCAGGACCACAGGCCAAAGGATGGCACCACCCACAGTTGGCTGGGCCCTCCTCCATCAATCATTAACTAAGAAAATGTTCTACAGCTGGATCTTATGGAGGCCTTTTTCTCGATTAAGTTTCCCTCCTTTCAGATGACAGGAATGTGTGTCAAATAAACATAAAACTAGCCAGGACAACAGGATTACTATATGTGAGGTTTTTTAGTTTTAATTCATAGGTGCTATAATACCTTGCAGTTAATCACTATTGAGTCAATAGTGCTTTGACAGCCATCCAAAATGACAAATTTCTCTATAATTATTTATTACTACTTTTCAAATAGCCCCTTTGAAAATATTTTAGAATTAGTTTTCTATGTAACATACAAATATGTATCTCTCATGACTACACCCCAAAGAAAATAATCCTTTTAACCCACATTAGTAGAGCTTATCCCATTGTGAGATGGCCTTCTTTACTTAAGAGAAGCAATGACATTACTAAAACCTGATTATCCAGTGGCTGTATTCCTGCTCAGTCTGCCCCTTGATCCCTGCTTGTGAAGGGCATTTGTAAGCAGATGTCTAAATAGAAGTTTCACTGGCAGATGAGGCAGAACTAGCCCTCCTACCACCCTTATCCCACTCAACAACTCTGTTTCAGGGAAGAGGCAATATCTGGCAAGTTCCCCTTTAAAAGTTACGCTTGTGGAAAATATGCAGAATCCCTAGCTATATGTTTTGGTTCTACAAACAAGACTCTGTAACAGTTTAGCTAGTCTCCTATCAGGACCCAGTAGAAGACACATTAATAAGAGGTGGATTACACAGAAATGAGCCAATGTCTCTCTCTATGTCTACAATGAAATCAGTTGGGTGCTTATATCAAAACACAGAAGGATTACTGAAGGCTCTTTGTTTATTCTTCATCATTTTTCTGCTATAGCAATTGTACTCTAAAATATCTTCTAGATATTGTAAGCAATCACACTTCAACTAAGGCTGGACAGGAGGGCAGGGACAGAAATTCTCCAGACAAGAATGTGCTGTAAGAGCCATTCTGAGGCTGCCTTTCAACAAGTAATTACATTCTCAACTTACAGCCCAATTCCCTGAACTCTGACCCATTAACTGGAAATAGGATGGGAGACTCGGCTTCAACACTTCCTTTCAGTGAGTTATTGTGAATTATGAAACATTCTGTCCTTCTTTTGAATATTGGTTTCATGTTTGTTATTGAATCACTGTATCTCATCTTGCTTTATCTGGATTCTTTAAAATTATTGAAATGGATGGACAAACTCATAAGATCAAAATCAAAGGCAATGCAATGAAACACTTTGCCTGCTTTATTTTTTTTTTTTAAGTCAGGGTCTCATTTTGCACCCTGACTAGTCTCCACCTTGGAATCCTGCCTCAGCTTCTTTTCAGCCCATCCCACTATAGTGTATAATTTTAGGAACGAGCCACCATGCCATGATCCCACTTTAACTTATCAGGAACATTTAATTACAAGAATTAGAGAGTATAGTCCCCAAAATTTCATGCTTAAGTTTCATCAAATTTTGGAAACTGTAAATTCATTGTATAAAATGCTAGATTAGAAGTTGATGAAAATTGAAAGAAGAAATCTTACCACTATGACTATAAAATTGTGTTTATCTTCCCTACTCCTCTCCCTTATCCCATCCGCATTTACACATGCCTGGCACAAGCATTTCCCTTTCTACTTACTTGCCATGTGTACTCTCTTCTTCCCCTCTCTTCTTCCGCTTTCATAATCTACACCAATGCTCATGTTACATAAAAATTTACAGCGAGGGCCTCTTTTCACAGAGAACCTGTCATATTTATCTTTCTTAATCTGGGTGTGCTCATTTGATATAGTAATTTCCAGATTCACTCATTTTCCTGCAAATTTCATTTTTTCTTTAAGGCTGTGTAAAACTCCATTGTGTATATACACCGTATTATCCATTTGTCTGTTGATGGACCTCTCAGCTGCTTCCGTTTCCTTCTCATGGTGAATAGTGCAGCAATAAGCATCAAGGTGTAAATATGACTCCAGAGGCTATGGAGTCCTTTGGATATGTGTTCAGGGGTGTCGTGGCTGGGTATATGGTAGTTCTGAATTTAATTTTGAGAAATATAGACACTTTTCTTCATGATAGCTTACACTTTCACCTGCAGGGCTCTTCCTGCCTCACATCCTCACAAGCACTTCTCGTCTGTCTCCTGGACGGTAGCCATTCTGACTGGGGTGAGATGGCATCTCACTTTACTGAGATTTTAATGAGTACTTTAAATATCCATTCCTCTAATTGCTAAGGCTGTTGAATACCTTTTAAATGTGTTGATTGGGCATTTGTATTTCTTATTTTGAAAACTCTTTTTTCTGACTACTAGTTTACTTATTAATTGGCATTTTTTTGTTTTTTTTTAATTTAATTTTTGTAGTTCTGGATTTTTAACTGTCTGAAGTATATAGCAAGAAATGGTTTCCTTCCACTGTGTGGTCTGACTCTTCGTTCTGTTGATGGCTTTGTTTGATGTGCAGAAACTTGTTAAATTCATATGATCCCATTAGACAATTCTTAGGGTTATTTCTCATGTTATTGGAGTCCTGTTCAGACAGCTCTCATCTATGACTGTACAGTAAAGAGCTTTTCCTATGTTTTCCTCTAGCAGTTTTAAATCAAGGCCTTTAACCCATTTTGAACTGATTTTTTTCCCCCAGGGTGAGAGATACAGATAACCTCATTCTCCTGAAGGTGGCTAATCAGTATTCATTTTTTGACCCTTTTGTCAAAAACCAGGAGGCAATAGCTGTGTGGGTTTGTATCTGAACCACCTGCTACATTCTTTTGGTATACATGTCTGTTTCTGTTCATGAGTTTTTAAAAGGAGAAGCAGGAGGCAAGGGATGACTCTGGCATTGATGGGGGAGAAGGCTGAGTCATCATATATCAGAGACCCAGAAGGCAAAGTGGACCTTTCTAACACATATCCAGCCCCCATCAATCTCTCCATGTACCTCAAATCCTCCATGAATTCTGTGTCTAATGCTTTCTCCTCAGATACTAGTGTGGCAGAGTATGCTGTCCTAGGAGTAAGTAAGGTAATATCCAAAATAAAATAATTCTAAAATACAAAGAATGAAATCTTTATTTTAAATTAAAAATCAGTATTTTTCTCATCATCAACTTTTATTCAGATTTATAGAATCTGGTACATCCTTTGATCTACTAAATAATAGTACCTGGCTCATCCACACAACAGGCCACATGACATTTGCAACATTACTCTGGTGCCTGGCTGTCTGGTGCACCTCCATACACCTCCCCTATGTTGGTTGCACCTGCAACCCCAAGGGCTTCCATGTTGCTTTTGGTGGCAGCACAGGTCTCAGACTTCAACCATTTATTTTTTTTTTTTGGCTGAAAAAAAAAATCAGTATGTTATCTATGTATGCCTGTGGGTCGGTCTGTGCATAAAAATTCAGGTTCCTGAAGAAGCCAGAAGAGGACCTCAAAACCCTGGAGCTAGAATTCTGGGTGGTTTTAAGCCACTTTCTGTGCATACTTGAAGCCAAACTTGGGTACTCCGGAAGAGCAGCATGTTCTCTTGACGGATGAGCCATCTCTCCAGCCCCAGAGTAAAATATTTAATGATATACTATCGATTCTAAAACTCAACTGAAGATTAATTTATACCACTAAAAGAATAAAGATAAATTGGTTTGACCAAGAAAATTCTTTAGTGACCATTTGCTATGAAAACAGATAGCCCAGGAAAAGAGAGACCAGGATGGACGGTGACCATGCCCTCCTCTGAAGACATGGGTGATAAAACTATGTGTTCATATAGATGTGTACATTAGGTGGCATCCACTCAGCCCCTTCTGAGTTCACCACACTGATTCCCCGCTCTGCCCATTACTGGATGCCCTTCTTAGGGTTAAGGTGCTTCTGTATGTGGTAAATAATTACTGGCTTTCAAGACTCAGATAAGAGATAAGATGTTCTCTCTCTAAGTAAACATTCTCATAGCTCATGATTCTATACTTATCTAAACCCTAGTGCTTGCATCAAGCATATATTCGAAATTTTCTTACTGAATGAATAAGAAAAATATCACAGAAGGGACCATACTCTTCATTTTGTACCTTATTAAGTATTATAAAACTTCAAGTTGCAACTATAGTGGCATCATTCTTGTCCATAAACGTGGACTGCTTATGCCAATTTGTAATAAAGTTTATTCTGAATTCATATCTAATATTTATTAGTCATTAATAAAAACTGAGTTTAAATGGTATGACCTTAAATGTTATATATTCTTGGCTTGAACTTGCTTGTCTGAGGTGTGGGAAGCATCTCTTGTTCGTCTTGAGGACTTCAGATGTGATGGGAAGCAAACACAATGATATAACCATGCAGGGGCTGCTTTTTTCTGTTACAGCTTTGTCTTCCAAGATCCATTACACACAATGTGGTTTACACCCATTGTATATGCATTAGACCTTATGGTATGGGAGAAGAGTGTCAACAAATACCTGCTCACATTCTATTTTAGTCACTGACTAGTAATGTGACCCCAGGCAAGTCACTCAGTCACAGGAGCTTCCACATCCAACAAAGAAAGTCAGAATGCATGCTGTTACCATTGAGAGGATGGCAGGTAACGTATGCTTATGACTGTGATGGATACTTAGTAGGGTTTTAATTATAGTTAACCAATTATTCCTCATAATCATAAACTTCATGTTTATAAAATATTCTGAGTCTAAAAGCAATGGTGGATGTTATCATGGGTACGAAGGCAAGGCAATTTTAGATAGTCTCCTTACCCCCCAAAATGTAAGCAATTGATTAAATGATTGGTGGATATCTTTGGTTGGATTTCTATTGCTGTGATAAAACATCATGACTAAAACCAACTTGGGGAGGGAAGGGTTTACTTCAGCTTATATATCCAGTTAACAGTCCATTGGTAAAGGAAGTCAAGGCAGGAGCTCAAACAGGAACCTGGAAGCAAGAACTGAAGCAAAGGCGATGGAAGGCTGCTGCTTACTGGCTTGTTCCTCTTGGCTCCCTCACTCTCCCTGCTTCTTATACAACCCAGGACAGGGTGGGCTCTCCCACATCAACCACTAACCAATACAACCAAGACAGATTTGCCTACAGCCCAGTTTTATGGAGGCACTTTCTCAATTAAGATCCCCTCTTCCAATATATGTCTAGATTTGTGTCAAGTTGATTAAAAAACTCAGCCAGAGCAGAGGATATCAATGTAAAAATCATAGGCAATTACCAATAATAATGCTTGACGTTACAAGAAAAGTATCTTACAGTGTGGAAGCATAATAATGATTTATTATTTTTAAATTTAGTATGTTTTATTTTCAGACATTCTGTATATGCCATGCCAATCTATAGAGTCTTACCCTGTAGGACTATATTTCCCAGTGACACTGTAGCCTGGTGGTCACTGAGAGAACACAAGTCACCAAATGATGCCTTTCTTAGAATGAATGCTTTCAGTTATGAAATGCATGTCTATATATTAATTTATGCTTGAGTAAATATGTGATTACATGCATATTTATAGAAGGATATACTCATATGAGTGAAGGTATATGAAATCATACACATACATGCATGACGAGAGGTAGCTATATAAGCATGTTTGTATGATACTGAATTTTACTGAAGTGGGGATAGCTAGATGTTTTACTATGGTTGTTTTACAGTTTTATTTAAAAAAACAGCATGTAATAAATTAAGAAGTAGTTTAGACCTTTGTAAAGAATCACTTGTCTGTGTGTGTGTGTGTGTGTGTGTGTGTGTGTGTGTGTGTGTGCATGTGTCTGTGTCTGTCTGTGTGAGTGTACATGTCTCTGTGTGACTGTGTGTCTGCTTGTGGGTGTCTGTTTCTGCATTTCTGTGCATGTCTGTGTCCATGAATTTGGGTGTATGACACAGAATATCACTGGGGTAATAGAGCCACCATATATGCCAACTGTATACCTCCATTGAATCAATGTGTGAGCCTCTCTCAGCCTTCTGTCTCTCCGGGAGAGCTCATTTTCAGACTTTTGGCTTGTTGCTGAGTTCTCTGAATTGTCTGCGAAGCAGTTAGCTTCCAGGAAAGGATGTTGCTTCTAAGAAAATGTCATGTATGGATTCAATTGAGTTTGCCTTAGTCAGTAAGTTTTGTTCCCATAACTTGGCTGTTTGATAGCTTAGCCTTATTGTTGAAGTGAAAGATCAAAAGTGAAGAATGGTGGGCGGGCTTAGCATGAGGAACTTATCATTTTATGTAAATTTAGATCACTTTATGGTCAGGAAGGAACAAAGTGTTTTCTAGAGACAGAAAGGCTACAAAGCAGCAGGGAAGCTTTCTCTCTTAGCTTTGGGCAGTAAGGCCCTCTCATGTTTCTTTCCTCTTTAAAAGATTTACTTTATTTTATCCTGTGTGTGTCTGTGTGTGTGTGTCTGTGTGTTTCTCATGAATGAAGTCGCTAAGGAGACCAGGAGGAGGTATTAGACATCTGGGGCTAGAGCTACTGACATCTTTGAGTCACCCATGTTGGTACTGGGACCTGAAGTCTGGTCCCTTGCAAGACTCTTAACCTTTGAAGCATCCCTCTAGTTCCCTCTGTTCTTTCTTTGGGTAAGACCTTGAATCAAAGCCTTGACTTTTCCTGGAATGGGAACATAGGCTTCAACACTAAGCCTTTTTTATTATCTGATGAGTTCTGCTTTAATGGGTGGACACCATGCATTGACACTCAGTATGCACACTGAGCTTTCCATGTGAACAGGGCCCAGCCATTGTTTCTGTACCCCTGGTTTATGGCTGGAGCCTACCACCCAAGGAACACCTAGTGCATGAGGGAGGTATAGCTTGAGACCACTGTAGTTCAGGACATTGAGTCCAGGCAGTTTAATTTAACAACTGTTTCTCGGTATGCAGCTGCATCTTATGAATGCTCTTTAACTAGAACATGAGTAGTAAAGAGACAAGGGACACCTCTTCCTCCTTCTTTGTATCCTCAGAGCAGAAGGAAGGGTTGCTTCCTGATGATGAGGACCCAATTAAAGAAGAAAATGTGATAAATTAATAAATTTATCAAATGTCATAATTCCTTGAAGAACCACCCAATCCCAGAAAACAGTCCAGGGAATTTAACACTGGAAATTGCTCACACCGTGATAAAATGATTGAAGGCAAATGAATGGATAAAGGACCCAAAATGAGTCCAGCAGGAAACTGTTGCTTCTCTTGAAACACCTCTCTTGGAAGGTTGGAGACAAGAGATGGTGCCTTTAATGTCCAGAAGCAGGGTCAGAGCCAGGGGGAGGGGCTGAAATAGTTGAATTAAAATTGCAATGGGCTTCACCCACTAGGAAACCCAAACTTTGCTGGTGCTTTTCTTTGAGACAGAGAAAGAAGGGAAGGAATACTTTATTATTTTTTGCCTCTGGTTCCTTGCTTGAATTCTTGCCTTGGTTTTCTTCATGACAGAATGTTAGTAGAAATATATCCTTTCCTCCCCAATTTGTTCCTGGCCAGTGTTTTATCATAGTAGCCAAAAACGGACTAAGACAACCCCTTGTCCATTATCCATTCATCTGCTGGTGGACAGCTAGGTCTTTTCATTATTAATGTTCTATCACATGTCTGTTCCTTAACTGACTTATATCAGCCTCCATGTATACTTAAGTGGTACTTAAGTGGCATCCATTCTTCTGTCATAAATAGTCCTATCTAGAACATCATGTATGTGGTGAAAGTGTTTTAGACAAGTTGTTCAGAGTGAATTTTATAGGTTGAATGGTATGCATATTAATTATTATAGTATAAGCATCTATAGACACACACCCACCCATGCTATCAAGAATACAGAAATCAAACATGTATTCGCCCTCACACCTGATCTCTATTTCTTTATTCTGTAACAATAAGAATGATCACATTTTAATCTTTCAAATCAGGTAACAACAAACTCACCTTTTTATACTGTACTGATGCTTTAGGGAACATATCCATTATTTATAGTGTGTGTGTGTGTGTGTGTGTGTGTGTGTGTGTGTGTGCTGTATGTATATAAAACTTTCCATTTTTACATCTAATGCATTTAAAACAACAACAACATTAACCTCATAAATCTCCTCTTGTCTCTTGGAGATTTCTTAGCAGCTTTGAACATTTCTTACCAGAGAAATGAGTCAAATAGCTGAGATTCACTCCTTGGAATAACATTCAATTCTGTAAGCACCCAACTTTCCTTTATCTTAGACACTCCCTCAATGTCTTTGCTAGAAAAGGACGAAGCCATCTTCCTAAGAAACCTTGAAGCAACAGTGGAAACCATAGTAGCAAATGACAACTGTGCAGTTTCCTAGTGAGACTTTATATAAATGCAGAACTTGACTCAATAGAGGCAATCGTAAAGGTAAACATTGTTAACTAATACCCCTTCTTCCCAAACATCAGTGACACCAGAACACAGACATCGGTTTAGAGAAGGTTCATACTAATCACCAAGGAAGTGTAAAAGACAAACCTTAGGGAATTCATTCCAATTAGTTTTCCACTTAAATGTAAGCTTTAAACAATTATCTGGAATAGAGCAATTCTGTTTCAGAATTCATAAGCAGCAATTTTGGTTAAGCTTCAGTTCTCTCTAGACAAATGCAGAGTATCATGAAAAATGATAGCAGACAGTACAAAGCCAACAACAAAATTCCAAGCCACTGTGCAGATGGTATAAGACATTCAACAAAACCTAATAGTGTGCCATTGGCATCTGTCTGCAATGCTTTTCCTTATCATTAAAATGCCAACTTAAGTTCTAAAATAACTAAGATTTAACAAAAAATCACAGAACCACACTCATAAACACACACACACACACACACACACACACACACACACACACACACACACGCGCGTATACAATTAAAAACATGAGTTGGAAACTTCCTATATTCTTGTTTTAACAGATTCCACCCTTTGAAAACTTTTGGAGTGAAAACAAAACCCAATTTGATAGAATATAGATACAACTCATTTTAAAATTTGTAACAAATACCATGCTCTAGATGGTTAAAAGACTGGAGGTTCAGATAAATTTATTTTCATGAAAGATATGACTTTGGGTTGAGTCATTTCAAATTGCCATTCTGTGGCTATAAGGGGTGAAGCTTCATACAGTTACACTTTCATAATTGCAAGTCAGAGGACTGGCTTTCCCTGACTGATCACTGGCCACTGACTGTACATAGAGTCAACACTAGCATAGCCTTGACCTCTGAAAGCCTCAGGAACACCAGTTCAAGATCACCAGCCCTTTGTTTTTCTAAAAATGAGCCATTTTGTCAACAACTTTACTGCTGCATTACAAACAAATTTTGGTTCAAAAACATTTAGTTTCATTGCAATCTTTATAGCTAAATATATAACTGAAATATTACTGAATTATTTGTTTCAGTTCCTTTTTAGAATTAAACAAGGTAGGACTAGCAAGATGATTTCAGTGAGAAAAGGCATCTGCTGGCAAGGCTGATGACCTGAGTTTAATCCCAGGGATCCATAGAGTCGAAGTTGGCCTCTGCCCTCCACAGGAGCATGCCTGCACCCACCCACCTCCCCCCAAAATAAATAAATGTAATAAAAAAGGATGAAGTGCCAGACAGTGGTCATGGGCACCTTTAATCCCAGCGCTCAAGAGGCAGATGTAGGCTGACCTCTGTGAGTTAGAGGCCAGCCTGGTCTACAGAATAAATTCCGGGACATCCCAGGCTAGGAAGAGAAACCCTTTCTTGAAAAACCAACAAAATGAAACAAACCAACAAAAAGGATGAAGTAAGGTATAAATAAGCAACAACTTAATAGTTAAAGCCTGCTTTAAATCATTTCAAACATGGCCTCTTAGGAGCCATGTGAGGGGACCAACAGGCAGTATTAGAACTCATAGAGCATAGCTGGGCCATTGCCAAAGTCGTGCATAAGTGAGTTTTGGAAAGTCAGAGCCCTGAGGACTATGTGTCCTGAGGACCTCATGCTGTTATTGGGTGTAGCTCTGATTGTTGCCTGCATGGTCACAACATCCCTCGTAATAATGGTTTGCAGGAAAACTTTCAGGAGGTTTCTATCCCTCACTAGGCAGTGTTACTGGTACTTACAATAATAGTGATTGACTTTTTTCCAGCATTGCTGCTGGAGCAGATTAATGATTCAACCACCACCCTCAGAAAGAATTTAGACATGTAGAATTGTTAGTAAGGTTAGGGTAAGATGTTTTTGTTGATGAATTTGAGGTAGAAAATCTTGGGGAACAATTTAAAGTTTAGAAAGGCATATAGTTGAGTGAAGGACTCTTTGAGGTAAAGAAACAAGAACAACGACAGCCTGCTTATTGCTGACTGAGGTACCTTTCTTGCTAGGACGGATTGGTGATCAAAGGTGATGATTAATTCCTTTTTACCCATTTCTGTTCTCAATTTCCTGATATAAAAAATTGTTGATGAGTGGGTATGCACCCTGAGAATTTAAAGTAGAGCTGACTGAGTTTTTTTATATATATAAAAGTTTAGATTTGTGGTTCTTTTAAGTTTTTTTGTAAGATTACCTTTTGAGATAAATAATAAAGTAATCTATCTTGTCTTTGTAACCACAAACTGCAGCCATCAGCAAAAGAACTAGCTGAGAAAAATACCTTGCTTGCTTATACCCTGCTAATCTATAACAAGTTGCTTGGGTATGAATGCATGTGGGTTGTTGGAACAACTTATTGGGACAACTTGTTTTTCACCTGTAATACATAAAATGTTTAGTCATGTAAGGGATATGGAAAACATGCTTTTTTACATGTCTTTATTCACTCAAAGATTGGAATGTAACCACATTGTAGCTTTTATATTACTTGAAAGATTTTGCTGGAGAATATAAGCTGTAATGGAAAAAGATAAAGACACAGAGAAGGAAAATACCAGGAAAGATATAGAAGGAAAGCTAGAAGGAAGACATCAAGAGAGACAGAAGGGAAACACCAGGGTAGAAGAACAGAACAGAAAAGGAATAGAGTAGAACAAACAACAATAAGAATAATAAAACGAAGAACTAAGCCATGTCCCTCAGAAAAGTCCTTGTGTGTCTGTTTGTCTGTCCAGTAATTTCCTTGCTCTGTCTCTCCTCTTCAGTATCTCTGACATGTTGAAGGCTTGCCATTCAACTAGTGAGATCCTGACATGTTGGAGATGTGTGTGTGTGTGTGTGTGTGTGTGTGTGTGTGTGTGTGTGTGTGTGTGTGTGTGTTTCCCTTTTTTTTGCTGGTACCAGAGGATTAAGTTTTTACTTTCTCAGATAGAAATGTTATGTTGAGTGATTAATTCCCTGAGCCTATGGATCCCCCTCAATCCCTGAGCTGCTGAAGGCTGGTCTTTATTGCAGCAAATAATGGCCTCTGTATTACCAAGATTCAAAAGGATATTCTATTTTTTATGTAATTTTCCCAGCACATTTCCCTGGGGAGCAGAAATGGTATTGGATAGGTAGGGTATTAGTGGGAGGGAAGGGAGGAGGGGAAGGAGAGGGAATGGGGATTGACATGTAAAACAATCTTGTTTCTAATTTAAATTTAAAAATTAAAAAAAGAATATACCTTTTCTTGCACAGTTTAAGAGTCTTATAATAATACATGTGGAGAACATTGTGCAAGTGTCATGACACATTTTAATAATTGTTTGTGATATAAACATGTTTCTCATGCTTGGCTTTACATTTTTAATTTTGACCAAATTTGGGAAAGAATGGCCCTTACTTTCTCAAACACTTGTCACCAGTGTTTTTCACTCTCCTGTCTTTTGTGGATTCTCCTCAGATGTTGCACTCAGGGAAACTTGTTTTAATCCTCAAATGAGTGACTAGCAGAACTTCACAGCTCCCAACTCTCCAGATTATAAACAAAACACTCAACGCAAATAGTCTCTAAATCCCATCTCATGGAGTCATTCTGTCTGGAGAATGACTTTTTCCTCCTATTTGCTTTTTATTACTTCTCTTTGGGTTCCCAAGTTTGTGTTTCAGGAAACTCAGTCCAGTTTCCATACCCCTTCCCATTGTTACAAAACTCATAGGTTCTGGGGCAAAATAATGCCCAAAATAACCCCCTGTCTATTGTCTCTTCTGTGTATAGACTGTGCTGTTTGTTATATCTCCCCTTTGGTACATTCACAATGTAGTCCGTGATTAGTGAAAACAGACAACAAAAATTTAAGCCCATAAAGGATGAGTAGACTCCCTCCTCCTTCGTACAATCATAGAAGCATCTTCTATGAAAAATGACATGCTGGTGCAGATACCACCATGGCAAGCTGTCTCAAGCAGTTAAGGAAATTCTGCCTTTCCCATCCAGACATAGGAGGGACTGTGCATATGATCTAGGCAATAAATCAAATCTTGATTGCTTTCCGCCTGTCATTTTAAAATATTAATCTGCTGTGGTATACAGATATTTTTATTTAATTGTTGTGTTAAATAAATCATGTTGTCTAGAGCATAGTTTATGTTTAATTCACACTCATCCCTGGCTGAGCAGCACATGGCTTGGTGACAGCCAGGTGCCTGTGGCTCTCTGTCTGCTATCACATTTGGGTGTCTGGGAATTGACATAATTGACAGACACTTCAAAAGGGTCAAGACAATCACCTCTCTGAACAACACTGTTGTATGTTTGGAGTTTTCTTGGGTTACAGTGCCTCCTACCGTAGCACTGAATTGAAGTAGAGAATAACATTTATGGACTTAAGTGAAGTGGTTTGAATGGAGAGTGTCTCTCTTAGGCTTTTGTGTTTGAACACTTGGTCCTGAGAGGGGTGGCACTGCTGGAAAAGGTTGTGGAACCTTTTGGAAGTGTAGGCTCACTGGAGTAGGTTCTTGAAAGTTAGCCTTCGTAACTCACCCTGCTTCCTGTTTGTGCTTGGCACTTAACTGTGGCCCCAACACTCCTCCCATCATAACTTCCTGTCAGGAAAAATTCTACTCCCAAACTATAAGCTAAAATAAACCAGTTCTCTGAAGTTGCTTCTTGCAAGGCATTTGGTCCCAGAATTAACAACAAAAGTAAATAGAACAATGGCTAAGGGCGGGGGGGGGTGTCTTTTGACATCAAGAAGGATGTTAGATTCAGAATAGTTCTAGAAGTCATATTTAAAATCTTGTAGAGCAGATAATGTTTTATAAAAGGTGAAATCACTTTAAACCAATACTTTTAATGGCACATAGCACAGTATTTTGTACATAAGTGACACTCAGGGCAAGTAGGTGGGGTTTAACTGAATCCTGTGAAGAGAGTTTCTAGTGGACTGTGTGAGAATAATGTCTAAACCACAAACCATTCCTGTTTAGTACCACAGTAATGGAATGCTGGTTGCCTTTTTACCATAGGCATTGTGTTGCCTAGGCTTCCTGTTGACACAATTCCTTATTATGAACTGACATGACACAATGCATCCCTGCTACAATGTTTTGACTACTTCCCCTCTAGGAAGAATCCCACACAGAATTTTGTCTCTTTCAGAAATTTGAAAAGAAAGAACACAACCAGCCAAACAAGGGAAAATGAGGCATGAAGGAGAATTGTAGCATGAAAAATAAAAGACCCAGAGACAGATACTGGTGTTCAAGCTGAAGATCAGAAAAACAAAGCAGTCACCCACTAGCTCTTACATCTACCTTAGGCCAAAAGGGCTATCCTGGTCCACCAAACCTCAGATTGCAATCCCTGACTGCTATGCTCTACTCAACGTGGCTGGAGAATCCTGAGACTGACTCCTGAAGACCCTGCTCCTATCTTTTCTACCCCTCTAGTGCCGGGATTAAAGGTGTGGGATCCCAGGTCCTGAGATCCTGTGAACTGTTTCTTTTAGGACTGGATCAATTTCATGTAGTCAGTGTGGCCTTGAACTAACAGAGATTTGTCTACATCTCAATCCTGAGTCCTGGGATTAAAGGTGTGTTTCCTCACTGTCTGATCTTTATAGCTTGAGGGTGGTTTTGCTTTCTGAATCCTCTGGCAACCTTTAATAAATCATAAATAATATATTACCATATATATATATATATATATATATATATATATATGAGACACAGGTTTTTTAGCTCTCACATTTATCATCAAATGGATACACCTCAGCATTGTTTACTCTCTGTATCCCAGTGGAAGGAACTTCCTCCTCTCCATTTTAGAAAATGATTTATAAGCACAAAATATATATGTAGCATAGGAAACTAGAATCAAATGCCATGATTAATCATAAAGTGATCACCCAAATGTTTATCAAAGAATCAAGATCGAGAGCACCTTAACTGTATAAGACCGTTTTCATTTCCAAAGAACAATAATTGGCATTATCACAACTAATCTCTATGTGGTCTTTTGGAAATGAGAGATGTGTGAACAGCCCTTCATTCTCTATGCTTCAAGGGCTTCATGAATTGAGCCTCTTTTCTATGTAGCCGTCTCCAAAATGGCCCATTTGGAAGCCACATACTATTCATATATTCTTTCAAGTTAATTTTTAAGTTAATGTATAAAAGATTTCATTTCATCATGGCATTTTCGCATATACTTTGTTGCATATGTGCCCCTTTGTTCCTCTTGCTGGGTCCATTCCTTTCCCCCTCTCTGCCTTCCTATTACAATACTCCATTGCATTCTTTCCTCTTTGTCCCTTTCTCTTACTCCTTTCCTGTGATAGCTTCTCTCCCCTTTCTGTTTCTAGTTTCATGAGCTTATTTTCTAACTCTCTCTCTTAAAAATTAAAATTTCTCACTGGGCGATGGTGGCGCACATCTTTAAGTCTTTAATCCCAGCACTCAGGAGGATCTCTGAGTTTGAGACCAGCCTGGTCTACAAGAGCTAGTTCCAGGACAGCCTCCAAAGCCACAGAGAAACCCTGTCTCGAAAAAACAAAATAAATAATTAAATGAATAAATAAAATAAAATTTCTCAATTTGAACTGTGTAAGGGGAGATAAAATTAAAATTGAAATGTCTTATCATAAAAATCTCCAAAGGCCATCCACGTGCCTTTGACTTAGGGACAGTTAAACTCTATAACTAAATCCAAAAGTTGAACAATGATTTCATTTCCTTTTTACAAGGTTTGTGCTGGCTTACTTCCCTCAGAGTAACAGCACCTTTTTAGAGTGCAGAGTCTGGCTGTAGGAAAAGGCGCATCTGGTCATCATCACTTATGTCTTGTATTTGGCTTCACCACGGGAGGCTGCTTTTTAGAACTGGCTCTTCCATAGCCCATCTGAACTTCAATTTTCTCATCAACAGAATGAAAATGACGAACCTACCAGCCTTTCAGGTCCTCTGCCCAACTCTGCTCTCATTCTCTCTTAGCAGGGTTAACAGCTCTATATCCTCACTTGCCCTTACTATTCAGGTAGGAACACTTTTCACATGAGAATATTACCGCTGTGTCTCCATAATTCCCGGAATCTGGATATACAGTTCTCAGTGTGTATCCCATGCTTTCTAGGTTGTCTGAGATTTACATTATTCTTATCTGGTGTGGATACTGGCCACTATTATATCCAGACCTTCTGTATGGTCCTGACATTGATGGGGCACTTTCTACATACACACACTTACTCAGCTGATTTCTCATGATAATTTCATAAGATTAAATATGACAATAAATGTTTGGATGGATCCTTTATTTCTCAGACTGTTACTGGCCTCCTACATATCAAATCTCTTAGAAGTGTTTTTTTTGGGGGGGGGTGGGGTGGGGAGGGGAGCTGGCATGCACTGCATTGACTCTTATACCGTTTTATTTCACTTTCACTTATCACTTAAATTCAGGCTCTCTGACTTTCATCACAGACAACAATGACTAACAAAACCAAAACGTCTACAAGACATACAAACACGTGGAATTTAATTAACTGACTCCCGAAAGATCAAAACCAAAGTGAGCCTCATGATTCCTTCAGCTTTTTGTCCTAGGAGACTGTCTCAGCCACTGTTCAAGGAATCTAGTAGAGTCACTTTGGCTCTATGAGCTGAAAAGACAAAGCTCAACCTCTGGGAAGAACAAGGCAGCTGGAGATCACAGGGCACAGCAGTGAAGAGAATGAAACAGAAGGATTCTAGTTGTCTGCTGAGGATTCCTTGTGAGGCGTCAATTGAATGATGATGAGGGCATCTTTGTGATGACATCTGAAGGTTGCTTAAGAACAGTGAATGGATTTGATGCAACAGACCCAGCACCCACCCATGGCCAGGTAAGGAGCAATTTTTCACTAAGCTGATGAGAAAAACCTCAGAATTCAAGAGTCAGTAAGCAGAGTGCATTTAAGGCTCTGGCTTTCTTAGAGAAAGCTCTGTTTCATTTCTTTGTGGTAGATTTTAAAGCAAGATCCAAAGATACGAAACTTTTCTATATAACTGATTTTCAGGACAAAGAGGAAGAGTATTTACAGAACATCAAAATACCCAGCTCCTGACAAAGTGATATTTGCAATGTTTGCCAAGATACAATATAGACTTAAAGGTGTGCAAACAGAAAAACTTGCTGCAGATTGAATAAACCTTGAAGACAAAGTTAAGCCGTGGAGAAAAATTCTTGGATTGGCATCAAACATTTACTGTAGGTATTGCATAGGCTCAAAAAAGTTAACAGACTGTAGGACCAATGAAAACTCAACAAAGTAACAGAATGCAGAACCAACATATAAAAATCAATTATTGTTTTGCCCATATACCATGACAAACCCCTTGAAGAAGAAAGCAAGAAAAGAATGCCATGCCAATGATTGTGACCCTGAAGAAAAACAAACAATAATTTAGGAAGAAACCCAACTAAGTAGGCAAAAAGGCCTCCAGAGTGTAACTGGAAAATAATTTAGAAATGGAAGAAAACTCTGGAAGGTGTGGTGAATTAATAGTGTGAAACTGGCCCCACAGACAAAATAATCAACCTCATATAATCCCATTAAAATTCCAATGATGTTCTTCACGTCTTTGTGAACCAATGGATATTTTAGGCTTGCTTAAAGGAGCATAGATGACTTTAAGCTATTTGCATATCCCCTGAATGACCACTTACAAAGGCTTGTCTACTGGAGCTTCCAGTCACAGTCAACCTTTACCTCAGTTTTCTGTGGTAAACCACACCCCAAACTATTGGGAGCTGGGGCAGGATTACCTGCAGCTGGGATAATGGGGAAGTAGGGAGGGGTTAGGAGTTTGAATCTCAAGTGAGAGTCTGATGGCCTCACCTATTCTTCTAGAAGCTAATGCTCATAATCTGTATTTGTTTTCGAGACAGTGTTTCTTTGTGTAGCTTTGGCACTCACTCTGTTGACCAGGCTGGCCTCAAACTCACAGAGATCCATCTGCCTCTGCCTCCCGAGTGCTGGGATTAAAGACGTGTGCCACCAATGCCTGGCTCATAATGTGGATCTTATAAGCGTCTCATGCACTTAGTCAGAGATGTTCAGATTTCAAGATAGGAACAGCAACATCATGCCCAGTGGGCACAGTTCCATGACACCATAGTAACAAAACATGACAATGGATAAAAGCAGAAGTGTAGAATAGAACAGGATAAAATACAATAAAATAGAAGACCCAGAAATAAACACAGACACTTTAACCTAAATAATTCCCAACAAAGGGACTGAAACACATGTTAGATAAAAATAAACTTTTCAAAAAGTGATGGTGGCAAAACTGGATAATTACATGTAGGAAATTGAAACTTGATCACTATCACTCATCTCGTATGCACATAAACTATTTTGGAATTGAAATTGGAAACTACTGGAGCAGTGGGTTTCAACCTTCCTAATGCTGAAACCCTTTAATATAGTTCCTCATGTTGTGGTGACCCCAACCATAAAATTGTTTTCATTACTACTTCATAACTGTAATTTTCCTACTATTATGAATCATAATGAAAATATTTTTGGAGATAGAGGTTTTCTAAAGGGGTTGCAACCCATAGGTTGAGAACTACTGTACTAGAGGAAAAGACAGTGGGCATTAGACTAGGTAGAGATTTCAGAAGCTCTCTTCTGGCCTCTGCAGGCAACAGGAACACACATGTCGTTTATACATACACACAGTAACTTGTACACTTACATACACAACAAAAATAACTCTGATAAAACAAAATTCTGTGCAGCAAGGAAATTAAATTGAATTGAGTAAGAGCACCAAGAAACAGAAAAATTCAAGGGAATTCAGGTATGTGTTGATGAAGTTTCCATAATTGGGGTAAGAAGTGGAAATAGTTTTTATAAAAATAATGGCCAGGATTTTTTTCCATATAGGACAGAAATTTCAGATCTGCATTCTCAAGCAGCTCAACAAATCCTAAGCAGCAGAAACACAAGGAAAGGGACACTATTCCACATCATAATGACATTATGCACATAAGCAGAGAGAATAAAATATCAAAAGCAGCAGGAAGCGGGAAGGCACATGTGCCCTATGAAAATGAGAGCCACAGTAGACTTCCTGCAGTGAGCAATGAGAGCACAGACTCAATGGACTATATCTTGAAAATAATTTTACAACACGATAATCTGACTCATGTGGACATGTCAATACAGGAAAAAGACACAACACAGAAAAAAAGAACAGGGCAAATCCAATGCATGATTTCTCATCAAAACTCTCTACACATAGAGAATGTCATGGAAGATGTTTTTCCTAAGAGAAGAAATAGCAGCCTCAATAAAGTCACTGCTAGGACTTGAATTAGCAAAGGCAAGAATGCTTCCTGGTAAGGTAGGAACAAGGCTGAGATAATTGCTGTATCATTTTCATTAGATTCTATACTAGAATCGCATGCAGGGCTATTAAGCATTGAAAATTCTATTTGGCATTGACTTTTTCATGGTTTTATTTTGTAAAGAAAATGATAAACTTACTATGAAATTCATATGGAAATAATGGAGCAGTCTTAACCTAGTCAACACAACTTTTTTTTTTTAAAAGGTTGAACACCATACAGCTAATGCTTTCTTAATTTAAGACTTCTCAATAAGGGTTTGGTCCATCAATACTCAGTAGTCCCAAATACAAAAAGACAAACAGAACAGAACAAAGAGTTCTGATATACAGCCACCCACACAGGCAGAGCTGAATTTCATCAAAAGGTAAAGAAGCAATTTAGCTGAGAACAAACAATGCTTTCAAATGACAAATACTCAAATATTCATAGGTATAACTTATACCATACTAGATTTTATTTAAATATGCACAATGTCTAAAAGTAAAACTATACCACATATGCAACTCAAAAAAGAACAAAACAATGAAAATGCCAAAATGTTTGAATAGGCACTTAATTGAAGAAGAGACATAGCATATAAGCTTAACTCTTAGTCGTTAGAGATATACACCATAAAACCTATATAAGATGCTACTGTGTATAAGGCAGAATGATAAGATTTACAAAATTTAAGAACAATTACTAGAAGTTTTGTCAGACTCAGGACTCCTGTACATTTATGAGATAAATATGAAATGGTGCTGAAATATTACACAGCAATAAAAAAGTTAAGAGCTGTAGATGCATTCTAAAACTCTACGGGAGAAGGGTGCATACCTCAAGATTCTATGGAAAATGTAGAAAATGAGAAATACAAAGTATGCCACATCAGTACACAGATTGGCTTCTGCACAGCACCAGGATAGTCAGGGAAAAAGCCATCTGTGGGGCATGACAGGCTTTTTAGGAGTGAGAGACAAGATCTCCACCTTGTCTGGGGTGATGATTTCACAGAAGCAGGCACATAACAAACCTTAACTATTTACCTAAGTGTAGATTCAGTCTGTCAATGATGCCATAGTCAAGGTATTTTTAAAGTTTTATACGTGCATCTCCCATCATGGGTCTGGAGGCTCTAGCTGCGGGATGCTGTAGTAGTTCAGCCATCTCATCCATGAGTACTTTGTTCTCTATAATGACTGGTTTCCATCTCTCTCCCCCATTGCCCTAACCAGCTTTATTCATTTATCTGACTCCAGTAGAATCCCAATTTGTAACAACCCATTGATTTCTTGTCTTCTGTTTAAAAAGAGTTAGCAATTCACCTCCCATCCCTCTGAAAGGAGACACCATCCAAACCTCATCACTCATTCCATAGTTACACAATTCCAAATGATTCTCGAAACCATTTTCTTAACACTTTCTTATTGGTCCATATTCAAGCAAATAACAACAAAACCCCACACCTCACTTGTTAAACACTTAAACAGATCCAAGATTGCTTACTTAGCATGTAAAGGAGATGCAATAGACTTAGACCCTCAGCGGCTCTTTACCAGATAATAACTAAAAATCTTCCTCCCCTCAAAAGGAGTTATAGAAAGAAAAGACTCCTAGACAGAAAAATGATTTCTTGCTGTTAGGTGCAAGATGTTAGAGTTTATAAATAAGTGTCTTCATAGACAGTGAAAAGTCATAGCTTTATCATCAACCATTTCGTCTTGAATGGTCTAGTCTCATATGATGGATGGACCAGGTGGCTCCCCAGATATCCCTTCTATCATTAGTCACAAATCTTCAGATGTAGTACAGTGCTTGTCCAGCTCATGGATTCCTAGCTCTGAGGAGTCACATCACAAGTCACAGGCCACACAGTAAACCACATTTAAACTTCCTCCAATGCTGCTCCAACTGTGTACCTTCGTGTGCACACCTTCATGTAGTTCCAAGAGTAAACAAAACATTTTTTCCCTACAGTGAGATTCCCTGAGCTCTGCCTAATATTTGGCTGTGAGGAAAACATTTTATAATATTAAGTTAAAATTTTAGTTTTCCCTTTCAGTATTTCTGCACAAGACTAAAACACAATGCCAACTTCCTTAGTCTTGATGGGCATGTGTTACAGTCATTCTCAAACACTTTTGTCCCTGTGATAACTTGAGAGTGTGTACTTACAAGTAAAACCGCTCATCCCATACTGGATTCAAGTTTCCAAAGATGGTTTTTGTTCTTCTTTTATTTTTGCCAACTTGAACTGTCACATAAGGGTCACTGGATCCTGTTTTGTCTTTTGCCTGCAGGCCTTGTGCAGAAACCACTGAAATGAACCAGAAATAGCAACTTCAATATGACAACATTTCCAGGAACAAAACCATTAGAGAAAATATTTTCTGTCAATTTTTCCTGGGTTTGCAGATCCATCTTCACCACTCTCATCTTGAAGCCTACTGGTCTCTATAAACATTCATAACCGAATATGCACATTGACTGGACTGTCTTCCCTTGTCCTTTCTCCCATTGAGCACTGCCCACTGTGTGTGCCTACCACTTTCCCTTTGTCCATTTGTTCATGGATATACTCCATATATACCCCCAAAGAGATGAAATCACTATCTTAAGGAAATAGCCTTACTCCTGTGCTCCCTGAAGCATGGTTTCCCGCATCTAATATCCATCAATGATACAAAAAATACTCATCAAAATTCAAATGCATGTGATTTTAAAATTTAATGGATTTGGTATGAGTATAGATTAGCATAATTTAATAAAGAAAGTATTTTTATTTTATTATATAGTAAAATGAAAGTTAAGAAGAGTGCTCTATGTTTCTGGTTCTGCTTGTTTTACTTATATGGGTATTTTGCAGCATGTATTTATGTATACCACATGAGTGCAGTGTTCACAGAGGTGAGAAAATGGTATCAGCTCCTGGAACTGGAGTTACAAGTGGTTGTAAGGCTCAGGTAAATACTGGGACTTGAACTCAGGTTCTCTGCAAGAGCATCATAAGCATCAACCGATCTCTCTAGCTCTAATGTGCACGGATCATGTGAATGAGTGTAAGGTTAGTTACTAAAATGACTCTCCTTAGAGAAACACATAAACAGTGACCCTCACTGAGGGGATTGTTGATCCTACTGGCATTATTCAGTAGTAGGCAGTTAAAAAGCTAATTTTTGAAATATTTGGGGTGGTGATGAGTTAATTAGGAGAATACATGGTGAAATTATTCTAATTTCCTGCATATATTTGAGAAAATTAAAGTAACCAGTAGATTTGTCAACATTGACAAGATTTTTAAAAATCTATTTTTTACCTTTTTTTTCTAATAGTGATTCCTGAGACACACAAAAAAACCTCTGTATGGATTGTCATGTAAAACAATCCTGTTTCTAATTCAAATAAAAAAATAAAAAGAAACACTATATGAGATAAAGCACTTAAGAAATGTATTTTACCTGTAATGGTTATTTTTGCTGACCATTTAGATGTCCCATCCAGTACACTCTGCTTGGCAGCCTTTGTGTACTGCACAAAATCCTCTTTGGAGATCTGGAACATTTCCTGAATGACTTCAAACACCTCTGGCCTATTTCTCTCCCTGATTTTCATTCTTTCTTTCATGGCTGTGATGATGGTCAGAGTCTTATCCTCAGCACCGTGCTTAGAGCTCTTCTCTGCGGCCCCTGCAACAGAAAATCAATGGCTGTGTGACCATGAAGGAGTCCCTTTGTGATGGTTCAAAAGGATATGCATAAGCTACCAAGACTTAGTTTGAGGAGCTTGGACAAATTTTCTGTTAAACACCAGGAGAATGAATCGCTACAGTGAGGACAATTAGTGCTCATTAGCATTATTGGTAACCAAATGAACTTCTATCACCCATACAACCACAATACTAGAATAAATGAGTTCTACAGATATTTGGTTTGCATTTAAAAAAAAAAACTTCAAAAACAACATAAAGGGTGCATGCAATCAGTCAGGTATGTCACATAACACATGTATGTATTCAATGACTCCAAACAAAACAGAAAACCAGATTGGATGTAACTGATGCATTTCACTTGGAAATCAGTAATCCAGAGCTCATCCAATTTATTCTTAGAGGGATGCACTATAATGATATGTTGAGTTTTCTTTACATTGGAAGAATCCCCTTCCATACTTACATACTGAAACACAGCTCAAAATTCACCCGAGTTCTTTTCGAGGAGCATTTGAAAATCTCTGGCCTGGTGATTCGGCCCCTAGCAGGCAGCACACTTAAACCCTCACCAACATATTCACAGTGTCAACTGAGTGGAATTTCACTTTCAACTAAACCTTGATTGACAGGACACTTTTGTTTAGTGATTGACATTTACTTTCTGGGCATTCTGTGCTTCACAAATGTTTCTGGTTATGGAGCATCTCTAAATACCATGTCTGTGGCCCTCAGCTTCCCTACCCACCACAGGTATCGTCACTGTTGGGTGTGACACCCTGGGATATGAGTGTGTACATATGTGTACATGCAACTGTCATGGCATACGTGGAGAGGTCAGAGTCAGGTCCTGGGGACTGAACTCACAATGACAGTGTTGCTGGAAAAGCACCTTTATCTGCTCTGCCATCTGAGCCACCAACCCTCAATACATATTTAAATGAGATGATTAAAAAAGAATGAATCCCACTTTAAAGAACATTCTAAACACCCCACTCATCTGTTAAAACATGCCCTATAACAGCTGCATATTTGTAAATTATGTGCCATTAAGTAATTAAGCATGTTTGTAATTTACCAGTAACAGCTTGACTACACAGTGCATAATTCTTCCTTAGTAAAGTATAGTTAGGTTGGACTGTGTGGCTGCACTACCTAATAGGCATATTCGGCTTGCAGGGTTGGAATGCTACTTAGACATCAGGAATGGGTAGAAAAGACCTGCAAGAACCAAGGTATCTGGAGAGATTTGTTTAGTGACAGTCACACTAGAACTTTCAATGGTTTTGAAGCAGCATGACGATGTCATTTCCCACCCTCCTACTCAAAAGGTTAAGGTAATGGCCTGGTTAGCCCAGAGGTTCTGGGAAAGAATTCTCCAGTCCTGTGGTGTCAAGGGCCCTGGACTTCCGCTTCTACATTCAGGAGGAGTCCAGCCGGGTGCTATCCACACATTAAATGCTCACATAAGCAGCAACAACCAAATTCAAAGCTAAAATGTCAAGAGCGTTCTTATCCCTAGGAATCACATCTCTGACAATTAACTCTGAAATCTTTTGCTCTTCTTTTGATGTTCTAGCTGTGTTTCTGCTTGAATATGTACGGAACAATCAGACCTGTGAACTGAAATTGCCAATTTGGGGAGGGAAGGCTGACAGAAACTTATGTTTAAGCCCCTTATCTGTCATTTCCAGAGAAGATATGTAGCTTTGAAATTTTTCTGTGTTTACATTTTGCTTCTGAAGAGCTTCCATCAGAGTTTCAGACATGAATCCATAATTAATTTGGAAGCTGATCTGCAAGGCCTTTCCATTGCTCCATTGTTCTTCAAACCCACATCTTAATTTTCCAATCAGACTGTTTTTTTAAATTGCTGCAATTTGTCACAAATTTCGAGTCCTTTGGGCTTATTCTGTTTATTTCAAAGTAATTTCAAAGTAATCAGTGATAACTGCAAATAAGCATTTATGTAAGTCTTTCAAAACACTCTGGTAGCTTCCTGAAGAAGGGATCGACGGTAGCTGAGATCAAAGGCGATGCATCATAGCAAAGCTCTCTGTCACGTATATGCGCTGCTCAGATGCAGTCTTCATCACCCCCTTTAAAACCACTCAATGGACAGATCAGGCAGCACAGTTACACACAACAGAGCAGGAAGAGAGTTTGGCTTAGACAGAAGCAAGTGTCCTCCAGTCAGTGAGAATTCAACCTTACACAGAAGGGAACGCAGGGAAACTTGTTCCTTTCTGCATAATTTCACAGGACTAGCAACCAGAGCCTCTCATTTTCTTTATTTTTGCCTATTATTTGAATGATGAAAAATTTCATGTGAAATTTTTTTCACAACTCAGTATTTTCCAAATAAGCATGTCTGCCCGTTTCTCTCTCCCCCATCTTTTTCTCATCATTTCTTTCCACCACAATCTTTCATTATATATTCTTGTGTGTTTATAGGCTTATTTATACTTATAAACATATAAAACTTCAATATTCTTCTTTGTTCCCAGCAACACATCTGCACTCTTCAGGTCTCTTTACTCTCTATTCTCAGATTATATTTTTATTCTCTTCCTAATAGAAAACACAGTGCTCTCAAATCTAACAATCCCACCTGTCCTTCACTACAGAAAACAAAGGCAACAGACAAGCCCCATTTGTAACATTAGCACCTTCATGTGATATAACCACTGCCATCTGGTAAACACTCAAACACCCCTTGTGTGTTTACCACTCACGTGGCCCGCTTACCTGTGTTATGTCTGTGTCTCTAGCTTGTAGGGCAAACGCTCTATTAAATGTGCATTCTAACATCTAGCACAGTGTTTGGACAATAGCATGTGCTTAATAGATACAGAAGTCACTCATGTTCTTGAAGGAATTAAAGGGAAAAGACAATCATAATCAATTCAATGAATCACCCCCTTCTTGTGTACCAAGCCACGGGCAATAATACTGGAGGGAGTACTCCTATCAGTGAAAAATAATTAAAGTACTGAAGAATACAGTTATGAAGTGAAAACACCTGGTCCTTGGCTTCCGATTTGGAATTCACAGAAAGCAAGGGCTGTGTGCCTATCACCAGAAAGCCCAGCCTGCTGAACCTGAACTTGATGGACCTACACAGCACATACATCTGACAGTCAGGCAACACAAGATCATGCACCCAGCTACACACAGAAGGAGTGTGTTACGGCCATTCAGCAATAAGGTGCAAGGGTGTATAGTTAACAATGTTTGGGGGTAAAGGAGACAGCCTGGGGTAAGCCCCCACCTGCTAGTCACTAGTTGATGTGTTCTGAATGCTTGTACCCGCCTAAATGTCAGCACCGAAGCCTAATCACCAATGTGACAGTGTTGGGGGAGAGAGTTCAAGAGAACAGGAAGGTACTGAGGGCCAAGCCCTGGTGAATGGGGCTTAGTGCCCTTATAGGACAAGGCGAGGGAGTGCTCTCCCCTTATCCTCCTTGTGGAGCACATTAAACCAATAACTGGCAGCGGAACAAATGTTGGGGATGACTGGGGCTGATTCAGTGGGAAATGAATTCTGGTATTCAGCATCCATCTAGTTTATGTTAATTTGCTATAGAGTTCCAAATTGACCTGAAAACCAGCTTTTTGCACTTGGATTCTTCTCTCCTCTCTTCTCCTCCCCTCCTGCCTCCCTCTCCTCTTTTCCTCCCCTCCCCCTCTCTCTCCCTCCCTCCCTCCCTCCCTCCATTTCTTCCCTTTCTTTTTAGACAGGGTCTCACTTGCCAGGCTGACCTTGAATTTGCTATATACTCCATAGTGCTCTTGAATGTCTGATCCTCCTGTCTCCACAGCTTGAGTGCTGGGGAGCATATCATGCCATGCTTGGTTTCATGAAGTATAAGGTACTGTACCCTGGGACTTTGATTATTACTAAGCAAGCACTCTACCAACTGATCTTCACCCCAACCCTCATAGTTACTTCTTCACCTTAAACCTTAGCTGCCTCATCCATAAGCAGAAGGGAACAATGGTAACATCTCTTTGAATGAGGCCGGGTGAGGACTGAGCTGAAGTAGGTAGGTAGATAATAAATAATGAGAGTTATCATCATCTAATGATGATTAAATGTGGGATTTTAGAAAGTCAAATAGGCAGAGATCAGAGCCATCTATCAAAGTATTTCATCCTAACAAGGAATTTCAGGACTTTGAGCTCCCTCATTACTGTGATGTACCCATGAACAGTGCCATATCCGGTACCTGCCAAGTGCTACTGTTTCCATAGCTATTACCCAGTTGGGGTCAATACAATGCTTAAAGACAAATGTCATTGAAGTCCAAAGAAAATGAAAAACATTAGTTGTTTTGTTTGATAGTTTTTAGATATTCAGAAACCTTTACATGCACGTGAGGTTAATAGATCTAGGTGGCAATGGCTTAGCATCCAAGGGAGAGTACATGAAGTGTGTGGAGGATTGCTTTTGCTGTCTGCAGTTTCTAGAATAAAAACGTGTCTTTCGCTGTGACATCATGTGGGTGGTCCTCTTTGGATGCCTGTTTTCTTCCCAGGGAATCATGTAGGTGGCCACAGAGTTGACATCTTCCCACCCTTCCCATTAGTTGCTCTATATTGGAGATAACCCTAGCCCTCCTTCTTTCACATGCCTTTAGTCTCTTCATGGAATAGACCTGAGACTCCCCCAGAGACCACCTCTTCATCGCAGACTCAAAGCTCTGTAACCCACAGTTCTTGCAAACAAAGGCCTGGATAACTGGAGGAACTGAGGAGTGATGGAGCATCTTTCCCACCCCTGTAGGTGGATCTGTGATGAAAATGGGGGCATGTGGGCTGGGACCCTCTCCCGAGAAACTTCCACCTCTTACAGAAGTGATTTGACTGTCAGTTGATCTGCCTCCAAAACCAAGCCAAACCCCAAGTTCCCCTGTCATGCTAGCTCTGCCTGTACCATCCCCACTGCAGTTAAGCATCTCCATTGGCAAATTCGATCATCTAGGATGTTTGGGAAATGTGTTCAATAAAAAAAAAAAAAGTTAAAAATCAGGACAAGTTACTGTGTCTTACTGGTAATTTCTGAGATTTTCCAATTAGTCTAGATTAACAAAAATGTCTCAGTGGCAGAAAGGGATAAGTCAATAATTTTAAAATGCATTCAATTTTCAAATATGTCAAGGAAAACTTAAGGGAAAAATTAAAGAAGGAAAGATATATTGTTTTTTAAAATGATATTTAGTTTCCTCACATCCTATTCAGATATTAAAGAAAATAGAACAACACATGAAAAACTTTAAACACTGGTTTCTTTCTGCTTCTATTCTTCCATCAATGCCTCTGACACCCAGGAAGTTATCTTTAGAAACAGTTCACACTGCTGTTGGAAGCTGCTGGAGGCTTACTGCTCCTCCATGCTGTCTCCCCATGGGATATAAATGTGTCCCAGGGTACCATTTCAGACCTTGCCCTCCTGGATCATGCTGCAATGAGATGGACAGGCTTTTTCATTATTTTGTCTAAGCACGGACGAAAGCAAGATCATGAGGCTAAGCACCAGGCAGCAAGTGTGTGTTCTCTGATGAGTGGCCACTGTTCCTTAGGAAGTAGAACTATCACTCCACTCTCGCCTGTTCTTCTTCAGGACGGTTGTGGGATGCTTGGATTTGTTTTTATTTATGTATTCTTTTAAAGCCACTAGATAATGGGTTAGATATCATTATGATATTTTAAAGGTTTGTTTTTAAGTGTGTGTGTGTGTGTGTGTGTGTGTGTGTGTGTGTGTGTGTGTGTGTGTGTAGAAGAGGGTGTCAGATCCCCTGGAGCTGGAGTTACAGGCAGTTGTGAGCCACTCCGTGTGGCAAGTTCATACCCTTTGCAAGAGTAGTGAGCGTTAACCACTGAGGCATCTTATTAGCACTTGACATTTTTAAACTAATGGTGTTTATGTGGTCCCATCCCCGTCTCTGCCACCCTGATCTATCTCTTACAGAGATAGATCTCTTACAGATCTTGCAGCCTCCCTCTTACAGACTCCTTTCCTTGTCTGTGTCCTGTTTCCTTTACCTCCTCCCCAGTCTTTCTCATCACCTATTGTTATCCTCTCTTGGTCTCTTTTCTAGATTTTTGGACTTTTCTCTGACTTCCACCTGTTTGTACACTCTCACACACATACACACACATATGCATACACATACATATACATACACACACACACACACACACACACACACACACACACACATCAGAGGCTAGGATCTGCATATGAGAGAGGAGTGGCTAGTTTTCTAGTCTCTGCTGCTCCACTTTTGTTGTTTATCCCATACAGACAGTACAGTCTATTCTGAGGTTCAGACATCATCAACTAAACCCAGAAAATGGAACACTGGGGAGTCTTAGGGATGATCTCTGTGTTCTTCTCCATAAAGTCAAGTGCTTTGGAATAATGAGCTCCACAAAAAGTCTTGAAGATACTGTGTTCCAGCCAGGGCCCATGGTGACCACATGCTCCTTGTTCATGAGAAACTGACAGCTGCTACCTTCTCCATGGTGGGTCTGAAGAGCACACATAAGCACTGAGGCTCCAGGCACAGCAAAATTCAGGGATACAGATGCTGGGACAGAAAAGAAATAATTCTACTTCTATTCAGGCTCTGTCTTCCACAAATGTAGCCACCATTTCTGGAATAGCACCGAAGGCTAAACTGGAATTGTTGCCCATTTAATCTTTGTGATGTCTGGTTAGATCTGGAATAGAGGCTAGACTAATGTGAACACATAGTAAACCAGAAAATGAAAGTTTGTGAGATCTATTGATTTTTTTCAGGGAGATAGACTTTCTATCTAAAGTTTTTCTCAATGTTGCCACCTGTTCTCTTTTCCTGAACTTTCTCTTAGGTCCTAGGATAACTTCAGTAACATACAATTCTGCATGGATCCTTTTATGTGTCTTAATCTTGACACTTTCCTCCATCAAAGCAGCATCATGACCATGCTATGGGCATGACCATGCTTCTGTTTGGCTTTCCCCTCCTGCTTTAAGAGAGGTGGGTTTGCTACTTATTTTGTGGGAGAAGTGGAAATTATAACTCTCACCTAATATTCTCCAAACTATTCATAAATGTTGCCCACTAGTTAGTTTTTGAAGGCTTAAAGATGACCTATTTATTGCAAATGATCTTTTATTACAAAAGGCTTGAAATATTATGTTCATTCATCCAAGTGCCAATAAGACATGCTTCAATAAATTACCAAGGTGACCATGTACATTTGCATGTACTTGTGTTCTCTCTCTCTCTCTCTCTCTCTCTCTCTCTCTCTCTGTGTGTGTGTGTGTGTGTGTGTGTTCTTGAAAAGGCAACAGAACCACTGAACTCAATAATCAACTGGGTTTGTCTATCTACTCATCTAGTGTCTCCAACTTTATATTGTACAGAAAGATTATCCAGTCAATCCAGTCTTCTTAAATTTTTGTTTATTTTTTAAATTTATATGTATGAGCATTTGACCTATATGCTTATATGTATAGTATATATGTGCTTTTTGTTTACAGAGGTCAGAGGGCTTTACATACCCTGGAGCTGTAGTTACAGATGATTATGAGACACCATGTAATTGCTGGATCTCAAACCTGGGTCCTCTGCAAGAACAGTCATTGCTTGAAATCACCAAGCCATCCCTCTAGTGCCCCCATCTTCTGCCCAGCTACTTTTTATGCCTTTATCCATTGTTTATCCCACATTTATTAGCATCTACAGGGATTACATGTGTTATAAGTTATAGAGAAGCAAATATTATTTATTTTCTTCTAAGACTAAATCCCCTACCCAAAGGGTATGCTCAATATATTTAACCTATTTGATTGTCACAAAATATCGTGGCTGAAAACATTGGCAATGGGATCACAGAAGGAGAGGAATCAATATCCAATTTGCAAACAACAGAAATAGCTAGATCTTATTAACACTGTGAATTTAAAGAAGCTTGTATTAGGACACAGAAGCATGGCATACAATCAGTTGAGGAGACAGAGGACACAACTCACAAGACCTGCTTGCTTGCTATCTGCTAACAGACTCTCTGACCTTATGTGATATTTGGATTTCTCAGGAATTAATATGGTCCAAACACATCTTCTGTGGGACTTGAAGCTAGTTAGTTTAGGATCCAATATTATGTGCAGATTTTTGATGCCTTTATATTTGCATCTTTTCTATATTGTGAGGACAATCAAAGAAAATATTTTGAACCAGGCAAAAAGGCACACCTGCTATCTTGGGACTTGGGAGGCAGATGCCAATAGAAACTAATATTAACTTCTTTGTTGAAACAACAAGAAGACATTTCTTAAGAAAAGGCTATTGGCTGGGCAGTGGTAGAGCATGCCTTTAGTCCCAGCACGCAGTAGGCAGAGACAGGTAGATCTATGTGAGTTCGAGGCCAGGCTGATATACAAAGTGAGTGCCAGGACAGGCTTCAAGGTTATAGAAAAACCTGTCTCAAAACAAACAAACAAACAACAAAGAAAAAGAAAAGGCTACTGATTTTGGAGGGAGAATTTCAAATTTTCTTGCTGGTCCTTATGAAAAGCTGTGATGCTAAACACGGAAATTTGCAGAACTTCATTATGATCAGTGTGAAATATTGATTTTATGGAAAAAATTAGACAGGGTTATTAAAGAAGCGATTCTCACATCTGCTCTGAACATTATATGGTGTTTTTGATTCTTCTAACTTGTTAAACTTACATAGAGTTAATATTTTTTAGATAGACATGAAGGGCTCTGTGCTAGTTCACAACTCTAGGCTACAACCCACTACATTGCAGAAAGGAAGTCACATCACATTCCACCAAGAGTCGAGAGAAATGAATACACACAAGCATGATTAAGTCCTTACTTGAGAAAGTTCAAGTGAATTTCTCTACTCTTACACAGTTTGTGGCTCCCTGACTAGGGAATGGTGCAGCCTGTCATGGGCTTGCCTCTCCCACATTAGTTACCACATAAAGAACACATGTGATGGACAGCCCTAATTAGGAGTTTGACACAACCTAAGATGCCCTGTGAAGAGAGACTCGGTGATGCATGATCTGCATTAGGTTGGCCTTGGGTAGGTCTATGGGGGGGGGGGCATTGTCTTTTTTTTATGAGTAAACATCTATTTAAATCTTTTTAAATTTAAACTAGAAACAAGCTTCTTTTACATGTCAATCTCAGTTCTCTCTCCCTCCCCTCCTCCCCTGCCCCTGACTGATACCCTGTCCCTCCCCCATCCCAACCCCTTTCTGCTCCCCAGGGAGAATGAGGCCTTCCTTGGGGGATCTTTAAAGCCTGTCATATCATTTGGAGCAGGGCCTAGACCCTCCCCAGTGTGTCTAGGCTGCAAGAGTATCCCTCTATGTGGAGAGGGCTCCAAAAGTTCCTTTGTGTACTAGGGGTAAATACTGATCCACTGCCAGTAGGGGGCATTGTCTTAATTAATATAAGTGCATCTTAATGAATAATCTCAGTGAAATTTTTTAATTACATTATCTACTCAATATCAAATAAGAAATACTGGTTTAAAAAACAAAGACAGAACATAGAAATGTTTCTAGAGTTTAATGGATGAGGAATCTTTACTCTGAAAGACAATAAAGGAACAATCCCATTTTTTTCGACTTGATCCAAAGCACTTTTTTTTTTCCTCTAAGAGATTTAAGACATTTATTGCTACATGGCAATATTTTATATCTGTGAGTTTTCTGATATTCTTATTAATATCTTGCTTACAATTCATTTTTAAACACAACAATTATTTATTTATTTATTGACTGGCACAATGCCGGTGGAGTCAAGAGAGGGAGTGGATCTTAGAGCTGGAGTTGCAGATGGTTGTGAGTCACCCAGTGTGGATACTGGGGCCAAATTCAGATCCTCTAGAAAGGCAGAACATTTTCTTCACTGCTGAGTCATCATTCTATCCCAATATTAAATTTTAATTGGATAATAATACTTTGTAATGAAACTGAATGAATAACATTGGAACACTCCCTCTTTTAAGAGATCATTCCTAATCACACTCTTTCAAAGAAGGAGCTGTGCTTAGCAATACATATCTATAACCCCAGCAAAAATCCAAGGTCCTCTTCATCTACATAGTGAGCTCCGGGCCAACCTGGGTTACATGACATTCTGCCTTATGGTTTGTAAACAAGAGGGTTATGCAGGCTTCTCAATAAATCTCTGGGGTGAGGCTGGAGAGATGGCTCAGAGGTTAAGAGCACTGGCTGCTTTTCTAGAGGTCCTGAGTTTAATTCCCAGCAATCACATGGTAGCTCACAACCATCTATAATGAGATCTAGTGCCCTCTTCTGGTGTGCAGGCAGAACAGTGTAATAAACAAATCTTAAAAAAAATGTTAGCACCAATCAAAGTGGATGTCAATGAGGAGGCCTCAGCACTCTATGGGGCCCCTGTTAGTGGATCAGTATTTTTCCCTGATGTAAGAAGGGACTTTGAGAGCCATTCCCACCTGAAGGGATTCTCTCTTGACACATTGGGGAGGGCCTAGGCCTGGCACAGGATGATGATGTAGAATGTTGGGATCCCCAATGGAAGGCCCTACCGTCCCTAGGGAGTGGAGGAGAAATGGGGTGGGGAGCTGGGGTGAGGGAGGGAGAGGGAGAAGGGATTGATATGGGAAGCAAGTTTGTTCCTAATTTGAACTAATAAAAATAAACAAAATAAATCTCTGGGGTGAAATTTATTAGCCCTAATCATTCACTTCAAGAAAACAAATTTGTGTGAAATTAAGAAAACACCATTGGGTCATATGTCCAGCTCATTTACCTTTAACTCTCAAAATCAAGAGCCCTATTTCCAACATCCATGCAAAGAATGTAGAATACCCAATCAGGCAGCAGCAAATAAAATTGGAAATTTATCCCATAGCTCTAATTTCAGGATTGTGTCCTGGCCCCAGTTTAGGTAACATTATACGCAGTCACATCACACAGGACTATTAGTAGAACAGACTAGAGGTCACTTTGAGGTTCTACACTAGCTGAGGATAAATTTTCAGCATGAGGACTACCTCTGAGAATTCTGGTGGTGTCTAATTCCTGGTTCAGTCCAGAGGGAATGCCCCAGTTAGTTTTTATTGTCTGACTGACACAATCTAAAGTGTCACCTGAGAAAAGGAAACTTCTCTTGAAGAATTGCCTCAATCATATTGGCCTTCAGACATATTGGCGAGGGACTGTGTTAATGGCTAACTGATATAGGGGTACCCTGCCCATTTTGGGTGGTGCTGTTCCCTAGGCAGCTGGTCCTAGGTTTTCCAGGAAAGCTAACTAAGCATAATCCAGAGAGGGAGCTAGAGAGCAACATTCCTCGTTGTTTTATGCTTCAGTTCCTACTTGAGTTCCCATCCTGATTTCCTGACTATGATATTTTAGGTGAAATAAACCCTTTCTTTTCCATGTTTGGTCTGAGTGTTTTATCACAACCAGAGAAGAGTGAGCAAGAGCAGAGGATATAACATCAACGCTATGACTAGATGGGCCATCGGTATCTCATTTGTACATGTGATAGGAGAAAGCACACACATATGTTGATAAACAGGGATGTAGAGGTCTAGGATGAAGACACATGGCAGGCTTCCTTAGCCTGAGTACTCACTCTGCAGACAGTCAGCATTCAGGAGGTCCTGACACTTCTCATGACATTTCACCCCACACTCCAGACACTTCATGCCTTGCCTTGCAATGCCCCACAGCAGCCCTTCACATTCGTAGCAGTAGGTGGGCGTGGTAGCTGTCCAGACCTCAAAGTTGTGTGGGGTAGTAGAAGAAATGGGGTAGATCAATGCCTGCAAAGTCTTCTTGAAGACATGCATTTTCTGTGAGGATGAAAATGGGAACAAGACAAAGCAAGTCAGTGGATTGGGGAAATTTCAACACAAAACAGTCCATTTTACCATTTACCCCTAAACTTGCTATTTTGGGAGAGAAAGAGAACCTTTGATTTTGATGTAAGTAATGATTTTTAACCTGTCTTTCTGCTTGTTTATCCTTATGTTTTAAGACCCAATTTGGTTATTTAACTAAAGAGGTCCCCAGTAATACTGCAGACTGGATAGGGCTCTACTCTCAAGCTCCCCAATAATCTTCCAGCTGGATGGGGCTCCACTCTCATGCAGGTTCTTCCACAGCCCCCTATAGCTCTAACCACCTACTTATGGCTGTGCCCCTCTAGACCACACAAGGATGAATATTTTACCACCCACAGGGGTGCTCAGAGACTAATCTAGCCCCTTTATGATTAACTTGGAACACTAATTTACATGACTAATCGAACTGGAGCATAGTAAAATTATTAAGTATAGGGAAAGCACTTTTGATGCTAGCCACAGCCCTCTAGGAACATTTCCATGACACTTCAGATTCTACCCAGACCTTTCTTTCCCTACTGGTGGGCCTTGTAAACATTTCAGTCTTTAAACACTTTATGCAATTTGTTCTGCAAGGAATAGTTTCTACACACATCCCTTAGAAAAGATTTTTTATCATCAATTCCTAAGAAGGTCTTGCTGTAGATAAAAGTTAAATGTGGTGTCCCCATGGTGACTGGTACTGTCCAGGCAGATGACTAGAATAGCAATTGGTGAGTCACAAAACTTCACTGAACAATTAGCCAGAGTTATTTAATGAAAGTATGTGATACTTCAAATGGATTCCTTTGGATAGTGGCTTGTTGCTCATCTGTTTTAAAACTTTGAAACCTTTCATAACCAACACCACATTCCAAAAGATATGTATTTTTCATATTATAATAAGACTTTGTAGTTTCCTTTTCCAAGAGATATGGATGCTCAAAATCATGAAAAAAATAATACATCACATGCCCCATAAAATAATCTATCAACTAGAAAGACACTGAAATCAATAATAAGAATTATGCAATTGATTTTTTTTCTATGAGTTAGGCATGGTTCGATGCATGCCCTTCCAGTGTTTTATCTACATAAGAGTAGGAAAACAATAATAATATTTTTATATTGCTTAACAGATTTTAACAAGGAAGGACAGTTTTAGTATGTTCAGGCAGTCCCTAGAGTCTCTAAAGGGGAATAAGAATTGTTTCACGTCCTGAAAAGCCTCCAAGAGTAAATAGACTGCTCAGATCCTAAACAAGTATTTGGTTGAAAATCTCTGTGCTAAGGAGGAAACTGAGGTGTGTTGATTTACTATGTTATCTTCTGAAGTGTAAGGACACTGGATGGAAATAAATAGCCTTTTCTATTCTAAGTATCAGAAGAATATAAAGTGACTCAGAAAAACAAAGCAATTAGGCTTCTCTCCAAGAGCAGCGAGTGGTGTCGTAAGCGGCCATCAGCATGCCATCTGCCAATGTTAACAGACACATCAGTAGCAAAGCTCAGCCGCCTCCATGTCATGTTCCTCCTTGGTCTCTTTCTACAGTGCTAACTACTGACGGTCCATTTTCATGGCCTTCTATGGGGTTCCCTCATGAGATTATGTAAATCAACAACATCACATACTCCAAAAGAATCTCATTATGATAGCTTGAAGGAAATTATGGTTCTTGTTTGAAACAATGTTCCTGCACCCAGTGCATTCTTTTCAGGAAAGAATGAATGACTGTCTTGTGGCGCACATTTACTATTAGAGGCACAAGCATTAGTGAGAGCCACAGAGCAAACATTGTATACAATGTGACCTTTGAAATATCCTTCCAACAGGAAGACTCAACACTGCTACAAGTTTATGAGTGTAAAAATGGACACAATTTCAGAGAGGATTAGCTCATTAGTACAGTCATCATGGAAAGCTGAATGACGATCTTGACATTTATTTAGGTAAAGTTTTAGTAGAGTTAAAAATCAAACCTAATCCCCATATATGGGATATGGATATAGTTGTATGCATGTATTTTGAAGATTGTGAATAATATGATTTTACTGAGATTAGAGATGATTTATTTACATTAGAGATGATAATTATAACACCCCACAGGAATTTGGGGTGTTACTCCAAATGAAGGTAGAAAATGATACAGTGGGTGATGAAAGGCAAAGGAGAGTACAACACAGTACAACAGAGGATAGTACAGTACAGAATCTGTTGTCTGTTTCCATACGGGATGTCCACCCAAAAGCAAATTCATGTACATCTTAAATCAATAGTTCAATGAAAATTTATACATAAAGATATGCATATTTGCATTACTCATGTAAAGCGGCCAGAGAAAACCAATTTGCTAAGTGTAAGGAGCCAAACTTTGTGTGAATTCTTTCACAAGGAAAAACTGTAGCCACTTTATTGTGGAAACTATAAATTTTTACCTCTTAAGCAGAGACTGAATTTGCATAAATCATCTGGCAAAGGCTATGACAAAATGGTCTGACGTGGGCCACGAGGCGACCACTGCTACTTGACAAAGCTCCAGCATTTCAGCATTGCGAATCCCCACTGTCCACCTCCTTTTTACTTTCATTCTGAGTGATTCTCACTATGTGCTATGGGAGTTTCCTTGTTCCTTTTCCTTTGGGAAATTTGCATGGGCTTTGGTGGAGGATGAAAATGTGTACAATGGCAGTCTCTTTAAACGAAATAATTCTTTGGAAAAGATCCCTGCTTCTGTGGAATCATACAGCATGATAACTTTGCCTACTCTCAAGTGCCCCCTCCAATTACATACAAAATAGAGAAGTTACATTTACTAACTGGGAATACCCGGTCCCAAGGATGAAAAGCACACATTTGAGCAAAACAGTGGGACCAGACCCAGAGCTTGAGGCTATTTAGGGCAAGAGTTCAGTTAATAGGTACAGAATAGTTCCCAGGACTAGTGGCTTACTGGATATATGGCAAGATCTAGTCTGCCCCACTGGGAAACAGATTCTGTTAAGAAGTTAGACTGGCTTGACCCCCCTCTGCTATATACTGTGGCATACACTGAAGGAATCAGAATGGTATGGCATAATGGAAAAAAGAATAATCTATCAGGACCTTCCCCTTTTGGGAGCTTATGAGGGGAGCAGGCCCATGTGATAAGACTGAAGCACAAAGGAATGCAATTTGGAAAGAGCTCAATGCTTGTGCTACATGGTACAAACATTCCATCATGCTTCCTGAAGAATGAAAATTGCTCATACAGGTTTTTTTCCCCCCTCAGGACTCAACGTCTGATACCTCTTGACCAAAAGGGCTGAGACCATACAGGAGGAAATGTAAGAGGGCACCTGCAGGGTTATTGAGTCTTAGAGGACAATAGGCATTTGGATTCTTGCTAAACTTACTGGTTTTTGCTTCAAGAAAAATGCTATGATGATGTTGATGACTGCTTTCACCTCCAAATCATTAAGTCTGCTTTCAGTATTGCTTGTGGTTAAACTATAATGCAATTATAGAGTATATAAGGTGTAGCCTGTTTTCAATAAATGGGCAGCCTTTCTGACTCACCTCAGATCATGTCAGTCTCCTTCTCTCACTAACTCCATACCTCCTCTTTGGGACCTGAATCTCAATGGAGCTGGACTCCAGCAAGGGTCAGATATTTTCAGTGGGTGTCAGGGAAGGAGGTAACCATTGCTCTTAGGAATGGTATATCCTGTCCCTTGTGAAACAGCAAGGGTTTAAATTAAAATAATGCATGTACCATACATTTATTATTGTCAAGAAAGATACACACATGGATGTATAGTTGCTGATATTTATTTCCTCTATTTTTAAATATCTCCTGTGTACAGTTAATAAAAGCAATTAAAATATAATATAGGTTCAACTCTATGAATTAGGAAATGAGTTTCAAAGTAAGTACAAGACAAGTAATGAATCAAAAATAGCTAACATAGGAGATAAATTTGATGGCATCAGGTATGGTAGCTTGTAGTGATATATTATTTGTGATTTATTAAAGCTTCCATGAGGATTCAGAAAGCAAAGCAGCTGGCCAGTAGCTTTTACCTTTACCTCAGGCTGAAAGGCCTGATTCACGAGCTCTCCCAAAACTCAGACTGCTGTCTCTCCTCAACATGACTGGAGAGAATCCTGAGACTGAATGTCTTTCTATCTTCAATGTGTCTGGAGAATGAATGCCAGCTCTGAGACTTTGTGCCTGTCTTATAGACCGCCCTAATGTTGGGATTAAAGATGTGTGATCCCAGGTACTGGGATCAAAGGCATGAGCCCTGTTACTCTTCAATCTTGTGTAGGCCATGATGGCCTTGAACTAACAGAGATCCTCTTAATCCTGAGTCCTGGGATTAAAGGTGTGTATCACCACTGCTTGATCTCTATAGCTTGAGGCTGACTTTGCTTTCTGAATCTCCAGTCAAGCTTTAATAAATCATAAATAATGTATCACCACAGTAGCTCAGCCTTTCAATTCCACCACTGGGGAGGCTGTGGCAGGAGGAATGCTGTTGAATATGATGCCAGCCTGGCCTAAAGAAATGAGAGCTTGTCTCAAACTGTAAAATAAAATAAAATGGATAGGGAAGGGATGGAGGAAATAAATGAAAGATTTTATTTAAAAAAAATGAAAAGAAAAGAAAAACTTCTAGTTGGCAAAGACGAATTTCTTATACTGCTGATTTTTTGTTTTTTTCGAGACAGGGTTTCTCTGTATAGCTTTGGAACCTATCCTGGCACTCGCTCTGGAGACCAGGCTGGCCTCGAACTCACAGAGATCCACCTGCCTCTGCCTCCCAAGTGCTGGTATTAAAGGCGTGCACCACCAACACCTGGCTATAGTGCTGATTTTAAAAGGTAGAGAAAATACAAATAGCTAATAATGAGACTATAAAGACACATGTCTTTACAAATCTTAATTACATGATCGATTAAACAGTATTGGATTCTAAAGTATAGAAAAGGAGGTTGGGATTGTCAGCCTATGGTAAAGCACAGGCTTAGTGTGTGTGAGGCCTGGGGATAATTCTTAGCACAGACCATGACAACAGTAACAGCAGAGAAAAGATAACCTTCCTCAATTGACATGAGCATAAGTTCAAAGACCAGTCAAGAATCTGTGTTTAAAGACCATGGCTGAAATTGCTACATGGAATGGCTGGATGCAAGAGCCATATAACTCCTCGAAAATAAAAATCAAGTTCTGGTGATTAAGACAAGTTTGGCATAGCATCTTACTGTAAACCATCGTAGATCTGATAGAAGGGAAGATCCTGATCTGCTTTTTTGAAGCTAGTTTAATAAAGGTATTACTAGTGTTCAAGGTTATGACAAACACAAGGCTACTTGGATTTATGAATGTAGATATATACATAAGAATGTATCTATACACATATATATTATGTATGTGTATGAATATATAATATATAACATATGTAACATACTTATGTAATATATACAGAAAAACAATGTTTATATTAGTAAACTTACTAAAAACTCAAGGCCAGGAGAGTGTTTGTGACTTGTACTAGGTCTTAGAGGTAGTGAACTGTGGAACTGGGTCCCCAAGAACCTCAAGCCAAAGACTGTATTCATAAAAAAACAGGATGTTTCAGGAGAGATATCTCACAGATGAGGAGTGCTAGCTTCTCCAGTCCCCAGAAAACACACACTTAAAGAACAGAAGCTGGATCAGAGAAGTACTTGTGAATAAGACACAATTTTAAACCCTTCCATGACTGCTAATTTCCATGTCAGCACTCTGAGAAAGGAAACTAAGTCTCATCTGCAAGGAGACAGAGAGGCGTTCCTGTGCGTGAAGCTGACTGTCCCATGTGATACTGTAGAGCCTTTTCCTTTTTTGGAAGAGATGATTGTGCTTTTGACCATCCATCTCTCTAATACTGAAATGCCACTCTCTGTTGTTTTCGCAGGCAGCCAGATCATTCCCTTCTTGCACAGCCAATGCCCTGAGCTTTCCGACTGAGAGTGCCCAGGAGGACTTCAGAGATGCAGCATGGAAATCGTTCACTTCAGCATTTATGTCATTTGCCCATGTAATGACCGAACTTGACAGCTTGTCAGGAGTGACATTTAATATGCCTGCTCTACACAAGTCATATTTCATTACTTTTCAAGACAGGGGCCCCAGGGAAACGAGCTTGGTGGATTTGAGAGGGAGGTATTGCAGTCTATTCATCCACCCAGGACAAGTCTTCTGCTCAGGGCTCCTTTAACCAAGAAAAGCGGTATTTTTAGGTTGCTGACAAATAGATTGATAGGTAATTTACTTCTGAAGGGAAGATGTATTCCTTGTCTTGGGTCTCAGGAAATGCAAAGGCTTCTATTGTTCACTGGAATAAGTATTCACATTACAAATGAAATAGTATATTGTAGTAGCTAAAGGGTTTGCAAATAGGTTTTTTTGATTGTGATTTTTTTTGTTGTTGTTTTTGTGTTACAAGGGATTGAATCCAGGGCCTGGGGCTAGGTAAACTGCCGCCAAGTTATAATACTAGAAGAATGCCATATTTGAAAATATAAGAAAGTTAAAATATACAAGTTCTTAGTAAAATCCCCCAACTTTATTTCCTCAGAAGAAAATGACCAAATTCTTGATATTCGGTAAGTTTTTCTCTTATACCAGAAGCAGACAATTTCATGTTGTATCTAAATTATACTCAAAATATTACAGAGTATCATAAATCTGATAGGTAAAAAAGACCCTGAGGACATAATCACAGTACTTTTAATCATGTACCACAATAGAAAATATATCAAGCCAGGCATTGGTGGCACTCACCTTTAATCCCAGCACTTGGGAGGCAGAGGCAGGCAGATTTCTGTGAGTTCGAGTTAAGCCTGGTCTACAGAGCGAGTTCCAGGACAGGTTCCAAAAGCAATAGAGAGAAACTCTGTCTCTGAAAAAACAAAACCTTTAAAAAAGTAAAAGAAGCATGTTTATAATAAAAATTAAAATAAGAAAGAAAGAAAATGTATCAAGACTACAGCCATACTTCTCTGCACAGCACCCAGTCTCCTCTGAACTGAAGCTAAGTAGGGAACTGTCTGGTTAGTACTTGGGTGGGAGAAAATGTATTAATGGGCTGTAACCCATAAATAGACATTCAGATGAGTGTGTGCAAGGAATAGCAAAAGTCTCTCTATCCCTCCACACTGCTGAATGGGTACCTGTGTGTGTGTACATGTGTACATATGTATGCATGTGTATAGGTGTATTTGTGTGTATGTATGCAGGGGCTGCATTTTATAGAAAGGTATAGGAAAGCATTTCAGGTGCAAGAAGACAATGACAGGAAGAAGAACAAAAGATACCAAATATGTTGTTAGTAAATGTCAAGTACAATGACAGTAAAAATGAGACATGAAATGTCCACAGAATTTTTGTGCTATGAGGATGGTAGGTAGAGGAAAGTTGGAAATATTAGTTCCTGCAAAGAAAGACCCTGAATCATTTCAGGCAAATCCCTGACTGAGTGAGCAGGACTGAGTCCCTGTGGCAGGATGGCCAAGGCACACATTGTTAACTAGCCCTCTTTCCCCAGGCTGTACCTGAAGCCAATTACACCAGAACTGCTGGGAGTGACCAGCTATGAGCAGGTTTTAAAGCTCCCTCTGGGCTTCTAATGAGCCAGATTTAAGAATCGCTGACCTAGATCTTGGCATCCTCCTTGTGCCTTCTAAGCAGGATGGTTTTTGCATCCAACGAGACCTTATAAAACATCTACCTTGTGCCCTGCATTGTTCCAAGCAAAGGTGATGGGAGAATTTAATGAGAACAATGAATGACACACACAACTGCCCTCCAGGACATCAGAGTCCATGTGGAGAAGGTTATGCAAAATCTTCATAGTCATTGTAATAGGGAACTGAACAGTAGCTCATGGGTGTTATTCATTAAGCTCAGTGTTAGCCAAATGATAAGCACATATGTACTCCCATAATCCTCTGTTTTGCTACTACTTCACTTTACATATAAAACTTTGCATAATTTACGGAAATAACAATATTTATTATCTGACAACTAGTAGCCTGGCCATACCATACCATACCATACCATACCATACCATACCATACCATACCATACCATACCATACCATACAATACCATACATACCACAGAGGTCAAGTGAAATGATGAAGGAGGAAACTAGCAATTCAGCCAGAAGGGAGATGCTGCCTTAAGTTAAGGGAAACTTTAATGTAAAATACCTTTAAGTGTTCTCAAGGGGGGCTAAACAGATAAGTGGTTTCAGGGTAGAACAGGAGCCATGAAAACAAAAAGTATGTGAGCATCTTCTGTAGTGAAACTGGAGCTCCCAGGAAGTTTAGTTGGGGCCAGCCAGGCTTTCCTTGTGTTTCTAGTCACTCCTGGGACATTAGGCCACACATGACAAATGAGTATCTCAAATGCAATGGCGATGCTGGGGCAGGGGCATTCTGATCAATAAATACAGTTAGTAACTGGTGAGGCACCTACCAGCTCCTCATTGTTCAATGATGTCCTGATGACCATAGCAAGTGACAGACCAGATTTCCGGGCAGCCAGGGTCTGAAATAGACAGGATTATGATGAATTAATTTTTGGAGAAGGTGGCTCCAAAAATTTGTATGCATTTCAGAAAGCAAAGTTATAATAATGCTAGCTGTCACTGTTTTTACAGAGGGATTTGTCATGATACCACCCTCAATGGAACTCACTGAATGTTAAAACCAGAGACCTCAAAAGTCAACTTGACATTAGACCCTTTATGAGACTGAAGTCCTTCCAAGAGATAAAAGTACTTAAAAGTTTCTGGGATAACAAGAGGCTTCTGGAACTTTGTTAGCCCCAGGGGTACAGACAGTCACAGTCTGTCAAGAAACATGTGCACTGATATTACCCAGACTGACTTGAGAGCTAATCTGAGCTCCACCTGGGACTGCATGACTCTTCAGGCTTTTTCTAGAATAGTCTTCATATCTAGTGGGGATGTATTCTCCTGCATACCCTTATCAAGTGAATGAGAACCATAGTACCCAGAAGGACACCATCTGAAGCAACAGAATCTTTTCACTTTCACTCGTACAAAACTGAACCGTCACTGTCTGCTTCCTACCCAAGCACCATGCTGTCAGAAACAGCACTACTACAGACAAATTTAGAAATCAGAAATTCTGAGTGAGATATGAATGTGCCTGATTTGCTAGCTTTCTCCTTCTTATACTGTCTAGACTCCCCTACCTAGGGAATGGTGCCACCCACAAAGGGCTAGATCTTCACCAGTCAGTTATCAATCAAGGGAATTCCTCACATATGCATTCACAAGCTAACCTAATCTGCATAATTCCACCTTAAGACTTTCTTTTCAATTGATTCTAGGCTGTGTTGATGGTTAAAATTTACCAGCATGAAATATTTGTTCCTAATTTTATATTTCTCTTACATTTCTTCGTGTTTAGCTATTCCTGGAGAATTTAACAGTACACCCAGATCCCATGTGTATATGTGTGTATCACTACGTAGCCCCAACTGGCCTGTAATTCATTACACACAGCAATCTGGTCTCTAACTCATGGACAGTTCACCTCTCTCTACCCTCTGAGTGCTGGAATTATAGGCATAGATGGGAACTAAAACTTGTTATTCCCACATAGCTCTATTTCACCATCTTAACCTCTTTTTATCTCATGAATAAAATCAGTGTGTGTTTGGGAAGAGCAGAGAATAATGAAATAAATTGAAAAGCACTTACCATGGCCTGAAGATTCCAGGAGCAAAAGGAAGCAATATTTAAATAATTAAACATATGAGAAATGGGAAAAGCATAACAATGTTCCCTTAGTATAGTAGTTAAAAATGTCTCTACACTATCCTGACAAGAATCTCAGTTAACTCCACCAATGTGCCATGCTTTCCATTGTAAGATCTTACAGGACAGCATCTTAGTTAATTAACTTTTTGGAGAATTTGTGTGTGTGTGTGTGTGTGTGTGTGTGTGTGTGTGTGTGTGTGTGTGTGTGTGTGTGTGTGTGCCTGCCACAATTTGCATGCAGCCATAGAGGCCAGTAGAGGGCAGCAGATACTTTGCAACTAGTGTTAACAGGTAGTTGTTAGTCAGTCAACTTGGACACTGTGAACCAATCTCAGATTTTCTGCAAAAGCAAAAAGTGCTATTAATCACTGAACGATCTCTTCAGGTCTAGGCATTTTTTTTTAAATGAAAAAACACAGACCACTGTCAGTTCCACTGTCAGTTCCTGGCATTTCTGAGTGGTCTCAGAATCCTTCCTTACAGGAGGGTGAGCTCTTTAGAGTCATGTTCAGTACCAACACAAACTTTAATGGCATGGAAACTACAATCTTCTTTTGATGGAAGAGCTTAGTAATTTAGCTAGAGTTGATCATCACCTGCTAGGAGATTGGCTAGCATCATCTGTGTCCACTAGAAAGTCTGGAGTCTACTGTGCTGAAGCGAAGAAACCTGAAGCAAGCTTTAAACTTTGGAAGTTAATCTTGTAATTCTCCACAGTACTAAACATCAAAGGCCAGCTCCAACAGCTTACTTGGTCTTCTATGCTATTTCTTTTGGCTCAGTTATAAAGTCAGTTTAAATAAAAATGTGTAATTTCCACTGATGTCAAATCAGTTGAAAGATTAGAGTCATTTCTTTCATCAGATGCATTTTAAAGGAATAATGAATGTGTTAGTGCTGGGCAGACTCTGGCCTTGCATATTTTACTCTATGAAATATTTATGGGCTAGGTAGTCAATGAGAAAGGCTTTACATTTTAACAAAGGAAACATCAAGGCATACAGCCAGTGGGAATTAAGTAGGAGTAACTCACCACATCCCGTACAATAGGCAATGTCTTTTTCCTGCGGAGATCAGGCATGCTATCTATTCCATACAGTCCACGCCCAGCCCTGAATGGGAACAAAAAAGCAACGATTTCAACAGTTGAAATAACATTGTAGGAGGAAAAAGTTCCCCGCTGTTCATCATAGAAAAGCTGTGAAAGTACCAAGTGGAGGTCATTGTTTTCAATTAATTTGCAAAATGGTGAAGATCCAAGACTCTAGGTCTTTGTCCAAGGTGAAACTCCAGCTACTGCATGTGCTGATGATTTGTGTGGAGACCCCACGTGTTGAAACTGTAAATGCACATGGCCTGGGGTGGACATGCTAGTTTCCTGTCACTATCACTGAGAGGAGAGCCAAAACTTTTAGGGACATAGAAGTTGCTGTCTCCAGCAGAAATCACTACCTTTGCATTCCTGGTGCAAGAATAGTGAAAATGTCTTTGCTACCCAAGTTCTATTACTACTACTATTACTACTACTATTATTATTATTATTATGATTATTATTATATTATGTCCTGTGTACTACATTGTCAGATACTCAGCTCCAAATGGCATCTCAAAAACCATGGGCAAATTTCAAACACTAACCCATAAGCTTCTGTTATCTGAATTTTTCTCCCAAATAAATGTGTGGTATTAAGGAATTTGTTGTCCTTTATTTTGTAAGACTAACAAAGGCCAATGCTGCTAAATATTCGTCTCAAGTACATTGATTAAATGAATTTCTAAGAATGCAATAATTAAACAAATGAAGTAAATACTAAGTATAAAAAACCAAATATGTCAATATGGCTCAGTGGTTAAGAGCACTTGCTGTATAAACATGAATACTAGAGTTCAGATCCCCGCATTGCAAAAAACTAGATATCCCACAGACACCTATAACCACAAACCTAAGGTGGGAGTGGGTGTATGAGGACAGGAGGATGGATGGACAAGGCTTGACTTGAAAATGCAAGTCACATGTTTAAGGAGAGACCTTGCCTCACAGGAATAGATGGAGAAGTATAGCAGAGGACAGCCCATCCCTTTTCTGACTTCTGTGTACATTCTGAACATACTCATAGATACACATACAAAGAGAGATAGATAACCCATGAGCAAATTGGGAGCACGTGGGGAGAGGGGAGGGAAATGGAAAGGGGAGGGGGAAGCAGGGGAGAGAGGAGGAGGAAAGGGGATAACAGGAGGACTGAGACAGGAGGAATAGAGGAAGGCAAGAAAGGAAATGCCTTGATAGAGGAAGCCAGTATAGGTTTGGAGAGAGGTCTGGCACTGGGGAAATGTTCAGGGATCCACAGGGATGACCCCAACTAAGAATCTAGGCAGTGGTGGAGAGGCTGCCTTTGATGCTCTTCCCCTATAATGAGATTGATGACTACCTTGGTTGCCATTCCTAGAGCCTTTATCCAGTAGCTGATTGAAGCAGAAGCAGGCACCCACAGCTAAGCACTGAATCCAGTTGTGGAGAGGGAGGAGGGATGAGCAAAGGGGTCAAGACAGTGCTGGAAAAACCCACAGAAACAGTTGATTTGACCTAGTGAGAACACAGAGACCCTAGTCATAAAGCTAGGGAACCAGCATTGGATCAAACTAAGCCCTCTGAATGTGGATGCCAACTAGGAGGCCTGGGCAGTCTATGGGACTTCTAACAGTGGAGCCACGGTTTATCCCTAGTGCACAAATGGAACTTTGGGAGCCCATTCTATATGGAGAGATACTATTGTAGCCCAGATACACGGAAGAGAGCCTAGGCCCTCCCACAAACGATGTGATGGACTTTGATGGTACCCTCACTATCCTTGGGGGTGGTTTGGGGGGTTCACTAGAGGGGGATGGGAGAAGGGCAAGGGAATGAGGGGATTGATATGTAAAATAAGATGGTTTCCAAAATAAAATTTAAAATAAATGTTGTCTAAGAAAAAAATAAAAATAAATAAATCTTTAAAAACTTAAGTGCAAACTACAAAATTGAGTATGTGTAAGCTTAGTGTGATTCTCTCTCTCTCTCTCTCTCTCTCTCTCTCTCTCTCTCTCCTCTCTCTCTCTCTGTGTGTTGTGTGTGTGTGTGTGTGTGTGTGTGTGTGTGTGTGTGTGCATGTGTGATTATTTATGCATAGAAAATATATAGAAGGCTGTTCAAACTTGGAAGTGTAGTTACCTGTGTGGAATGAAAGCAGGTGAGAGAAAAAGAAGACTCACATATGTTAAGTGTGTTTCTAATAATGGATCATTTGTGGTTAGAATAATTTTACAAGATGTATTTTTGTGTCAGTTTGATACACTCAGCTTGGCCTCCTCGCCTCACTTTGTTTTTGATTACTTTGATTACTTTGTCATAGGCAGGGTTTCACGTAGTCCAGGCTAGCCTTCAATTCTCTACAGAGCCAAGGATAACTCTGAACTTCTGCTTCTCCTGCCTTCACATCCCACGTGCTGGATGCTGGATGACAGGTCTGTGTCACCATGCCTGGATTATAAAGTGATCAAACCTTGGGCGTGCTCTGCAGGCTTTCTACCCACTGAGATACACCTTAGCTCCAACATTGGTTTCAAATTGCACCAAACCTAGTCATTTTGCAAAGCCAATTCACTTCTAAAATCTGATGACAGTGTCTCCTTATGTGGACGTGGCCTATAAATCGCTGTGGATACCTCGCTCATCTCCTGAGGACCAGAACACTCACATAAGCAGTCCTGCTCCTGCCAATTGCATCTGCCTGGCAGCTCTGCCTCTGATGGACTATAAGAGTTGACGACAGGTTATTGGTATTTCAGAGCACCATTTTCCACTGACACAAAGATGTCTTCTGATGTGACATTTAGCTTGACAGAGGACAGCTTTTTGTCTCACTGGAATTTTTTCCCTTGGCTGTCATAGTTTTAGTTTCAATACCTTTTATGGAATCAAATATTGGTTTGGTAATTATAGAAAAATAAGACATCAAAATTATCATATAACTCATAAAATAGTAATTAAAGTAAAATAGTAATGATTATAGAGCAGCAATGAATAGAGGCACAACTAGGTTTGGAGACACACATCAAATGATTTAATAAATGTGATGCTTGGGAAATGCTCCATAAGGGTAGCTAAGTGCCAATGTTGAACCGCCTTGACAATTAGCAACTGCAGTCTGAATGTGGCCCAACAAAGAATTATGAGCTCACTTAAAAATATGATGTTTTTAAAAACAACTTGATTGCACAGTTCATGAAATTTTTAGATGACACTGAGTCACAATGTCAGAAGGTTGAACCTGTGTGACTTCAATCATAGGATCAAGGAGGGGGTGGAAGAGGAGGATGAGAGAAGAGAGACAAGGAGGGAAGTGACATGCTTAGCTCATGAGATCTAAGATCCTGATCTTTACAATGTGGCAAAGATGCTAACTTGAGAGCCAGCTGTGTGGCCTGTGCCTATTGTCCCAAATAACAGGAGGCTGAGGCAGAAGGATAATTTAGTTGAGCCGAGGCTTTTAAGCCATTCTGGATCGCATAGAATGAGATACCGATTCAAAAAAATAAACTGAAGCCAGTCAAAATGAAAACCCCAAATCAAATCACCCCAAGTCCCCCAAACTAAATAAAATTTAGCTACTGCCCAGAGTACTTCAAACTGGGCACTCTAGGCCACAGGCTATAATAGTCACAGCTTTAGTTTGGGGGTCACAAAAAAGTTAATGGTGGCAGCAACTTTTTCTTCTCTTAGTCTTCCTTTTCTTCCCCCCTCTCCTCCTCTTGTTCCTTTTGCTCCTCCTCTCCCGTCTCCTCCTGTTCCTCTCCCCCTCTTCCTCTTCTTCTTCCTCCCCCTCCTCCTCTTGCTTCTTTACTTCTTTTTTAATACTAGAGTAGCTTTTTGTCTTCATATTTTCTATTTTATCATTTGCTTTTAATTGACTAATAATAGTGTATATTTTTGGTATGAAGTATGTTGTTTTAATCGATAGATACACCACAGAAATTTTTAATCAGGTTAGCATTCATCATCTTTTTATTTGTGGTGTGTGGTATAAACATTGAAGGTTCTTCTTAATTTTAGAAAGCTGAAGACTAGGAAAGGGAAAAAGCCAGAAACTTATTTTTTCTTCACAATTGCTTCACAAAGCTCACCAACAAGCTATTAGTATAATTCCCAGTTTCCCTCCTCTCATGTTCCTACATTTCTACCTTCTCCACAACTCATAAGCACAGAAATCACTTGCTAAGCAAAGTAGTTTCAACAATATTTTCCATATCATTCACTCCAATTTTAGGCTGTGATTCTAAGGAATGTCTCCACGTCTCCCCATGAACTATAATAACGTAAAGCACACATTAGCTAATATCTTCCACAAAACTAACATCCATCATACTAACCGCTGCCTTCAAACATTCAAAAATGTTTTGACTCATAAATAATATAACTGCCACAGCCATATCAAGAAACACAATCAATTAAGACAATGATTGAGAAAGAGGTTGTATAAACAGCAGTGTTGTGCAATTGAGCTGTGTGTTTTATTTCCTATCAATTATCATTAATAAAAAAAAAGCAAAAAAAAACTCCAACATTTTCTGTTTTCTTACAGAGCATGATTGAAATTTCCAAAAGATATCCAGAACCTTAAGCTAGACTGACAGACATTTGAGATTGTTTCATACGCTTCTTGGGCCTGCTACTTTTGTTCTGTGGCTGTTTTAGCAGAGTATAGACATACAAAGACCTAAGCTAAACCACAGCACTCAGGTAAAAGGCCTTGTAGGTGTGTGTCTGTCTCTGTCTGTCTGTCTCATGTGTGTGTGTACGTGTGTGCATGCGTGCGTGCGTGCGTGCGTGCGTGCGTGCGTGCGTGCGTGCGTGTGTGTATTTGTGTGTGTGTTTGCAGGTACCCACAGAGGTCAGACAAGGGTGTCAGAGCCCCTCAAACTGGAGTTGTAAAGCCATCCAGTATGGGTGCTGGGACAAATTTGGGGCCTCTGCAAGAACAGTAAACAATCTTAACCACTGAGCCACCACTTGAGCCCACAAAATGAATTCATTGTGTGTGTGTGTGTGTGTGTGTGTGTGTGTGTGTGTGTGTTTATTCTCTGATATATTACATTTCAATCACAAAATTTTAGTTCTTAACCCCCATGGATAGACATCTGGAATTTCTTTTAAAATCAGGCATATATTTCTTTTTACTTTTATAATTTCATCATCACTATAAGATTACTATATATAATATATTAAAATGAAATTATTTATGCATATATGCATATATTTTAATAGGCATATCCATCCAGGAATAATAGAGATTTCACTGTTAGACCTCACAAAAAGTCTGGGCTAGGTTTGTGGCTTGGTGGTAGAGTTCTTACCTATGAGTGTCAAATCCTCAGCAGTGATAAATAATGAAGTCTGCTCAGTGGCTTCACAATTTGATGAGAGATGTACTTGATACATCCTATAAATCTATAGAAATGTAGAAGCAATCTCACTGAGAGAGAGGTAGGAGAGATTAACTTTTACAAAGACTAAGACTGAATATAACAGTAGGCAAATCATCGACCTCCCAGACTAGAGGTCAAGTCCAGAAACTCCCTAGACTCAGTAATGAGGGGGTCAGAGGATGCCAAAACATCTGGCAGATCAGCAACTGAAGGAGAGGACTGATTTTAAGTAGATGAATTTTAATGATTGGATTAATAGGACTCTGACAGTGGCCAACAAATTAGTTAAAGACAGTTAACAATGTGGGACTTACCAGGTGGCAGGCGCAATGGATACAATTACAACTGACATAGACATGTTCTTATTATTCTAAACAGGTGTATTTCATTGTATCTTAAGAGATACAGTCATAATTACTTCCCTCATTTTATGAATGAAGAACAGGAAAACAAGAACCTGTCATCAGAAAGCCACTACCTGAAATGATAGTGGTAGGATTTGAACCCATACCCTGATGCTCACCGGGCTGTAATGACCATAAGACTAGATCTTCCCATTATCCATTACAATGATGAGTTGAGGCCACAGCTAATTCAATATGACAGTTCATGAAACTGAAGTTAAACAGCCTGTCTTTCCAGAGCACACAGCTGATTCGTGGTTGAGTTTAACTTTCCTGCAGGATTATTTTTGCCTCAATCTTAGGTGCTTATGGGCAAGAAGGTTCTAGCCGGGATGAAGTCAAGGGTCTGCCTGGTCAATCCAGAGTTCTGGATAATATTTGGGTCATTTTTCAAAGTATCTCGAGAAAGTTATTATCTTCGGATTAGAAAACACACTTCACTGTGTAAATGGCCACAATCCTTCACCAATGGCTCCCCTCTAGTATACAAGAATGCTGTTAGACATGGGAACCACTTAGACTGCAGACATTACAAATGGGATGCAGTGGTGACAAGCTACCACAGAACTTTCGGGAAAAGTAATAATCAAATTAACCTGAGAAAATGGATGTTATATTGTACATCAAATTGAGCAAGAGTGTTGTGGCAGGACATTGGCTCTATTATACAGTTTTGAAATTATTATTATTTGCTTTTTGAGACAGGGAATCACTATAGAGCCTAGGGTCTTCTGGGACTTTCTGTGTAGCCCAGAATGCCTTAAAATTTATGATCACCCTTCCTTTACTTCCAAAATGTAGGGATTACAGGTATGTGCCATATGCATATTGTAAAAGACTTAAATGAATGTTATTTTAACTGTAATACCAGTAACTGTACTTTGTGAGCTTCAGTGTGTTGTTTTGATTAAGTACGATATATATATATATATATATATATATATATAATATTATATATATATATGAAGCTAATCAACTTATCTACTGTATTTCTTACCCTGTTTCTTAAAATGATGTTTTTAAAAGTTACACTCTTAAGTAAGATAATTTTACTATTTCCTTTGCCTCTTTCTGATTCTGTTTCTTCCCACAAAAACTCGGAAAGTAACTTAATTTCTGTAGACATGGGTTTTAGTTAGTTGTGTCATTACAAAATAAATACAGAACAAATTATCTATAGAACATATATTTTGCAAATTTTGAGAAGTGTTGCATCTGGGTAAAGGATGAATGATTATGTTCTTTCTTGTTTTCAAAGTTAATTTGTTTTATGTGTATGGATGTCTGCATGTGTGAATGTGCACCACAGGTATGCAGTGCCTATGGAGGAGAGAAGAAGGCATTAAGATCCCCTGGAAGTAGAGTTACAGTTGGTTGTGAGTCACCTTGTGAGTGCTGGGGCAGCCAGTGTTCTAAACTGGTAAGCCATCTTTCTAATACCAATAATGTTCTTCCAAATAGACCTAATAACATATTGCAGGCACGAAGACTGCAAAAGAACTCCAGGAAGATGCTGGGAGCATTCAACATGTAAAACAGCAGACAGTATATGAAAACTGTTCAGCATCATTCATCACCAGGGCTCAGTGCGTATCATCAGGGAGTCCATTACACCTGTCAAAATGTTGCTATCAACAAGACAAAAGCGTGATGTTGTGAAGAACATTGAGAAAGCAGAGCTCACACACTTTTGTGGCTTGCATAATAGAATAGTCACCATGGGCAGTAGTTTGAGGATTCCTCAGAAAGTTAACAAGCACAATGACAGTAAAAGAATGAAAATATTACTGATCTAACCTAAGGAAGTGACATAAATATGCCAAGAGATATTTGTACTCCTTTGTTTATTGCAGTCTTATCCGTAAGAGCCAAAATGATGAGATGAATGTAGATGTCCATATGCAGATGAATGACAAGGAAATGTGCCACAGAATGCAGTCTGGGCATTCAGAAGAGTCACCGTTTGTGACAATGAGAATGACTCTGAAGGACACCAGGCACAGAACCACAAACGTGGCATGATCTCTCTAGGAGAGGAATTTAAAAATGTTGACTATGAAATGGCAGTTACTAGGATCTGGGTTGGGTGGCCTGCAGGCAGGACCAGAGAAATACTGATCAGAGGGTATGAAGCCTAAAATAGATACAGATAACACAGTGAATATAATTAATATTTTTGTTTCAAAATTTGCTGGGTAGATATCAAACATTTTATATGCACAAAAGTTAAGTATGTGATATAGTATATATTACCTGGGTGTAGCTTTTCATTCTTTTGTGTACATATACTTTAAATCACTATATATAATGAAAGCACAAATAGTTTTTCTTTTAGCTAAAAGATAATAATCAGAAATAAGATTATTTGCAAGGAGAAAAATATCAAGCATTTTCCCCAAAAGTTGATCTCTTTGAATATAAGACAAAGCAATCTGATTTCCATATGAGGATGGCTGATGACAAATAGGCTAATGTCCATTGAATGGATTTCTGTCTGAAGGCAGAAACAGGTTGAATATTTATATACAAAGAGATGTTAAATTAATTGAATCCCCCAAAATATAAAACAATGCCTAGAATTTCTGATTATTTCTAGGTTTCCAAGACAATTGTTGAGGATAGCTGTATGCTTCATTTTCTTAGAATCAAGGAACATTTAGTATTGTGAGAGATTAATAATGAGTCATTCTGACTCCCTTTAGTTTAATCCTTTGCTGGTAAATGATAATATTTCACCTAATAGTTCATTTTCACTTACATTTAACACAGCTGTTCTGACCATAATCATGCATGTCCTTACTCTTGAAATGTAAGCTAGCCAATGTTTCCTTCCCACACCACCTCTGTTTTTTTTTTCTGTTAGTGTTATGAGTGAATAGATATTTACCCATGTAATTGAAGATCCGATCCTGATACAAGGTTAATCACTAGTCCCTAAATACTTTTTAGGTCCAAATTTAATCATACCTAAGACAAACTAGAAATGCTCAGGCCTTCAGACAACATGTTAGTCCATATTTTCCTTCCATCTAACAGGAGGGTCAATGCATTGACTCAGAGTTAAAGTGGCTTCCTCAAAGCCTGAGAAACTGAGTTCAATGCCAGAGTCCCACACAGTGGAAGGCAGAACCTAGCGCTGGTCACTTCTCTCATCTACCTCTTTGCACATGTTTTAGCTGTTAATATCCTAATATTATTCCTGTAATATTTTCTTTGCTTTTTCTATCACCCAGCTTCTCCATATGACTCCTTGTTTCATCTTACCCTAAACAAAATGGCTGCATCCACCCTTCTGTGTTTAGCCATGACACCAACGTGATTAGATGTGTGTTTTAAGACCAGCCCAGCAGTATTGTTCCTAATATACCAGAGGACAAATCAAGGACACAGAGATGGTCTATGGATTGTCAAAGTAATGCCATATTTCTTAATAGATTCCTTAATGAGGGTCACAACTGCAGTGGCTTCTCCATTTTCTTTCCCAACCCTCCATTCCACTTTATGAACTTTGGTAAAACCCCCAATTTGAACTGCTATAATATTTTAAAGAATAAATGGCCTTTATGTCAGAGACACTTTGTATTCTACTAAATTACTTTCTCCTTTCTTGGGCATTTGACCTCATAAAGCTCCATAATGCCCCTTAACAATTTAGGCAGGGCTCTCTCTCTCTCTCTCTCTCTCTCTCTCTCTCTCTCTCTCTCTCTCTCTCTCTCTCTCACCTTTGAAGCACATTTTCAGAAGCATCGACCTCCTTATTATTTATCTTTACATCATTTTTTAAAAGCTAATGGTATTTAATGTTTTTGAAAGAGATACTCAGAATATGAAAGATTACTATTTTGGCAGGAAAGAGGAATGTAAGTCATATTTCCAGTGACTGAAGATGAGATGGAGAGATGGCTCAGTGTTAAGAGCACTTGCTACTCTTCTAGAAGACTTCTGTTTGATTCCCAGTACCAATATCAGGCGGCCCACAAACACCTGTAACTCCAGATCCAGAAAATCTGGCACCCTCTTCTGACCTCTGTGAGCACCTGCATGCAAAAGATGCACACACATATACTCAGACATACACTCATACATAAACGTGTGAAATGATAAATATATCTTCAAAAATCATCATATTTTTCATAGCAAAAGACAGGAATCCAATGGTCCTCTGTATTTATATGAGGTAAAAACATAAACATGCCTTTTGACTGTGTAAACTGTTAGAGATTAACTTGTAACCACTCAATCACAATATATATCCTCAAGGCTCATTATCTAACAAATTGTTAAGTAGACAATGCAGTCTTTTCCAGGGCTTTCAGAGTTCCCCATATCAACTCCCTTTTGTCTATCCTGTGGTTTGCATATACCCAAACAACCCTCATACATTATTGTATGATGCTGAACAGAAAACATGCAGCCCCCACACTTTCTAGTAATTAAGCATCAATTACTATTTGAAAACAATTTCCCCCAAATTAAAACTCATGCTGGATAGGGTCTCCCTTTAGAGAGCTAGCGTTAAAACTTTTGTAGTAACTGTGAAATTGTGTATACAATTGTACCTTGGCTTGGAGCTAATTTCCTTGCTAATCTTTTCTGGAAAATCTCTGGCTCCATTTACACATAGTTTGCAAAATACAATCATTTGTAATTAAGAAAGGCCAGCTGCTTAATAGGATAGACTCAAATGTCATTAAATGGAATCAAATATCTAATAGCAAAGAAATTGTATTTCTTAAAACCTGAAATCGTAGATTCCTTTTAATTATAGTTTGGTAGATGCCTGCTGCATATTTTAATCCCTGAAATTTTTAACAATCGAAGCCTCTCTCATTAGTACCTAGAGTCAGCAGAGCCCAAAGGCAAATGTGAAAGCTATTAGGCAGTTTCTGTCCTCCCCAGCCCAACTCCTTCTGCTTTGTAGACAATGTGTCTAGCAGCCTTTCTCTCAGAGCTTGTAGTTTCCTGCTGGTCATGCACTCAACCACCAACAGAAGACACGCTAAGATTTTCTGAGTAGCTCCAGGGCAAGGTCTTTCTGGCTTGCTCACCTCAAGGACAGATTGAAGAGAAGTGAGAAAAACAGAAACTCATCTCAGGAATCCCTGTTTTCCCAGCTAAGACACAGCATCAAGTCCTGGTTATGTGTGGCATGCTGGTTATGGCAGAGCTTCAAGGAGACTGTAGGATTCTTAGTGTGCAGTTAGAATCACATACACACTGTTGTGGTTTTAATTCACGGTTGACGGGAGTGGGTGCTCTAGGAATTTCAATAAATGCAATGCATAAAGATAAACAGTATAGTTTTTAAACATTCCTATGAGCAGGAATCCCTCTCCCTTGGGCAGCTCAGGCTGTCCCTTCCTGGGCATGGGATTGACACTCCTGTGATTGACAGAGTGCTGGCACCTGTGAAACATAGAATACTGTCTCAGCCCTGAAGGTTTGGAGTTGACTACCTCTTCTGCTTGGCAAGCTACAAAATAATTACGTGTTACAAAATAATTCATCTGCAAACCATGACTGTTCTCCAGCAAGAGATTAGCCAGTGCTGTGTAAATGATAAGATGCTTACAGAGTCCACAGGCTCCCACTGTAGGCTCTCAAGTAGCTGAACCCATCACAGCACTGAGTGTGTTCCTACATTATGCCTAGGTTCCTGAAGTGTAAAGTTTAAAAGGCAATTATCCTTTAAGTCTCTTGTGTTTCTGGGTATCTTGCTTGTGGAGTCACTGAGTGACTTCTGTGGTGCATGCTTCAGGGTAGACTTTGGGATTTTAAAAAGCCCATACCATTTATAGACACCCCTCCCCTGCCCCTCTGCCTCGGGCTAGTGGATCAGATGTAAGCTCTCAGCTATTGCTCCAGTGCCATGCTTGCTGCCATGCTCCCCACCGTGATGATCATGGACTAACCCTCTAAAGCTGTAGTCAAGCCCGCAGTCAAATGTTTTCTTTTATAAGTTGCCTTGGTCATGGTGTCTCTTCACAGCAATAGAAGAGTAACTAAAGCAGTTGTTTTGCTTTTATTTTATTTCTTAAGATGGGGTCTCAAGAAGATTCAAAATCTCTATGTAGCTGATCACGACCTTGAACTTCTGATCCTCCTCCTCCTGACCCCCAAATGCTGAGAATACAGGTGTGCAGTACTGGACAAACTGAGCTATATCCCCAGCTGTATTTTCCCAAGCATGGAGATGGACAACAATTCACCATGTGTTCGGTACCTAGGTCCACCTCTACATCACCCTGGGACATTGAAAGGAAAATGGATATAAGCACAAATCTCTTGCTGCTTCTTCAGCCATGAATGATATATTCCTTCATCTCTGACCTAGGTGTCTGATGTCTTCTGCTAGCTCCTATGCAACTATACAACCTATCTTTTAAATTTCTGGGAGTACCATATCAGACTCTTCCAAGTTCTTGACATGCAGAGAATAAAGTAAATAATTTCTTGTCATTAAAGGGGCATATAACTTTTTAGGTAGATTTGTGGGGAATAAAGTATGGAATTATGTAACAAAACATTTAAAGCTATGTCAGATACTAGTATGAAAGGGGGTTGTGTTAAAATGTTTTGTTTGTCTTAGTGAAGTAATTTATAGTATATCATTGTGCCTCTGTTATGAAATATTACTTTAACTATGTAAAGATGTATTGTTTTTGTTTATGCTGCATTTGTTTAATTATGTAAAGATGTGTTGCTGTTTCGCCTTGCCTGCATAACACACCTGACTGGTCTAATAAAAATCTTGGGTGGCCAATAGCTAGGCAGTAGAGGGATAGGTGGGATGGCAGGCAGAGAGAATAGAGGGAGGAATCTAGGCGTGGGGAAAGAAAAGAGAAAAGGGGGAAGACATGCAAAGCCAGCCAGTCAGGCAGCCACCAGTCAGGCAGACATGGAGTAGGACATACAGAATGAATAAAAGTTAAAAGGTTTTGAAGCAAAATGTAGATGAAGAGAAGCAGATTAAATTAAGTTATAAGAGCTAGTGAAACAAGCATAAGCTAAGGCCGAGCTTTCATAATTAAGTCCAATGTCATTATTTGGGAGTTGATTGGTGGCCCAAAAGAAAGCCTGCTACATGCCTCAGTGCAAAACTATTATTTTTTGTCTTATCATCCTTATCCACAGTCATGCTTACTGGATAGAAATGTTAGCAATCTGATTATGAACCAAGTAATTATAAACTATGAATAACTTTCAAACATAATCACTAATAAGAAAAATTGACACCTGTTTTCCCTGTCAAAAATATATAATTTAGTAGGTTTTCTTGCTAAATGTATTAAATTGCATTAGATGTTTCTTCCATTTGAGTAACAGCTATGCCAGATATTTACAACTGGTTATCCATAGGTATCCACTGTAAAAATTTATAATAACCTTTCAAGCAGGAAATAATAGTTCTCTGAGAGATTTATTTTTTTTTATGTATGTATGTGTATTGTGTGCAAATGTTTGTGTGTGTGTGCATGCAGGTGCCTCTAGAGTCCAGAAGAGGGCGTTAGATCCCCTTAAGCTGGATTTACAGGGAGATAGGAGGGAGCTGCTGGGAACCATATTTGGATCCTCTGTAAGAGCGAGTGCTCTTAGCCACTAGCCATCTCTTCATCCCACTCATTTCTAAATTAAAGGAAAAGGAAATTGTGGTTTGACCTTCCTTGCTCATCTATTCCCTCCTCCCTCTCTTTGATTGGATTCCCGGAATTCAGCCCGATTCTTGGTTGTGGATCTCTTCCTCTGGTTCCATCAACTATGAATATAGTTGGTATTCATTAATCTGATTACAGGGATAGGCCAGTTCAGGCATTCTCTCCACTGTTGCTAGGAGTCTTAGATGGGGTCCTCCTTGTGGATTCTTGGGAGTTAACCTAGCACCAGGTTTCTCTCTAAGCCCACGGTGGCTCTCTTTATTAATATATCTCTTTCATTGCTCTTCCACTGCACCCCTCCCCCACTCAGTCATCCTGTTCCCTCCTGTTGTCAAGATCATAATGGAGAAATCTTCAGAGACAGCTGAACCAAGCTTTTGGAAACTCATGAACTCTAGACCTGCAACTGTGGAGACTCCAGGGGACTGAAATAGGCCGTCTGTATGTGGAAGAAGGTTGTGAAGCTTGCATTAGCTGAGGAGCCCCTGGCAGTAGGACCATGATACAAACCTAGTACGTGTGATAGCTTGTTGAAGCCCTCTCCCCGTGGTGGGATGCTATGCTCAGTCTTAATGCATGGGAGAGGGGCCTGGCTCTGCCCCAACATACTGTGCCAGACTATGTTGAGTCTCCATGGGAGCCCTTACCCATGGGGAGGAGAGGACTGGGGGTAGGCTTCTGAGTAATGATGGTGGGAGGAAGGGTAGGGGGCAGGAAGAGGGGTGAGAAGGAGAACTGTGGTTGGAATGTAAAATGAAACAAAAATAAAAAAAGGAAAAAAAACGAAATTGTGGTTTACAAAAGAATCAATTTCTTAAAATTTAAGTGTTTATAAAGTTTTTATAGCAGGAAACTAATTCTAACAATTAACCAAGTAGTTGAACAGGGTCCAGGATACATTTTAAATCAAGTAAAATGAGTAATATCTGCCAAGAAATTTTTGCGCATCATTTCCTTTTACCTTAAGTTAATCTAGTCATTGAATATCTCAGTTCTAAAGACTTTCACCATTTTTCTGATCACACAGGCAGCAAGGTGACAAATGACTGATCTCTGTTTACCCAACGATAGCTGCTGCTTAGACCTCTTAGATGCCTGTGTATAAACAACTACTTAAAATATTATTGTCAGTGAAGGAAGCATCTGCCTATGCTGCCGAGCCATTCTGGAAAGCTTATTATCAGGTTAGAGAATTCAGGATGTCTGTCTCTTTCTGAAGAACTTTACATGAACAGTTATGGAGACAGCAGTATCTGTTCTCTCCTTCCATTTTCTTGATTTATTCCATCCTGACTTACACTGTCTCCCTTCACACTTATATCTCATGCATCTGAACAGAGTGGAATGGGATGAGAGGCAGATGGGGCTTCAGAGCACTCATAGCGTCTTAAGGAAGGACCACCACTTTCAATACAAGAGTCCTGAGCCAGGAGAAGGTAGAGCAAGATGCTTACAGCCTGATGGCCTTATCAGTCAAGCTTTCAGTCTGCATAGAAGCCTTTTTATCTCTTTTAGAATTATGAGTCACACTGTGCAAGAGATCCTTGTTTCTTTCTGGCCTACCAGTATAGGCCAACTGATAAATGCCCATGAATTTGATTCAAAATGACCCAGAAATAAGATAAACAAAAGCAATTTCACTTTTGTCCCACAAGGCAAGATACAAGAAAGCGAAAGTATTATGGTTGAGGGATATTTATGTATATGATGCATAAGGTTACTTTTCCTGGTTTTTTCAATCAGCCTTATATAACTTAAGCCATCTATGCTATACTGTAGCCTGCTCTACCTCGCCTATTTACATAGTTCCTATTTCTACTTTATATATTATCCAACTCACTTATATTCATGATTTCTTCATCCTCTCTATTTAAATTCAAGACTCATCTTTAGTTTATTGCCAGGTGTTTTGAAAAGACCGGTGGTTACTCAATAAATATTAAATGATGGATAGATGAAGAATTCCAATCTGTTCAATAACAATTATTTCAGACCCTGTCATACTGCAGGGACTATTACACATGCAATACACAATCCATTCACTGAGTCCAAAGTTTATGAGACAAAACTATTATTCCTAATTAGCATACTACAGTAAGATGATATTATCTTGTCATAAAATCTCACAACTATAAAATAAAGAGATGAAATTTTAATCCAGGCAGCCTGATGACAGAGCCCCTTTTTTGACTACCACAGTGCTAACTGCCCTTCATAATGGCAACTGGGTCATCTTTGAAAATATATAAATTATGCTTTGACTATCTTAAGAGGACAGATATGTGTGAAGCTTTAAAACAAAATATTTAATAAAAATAAGTCAATAAAATATTAATTTTAAGATATCTTTAACATTCACTTCAGGTATCTAGATGATCTCAACAAATTAACCCAGCTTTCTCATGAGCCTGAGTAGCTTTGGAATGCTAATAGGTGAAGTTGTATTTCCATTTTCTTTACCTATTTTTTCACTCTTCTAGTCATCTCCCCTTTCCAGCTCTGCTCCTGTGTCTCCTCTAATTTCCCATTATAATCATTACAGTCGTTGTCATTACCATCAATATTACCATCACATCACTATCATTACAGTTATGACCACCGTCATCATTACTGTTGCATCATCATCATTATCATCAGCAACATATCATCACCCACCATCATCATAACTGTCATCATTTCCATCATATCACTACCAACTCCATGATCACCAGCATTACCATCACCATCAACACCATCACTATCATCATCAGCAGCAAAGTCATCTCAACCCCACAACCATCATCACCACCGTCATCACAATTACCACTGCTACTATCGTTACCAACATCATCACTACCATCATCAGTGTTAGTACCAATATCACCATTGTGGTGGTTTGAATGAGAATTGTATACACAAAGCTCAAGGAATTTGAACACTTGATCTTAGTTGGTGGTGCTATGTGGAGACTTAGGTGCTGTAACCTTGCTGGAAGAAGTATGTCACTTGGGTCTGTGAGGGAATATTGCCTTCCCCTTCCTCCAGTTCACTGCCTCTGTTTTATTCTTCATGCCTCCTTGCCATGATAGATACTTATCCCTTTGGAACTATAAGCCTACATAAACGCTCTTAAGTTGCCTTTGGTTATTGTGGTTTAACACAGCAATAGAAACGTAACTAAATACAATCATCACCACCACCATTACCGATTCTATCATCATCACTTCTGCCATCATCATGGTCACCATCACCTGGACATTTCACTTAATTCTCAGATTGGGAAAATTACACAATAGTAAGAGTTAATTCTTTATTCTCTGCAAAGGTAAGTTTTAGCAGCCCTAAAAGGTTCTGGTTTCCACATTCCAGGAACAAAATGCTTGTTATTTGCATTTTATATCATTATCTATGTAAAAATCTGAAAAGAAACTTCATACAAATGATGTTTTATTAATAATCTTTAAAAAAAATGCTGGGCAGATTTCCTACCTTAAAAACTTTAGGTCTTTGCTACTCTCATTTGCTGATGGTTATTTTTAATGGTTATTTTTCTATATAATTACAAACACTTAATTTCTATAAACCTATTTAGTGATTTCTAAATGTGCATACTTTGATCAGCCTCTTAAGCTTGCAATTCTTGGATAAAGCAAGCTCAATCATAATGGGTTTTCCTTGTCCTATATTGTGGGTACTAAGAAATTTTGTATTTAGTAATTACCTATTTGTGCTCAAGTGTGGTCTAAAACATTCCTGCCTTTTAGTCTCCCCATGCCAAGGACATATCAAGATCACATCAGTTTGATAGATAAGTTAAAAAATGTATCTTATTTTCTTAAAGGCAAAAATGAGCCTATGTTCCAGCATAGTGCTTTCTGAGGGATCTCTATCTCAAAGTCTCATTTTTAGAAGACCCAGATTTTTCCCTCCTATGACCTGCAAACTGCTAAGATGGAAGATCTAGGTTTGGGAGATCATGACACGCCCCAGGGCAGTTCACAGCTCCTCTTGAAGAATTCACATTGCTGCTTCCTGTTTGACCTACAAGAATTTCAATTATTCTGTGTAAACTCAACCATAACTTAAAAGGATGAATGAAAAGATAGTGTTTATTAAAGGAACAAGAATATAGAACAGGAGAGAGTTCCCAAATAGTGAAATACACTCTTCCAGAAGACAAAGAAAAATACTCCTAGAGTCAGCAGGTTTGCAAGAAAAAGCTGGCTGTTATGAAATGGTCATGAGAGACACAAATTCTGTACATGCACATGATAACCACAACATGACAAAAAAGGCACAGTTAGAAGTGCATAAGATGGACAGGTCACTTTAAATTAATCTGCCTAATTTGAAGAAAATTAGGACAACCTTAACCAACTGCCCTCTCTGAAGCCATCTGTATTATTTGTTTCACTTCCCCCAAATCTCATCCTGCACTCCTTACAGAAAATCACCTTTGCCAGTCCCAATGGAAAGAAAGTGTAAGCAGAAGATCAATAAAGGAGGTGAATCTGCTAGAAGGATGGAGACTGAGGAATATATCGAGGAATCATAATATTTTGATCAAGCATTTGTGTTTGACTGGCCTTGCACCTGTGTAGCTGCATAGTCCTTGTGCTGGACTAACTGCTCCATCCATGGAACATCAGAGGCTGCTACCATCCCCGTGCCACTCTTATCACCTCTCTTTCCAGAACATACAGAGTTGGCTACTTAATACTGTTTATGGAGCATGGTGGTTTGAATGAGAAATGGGCCCCATATGGGCTCATGTGCTCAAACACTTGGATTCTAATTGGTGGCTCTGTTTGGGGACGTTGTGCAATCTTTAGACTGTGGAGCCTTGTTGGTGGAAGTACATCACTTTGGGGTGGGCTTTGAGGGTTTATAGCCTCACCCCATTTCCTGTGTTTTGACAAAATGTGATCAGCTTGCTTCCTGTTTCTGCTGCCATGTGGTTCCTTTTTGTTGGCAAGCCTTCCCTGCCATGATGAACTCCATCCTTCTGGAACTGTAAGCCAGAATAAACCCCCTTCTTTAAGTTACTTTTGCTCAGAGTGGCTTTTTTTTAAATCACAGTTACAGAAAAGTAACTGACACTGGGTGTCTAAAGAATTGCCAGAGATCTACAAGGATGACACCAACTGACAATTTAAGCAATAGTGGAGAGGCTACCCTAAATGCCTTTCCCCTATAATGAGACTGATGACTGCCTTATATACCATCCTAGAGCCTTTGTCCAGTGGCTGATGGAAGTAGAGGCAGACACCCACAGCTAGAGTTCCAGAACTCTGGAACTCAGTTGCAGAGAGGGAGGAGTGAAGAGCAAAAAATCGTGAAACCCACAGAATCAGCTGATCTGAACAAGGGGGAGCACATGGAACCCAGGATGATGTCTGGGAGGCCAGCAAGGGACTGATCCAGACCCCTGAACTTGAATGTCAATGAGGAGGCCTCGGCACTCTATGAGGCCTCTGGTAGTAGATCAGTATTTATCCCTGGCGTAAGAAAGGACTTTGCAAGCCCATTGCATGTGGAGGGATGTTCTCTCAGCCTGGACACATGGGGGAGGGCTTAGACCCTGCCCAGGATGATCTGACAGACTTTGGGGATCCCCCTTGGAGGGCCTTACCCTCCCTGGGGAGCAGTGCATGGATGGGGTGGGGGAACTGGTGGAGGTGGGGGAGAAGGGGAGGGAGAGGGATAAGGGATTGACATGTGAAATAGGCTTTTTTCTAATTTGAACTAAAAATATATTTTAAAAAATTTACAAACTGTGGCTTATTTCTAAACAAATGCTATGATTTGAACACCAAGCCTCACAGGTAAGGATCTTTGAGTGGTGGTATTAGAATCATTAAATTAACAAATGACTGCTTTCTTAATAAACATGTCTGAGATCCAGATACTAAGATGCAGAGCTCACCGGCTTCCTGTCATGAGCAGTGGAAGTTTTTCACAGTAGCTCAGCTATTTTGTGAGTGGTTACCAATGGAGCAGAATCAGGTTTGAAACTCCCTTACAAGTGCAGTGGCATAAATCATGGAGATCATGGGAAAGAATGAGGACATTACAAATGCATGCATACACAGCTTCTTATCCAAACGCTAACTGAACTCAACATTCCATGCATGAATGCACATAAGGAAATCTCATTTTTTTCCTTCAAGACTCATCTTCACTTTTAATTGTGTGTGTGTGTGTGTGTGTGTGTGTGTGTGTGTGTGAGAGAGAGAGAGAGAGAGAGAGAGAGAGAGAGAGAGAGAGAGAGAGAGAGAGAGATGCGTGCATATGCACACTATATATGTGAAAGCAGTGCCCAAAGAGGCTAAAAGAAAGCAATGGGTTCAGTGGACCTGGAGTTACAGGCACTTGTGAGCCAATGTAGGTTCCAGGAAACAAACATCAGTCCCATGGAAGCAGTAAGTGCTTTTAATGGTTGAACCATCTCTCCAGCCCCAGGAAATCTGGTTTCAATGAAAACTGATACTAATCTACAGACAGAGACTTTAGATTATGGCTGGTACCATCAAATCCTTCTTGCATTTCATTGAGGGCTTTGACTTAGGCTTTGGTCTCATTAAATATGACTAATGTTTAATGATGCTTTTAAATAGACATATATGTGCTAAATATTTTTGCACTTAATTATAAGAGCATAACTCACTCAGAAGCATTCAGTCATATCTGTGGGGAGAAGGCTGCCTGTGTGAGCTAGGGAACTCACTTAGCAGGGAGCTTTAGGAAACCACTTGGGCGGCACTCTAGTGTTGTCTGGTGGTCTTTTGAAGCTCTTACCAATGTCTGTTCATTTCTTGCTTATTTCTTTTTATAATTTGGAGACAGGTCCTTTTTTAAAGAAAGATTATTTACTTTTGTTTTATGTATATGAGCTTTTGCCTGTATATATGTATGTGCACCATTTGTATGTCTGCTGCCCAAGGTGGCCAAAAGACAGCAATGACCCCTTGTAACTGGAGTTATAAATAATTGTGAGTCACCATGTGCTTGGAATCAAACCTGGTAATTGAAAGAGCAGCCATTGCTCTTAGTGGCTAAGCCACCTCTCCTGCCCTGAGAAATTTTATCACAGTTAACTGAAATGACAGGGCTTGAAAAACTCATGAAACATTGCAGGTCTTAAATAGCCATTTGCTGAATGGATACATTTGAAAATAATTTTTATTGTTGTTGAAACAATTTTTTTGAAACACAGACTTAAATAGCGATGAGAAATCAAGTCAAGATTTATACATCTAGTAATCAATGATTTCCAGGTAACTTGGAAATTTCAGAATGGTGATGGATTACCCTGAAGAGACATAAAAATTTATCAGGGTTCTCTAGAGTTATAGACTGGCTTACATTGTGGTTCATGTATTCTAACATTGGTTGTCTTCCACTGAAGAGGCTGAGAACCTGGTACTTGCTCAGTCCACAAGGTTGGTGGTCTCAGCAGTCCCAGCCTGGTATTGTAGGCCTGAAGGATCCCTGAAGAGCTGCTGTCTTTATTCTACTTTGGAAGACTCAAGAATCTAGTTCTAATGTTATCAAAAGAATGACCAACTTGCCAGCAGGAGTGAAGACAAGTAGATGCAAGGCTAGATAAACTCTTCTCACCTTTGTCCATTTCCAGTAAGATGGAGTTGATGATAGCAGATTACCTGGCTCTTTTTTACCTTACTTATATAACACTTTATTTTGATGTTTTGTTTTAAATGGCAAAACAGACTTTGGGGCCAGGTGGTTGGAACTAGAGAAGGATTAAAATGTAGCAAGGTAAGGAGGTGGCTCAACACAGGTGAAAGCTTCTAGAATAGAGTGGATGAGAAAATGAAGAGAGAATAAGAAAGTTATGGACTTTAGGGCAGAAGAAAAAAAAGATTGATGTTTTAAAGGAAAGAAGGACTCTCATATTCTGGATATATTCCCAAGATCCATTAAGGAAAGAAAAGCAACTCATGAAGTATCCAAGCAAGTCAGGTTTATTCAAGGCAGATTTTCTGATTTTTCATGAGATAGATGAAATTACTGGACTTGGATGATAACAATTGTCTTTGGAGCTCAAACCATTTACACGACCCCTCATTTTTCACCTATTGAAAACTTCTTTCCTAGTACTTTACACAGTAGAAGAGACAATGTACAGGTACCTGAGCTTCAACTGTGACCACAATGAGTGTCATTGATCACTTAGATTAAGGGAAAGAATGGATCTAGAAGAATGGATCACTGGGAACAAAGAGCAGCAGAGGGAATGGGAGCAAGCATTTGGCTTGTATTGACTCGTGGCTACTAAAGGTGCAGAGGAGAGAAGATGGTTTAGTCCATGTCAGGAAGAGGCTGTGGGATGATGTTTCATCATTTGTTATTTCACATGCAGAGAGGTATTAAAATGATTGCATCATGCACAGCATTGTTAGTGGAGTCTCAAGTCAATGTAAGCCAAAAGACAAATGGTTGGGAGTGAGGGGTTGGAGTGGATCCTAACACAATTGTCCATGTTCTCAAGGTTGTCTTTATGGGAGAAGATCTCAGGGTCCATTCTACCCCATCATGCCAAGATCCATGTAGGCTAATGTCTCTTATATGAAATGGCTTAGTATTTGCCATAAGTTTTTTCCTCCTGCACATTTTCAATTATCTTTAGATTACTGATAATACCCCAAACAGCCTGAATTGTGTTTAAATTTTGGTTATTTCCCTTAATTTTTAAATTATTTTCTTATTTTATGTGTATGAGTGTTTTACCTGCATGTATATTTGTGTACCACGTGTAAGCAGTGACTCCAGAAGCAAAAAGAGGACATTAGGTCTCCTGGGACTGGAGTTACAGAACTTTGAAAGCTATACTGTGGGTGCTGGGGATTGACCCTGGGTCCCCTTGGAAGAGCAGCCAGTGCTCTTAACCTATGAGTAATCATTCTGGCCCCTGTTGCTTAGTTGTAATGACAAGATGAAGTCAATTTCATTACAGTTGCGATTTTCTTTCATGGTATTTTTCATTACAGGGTGGACTGAATCTGCCCAACTTACTATATATTCTTTTCACATTTAAATTTTTATCATGTATATAAATTATCCATTTTATTAACATTTTTTTCTTTAGTAATGGCTTTCAAATCAGTGACTGTGATTAGAGTCTTGGCCTTGTTGATTACTGGCTAGAAGAATTTGAATATGATTCCCAGTTATAGCTGTAGAGTTAAGGGTATTTTAAGAGGTTTAAGGTCCAGCTACCTGAAGGGACTAAAACACTAGGAAGGCTGACCTTCCACCTGAGGCTGTAAACATACTCTGCATGTAAGCCACTGCCTTATTTGACAAGCCCTTAGAAGCAGTTCAGGCCCCCCAAACCTTATTATAAATGCCAAAGCATTATCTAAAATAGGATTGTCTACCTGGAATATTACATAATGTTTTTCTAAATTCCTCAAATTAGTTAAATCAGTTCTATCTTTGCAGTACAATGGCATTTCACTGAAATAGGTATCAGAGAGCATGAAAATTAAGGATGCCAAAATGCTGCATGAGAAGTTTTCCACCATCATGAATACTTGGTTGAACTTGGTCCTATAAACTTTTACACAACTAATATTGATTCATGGCAGGTAAGCTATTGATATAAAGGAGGAGCAGTATTTAGTCCAATTATCTTATATATAATTTCTGTTTACCTGCAGTATCTAGAAAATAGTTTAAACTGTCTCATTGCTTCTGCAGACACAGCTACACATCCTAAGACATGCTGACAATTTCCTAGTCACTTCAAAAGAAGTAGTTACTACCATGGAGCTCATTTTGCTAATGGCTTTTAAAGATTTAGGGAGCAGTGAGTGCTGTGAAGATGTTGCTTTTCTGGAAAGTGCTATTAAAGTAAATTGAATTTTTAAAAATGGCAAACATCAAAGAACTGAACTTATAAGAAACAAAATTCTAGACTCTAAACAGGCAACCTAAACACCCACATCTACCAACTCCCTCTCTCCATGTGCCCTGGGACAGTTTATCTCCTGCTTAAGAAGATGGATTCTCCTAATCTTCTTTTATCTATCTGACTCTGGGCTCAGACAATAGCCTGAGAGGCTGATAACATGGCCCGCTTGTAGCTTCTTATGAGCACACACTTATTTGGGTTGTAGAAGTCTCATTGTTTGATAATAACTAGTTACCTTTTGGATATCATACGCTCAAAACTGACAGTCCAAGCAACAACAGATTTAGCTTTTAATACAGTTTTAACCCAAATAGTCTTATATATGAATTCCCACTGTGATCCTAATAGAATTTAGGATATGTGACAGTGAAAAAGCAAGCTCAGGAAGGGCTCAGGAAAAGATATAATGAACATTAGTTACTTTTTCTCATGTGGACTCATCAGTTTTAAATTTCTGATCAATGTAATTTTCCAAAGAAAGTATCTATAAGTATAATAATTACCTATTTGTGGAAGTTCAGTGAGAGGGTATACATAGTACTTTATAGAGTATCCAGATACAGATGGTGACCAGAAAATGATGGCCAATGTTGCGTGCATGAAATTGACACAGAAGTTTTCTCTGGGATCACACAATCTTGTTTTGAACACTATTCAGTGCTGACCTTGTGAGGATTAAATAGGATAATGTTTGATTACTGTTTATCATAATTCTACTTATCTAAGGTATTCAAAGTAGATGAAATTTACTGTTCTTAGTATCATTAAAGAAACTCCTTATTTAATTTTTATTAAATTACATGCTTGACTGTAACATTATAAATTCACTTTATGTAATTGTTATTTCCAGTATGTAAATTCAACAAAAAGTGTATTTTCTGTATGTATATATTTAAAATTATTTATTAAATCATATGTTTATCTAAAACAAATCAAGTTTTTAAGTTTTTAAGTTAACATTAACATGACATTTAAATAATGTAGGTGATGACATAATTTTTATTATATTCTACATACTAAATACTCTCTGATGGGTTGTGGGGAGCCAGGTAAATTAAAACATGGTCTATATTCTGGTAGAGTTCATCACCTAGTAGGAGAAGATGTTTGTCAAATTCTGATGTCAATAAGATGAAAATAAGCTGTATTGGCTTAATTTCAATTAGTGCGATAAAATATACTGATCAAAAGCATACATGGAAGGAAAGGATTTATTCAACTTAACAATTCCAGGTTCTAGTCCACCAATGAAGGGAAGCCAAGGCAGGAATGCAAGCATCTAGTCACAACATATTCACAGTCAAGAGCAATGAGAGAATAAATACATTCTTGCTTGCTTGCTGTTTCTGATCAGTTGTCTGCATTCACTCCTACCCAGTTCAGAGCCAGGGCTCAGCCTGTGAAATGGTGCTGCCCACATTCAGGGGACTTTTCCCCACCTAAAAAAATCAAGGCAATCCCCCACAAGTATATCCATGGGCCACCCTGATCTAAACAATTCTTCATGGGGACTGTCTTTCCAGATTATTACAGATTGTGTTAGGGTGACAATTGAAACTAAATAGCATAGTAGTTGACCAGCAGGTTGAGGAGACTCTCATAAAATTATAATATAAGTTTTCTTAATAAAATTATGTTGTGTGATATAAAATTTAGAGGACAGTTTGGTTCAAGAATCCATAAATATGCTATAGAGCAAAGAAAATGTTCCAGTGTGATGGTATTTGATTTTATTTACTCTGGGCTAAAGACAGAGTTTAGCAATTGTATCTATCAGAATTCATGTTCTACATCACATTCCACTAAAGATAAATTAAATTGTAGAGACAAGGAATAAGTAAGTCTCAGATCCCAATACTCTGAAACACATTTCCCTGGAACCTCACCTATCAGGTTCACAGAAAACTTTTCACCAGGTAATACATAGACTCTACACTCTCCTAAGATCCAGAAAGGAAACAGGAAACAAGGAAGAAAATACCCATCTAACAAAAACAAAATCAGATAGATATCAGCATCTAGAACTATAATCTTTCCAATCCCATATACCTAGATGCCAGTATAAAAACACAGTAACAGCCAGGACAATATGTCTACACTAGAGGCTAGCAACCCTATCACAGCAAGTCCTGAATATTCCAACAGAGCTGAACCCAAGAAAAAAATACCTTAAGGCAGTCTGTATAAATATGATAGAGGTCCTTAAAGAGGAAAATAAATAACACCTTCAAAGAGAGCTAAGAAAACACAAACAAACAGAGGAAGGAAATGAATAAAATGTTTAAAACCTGAAAAGGGAAATAAAATCAAGGAAAAAACCAAACTGAGGGAATTCTGGAAACAAAACATTTAGGAATTTGAACAGACTATGGAGGCAAGCTTTACTAATAGAATGAAAGAGATAAAAAAGAGAATCTCAGGCAATGAAGACACGGTGCAAGAAATGAACACATCTGTCAAAAATGATGCTAAATCTAAAAAACTCCTGACACAAATCATCCAGGAAATTCTGGACACTGAAAAACCAAATCTAAGAAAAATAGGAATAGAAAAAGGAGAAGAATTCCAGGTCAGAGACATGCATAAAGCGAGTGATCAATTTTTCCTCAGCTGTGGATTGAGATGGGTCACTGCCTGGGTGGTTGTTTTATTAGGAACTTATTATTTATATTCCTTACTTGTTTTCCAATCAAGTACCAGGCCTCTAACTAAGAGATTAGTAGTCTCTGATTCTACATGAGAGTAGAATCCATGATTAATTCCTGTAGGTTTTGAGCTCTGCTATCTGGCCTTTCACTCATGCTAGTAAGTTTGGTAAATATCTTGTATGGAGACAAGTTGTGTGTTGAGGCACATTTGTTTCTCAAATGAGATATCATTTCTGTACTATATTGATATGATACTCTATGGTAATCTGTGGTTTTAACATAACTCTCAAATTTAGCAAATAGGCCATGAGTGGAAACTGTGGGATCCTAGGCTCTTAGTAAACCAGCATGCTGCATCTCTGCATACAAATATTAGTGATTTTACTCCATGTGTGAGCAAATTCTGACCCTTTGCACTGAGAATGGGTAATTACTTTCAGAGAAGAAAAGCTCAAGGGTCAAACTTTGCACCCTGAGCATGCATATCCCTCTTGGAATTTCTGTTCACTAAACATCTCCCTTTGTAGATACAACCAAGAAACCTAGACTATTTAAGAGTCTAACAGTTACTCTTCAGGGTACATGTGATACACTTACTTAACAAAGTCAGTTAATTTGAAGCCATTCATGAGATGCAGGCTATCCTCACTTGGGCGAGAAAGACCATGTGAGAAAAGGATGAGAAGGAGGCTTTGTTTCCTTCTAAGAAAGCTTAGCTCCCATTTCAAACAAGCCAAACTTGCTTTAAATTTTTCTACGTACACAGCTGGAGTCAGCATGCCACCTAGTATAGAATCCAGCACCTGGCTCAATAGAGTTGAAAGCATGGTATTTTGTTTTTCTTAAAAGAACAATATCATGATGAGTGTTCAAAGCAAAGATGAAAGAAAATTGAATACTGCTGTGCTTTTTAAAAAATAATATACTCAAAGAAACTTTTCTTAAGTAAAAAAATTCATAACAATAAATTCTGGTAGAGTCATAGGCCACAAATCAGACAAGAAGATAATAGAAAGCAGGGTGAGGATGTTAAAGAAAGGATGTTTAAATACTGTCTTAAACCAGTCAAGGAAATAGGATTTTGTCTGTTATAATAGAAAAATCACTCTCTTGAGGATAAAATCTAATGGATGTTATACATTACTAATTCAGGAAGAGAAGGAATATATAATAATAACTATATATGCATGGCAATAACTCTTTATGATGCTATAATAAAGAGGGAGCACTCTGCAAGTGTTGTTTAGTAATTCAACATGCCTGAGATTGTGTATGTCACATTTAAATTAAAAGCGAAAACTAGCTTTCAAGTTAATCACTAGGAAACAGATGTACAGATGATTATACAGAGAAACAAAAGTAAATGTACAAATGATTTTTACTCTCCTAAGTTGCTTTACGGTGCCTCATTGACCTCTCAGTGGGGTGACTCATGCTAGAACCCACTGTACGGTCACCTGTCTCAGGTTTGCTCCAGAAATTTGCTGGGTAGCAAAACACTTGGTTTCTCAAATCCTTCATACAAAACAGAACAGAATGACACAGACCCGATGCACATTACTTACTCACAGTGAAGCCCCTCTCTGTTAGTTACAATGCTGAATATGACTTAAATGCTCTGTCTGTAGTTGATATATCCTATTGTTCAAGAAACAAAGGAAGAAACAAAGAAAGGAAGGGTGGATGGATAGAAGAAAAGGGAGATAAAGAAAGAGAAAACCTGCATGTGGGAAGTACAGATACATTTTTTCTAGAACATTTTCAATCTGCCCTCAGTTGAATCAACACATGTAGAAGCCATAGTTTAGAAGGATGGGTCTTGTTATATCCGATTTTACATGAAAAAACACACACACATATTTATATAATATACATTTTACTTAAATATATTCATTTACTTAAATTTATGTATAAGGCTGACTGCAGTCTTTCCCAGAGTATAAGATGTTTCAGTAGCTTAAAAATAATCACTACAATATTTTCAGGTATTTTAAAGGATAATTTCATGGACCATTCACTGATTTTGGACAAACAGTGCTTCTCCTATTTCCAGAAAGCATTTATTACCATTACTATAAGGCTAATGTTGGTAGAATGTGATAGAATTGCTTCTGCATATGATTAACTTTATCTTTCACTGGTACAGGGGATTGGCATGTGATAAAAGAATTCACTTTGAAGAGAGTTTAGAACATGCAACAGAAAGGAAATATACTGAGTAAACTACCAGGGGCAACAGCCTGAGTAGTAACAATGGCAATGAACTACCATGTAGTATTTTCCTTCAATATACAGCCTTCCAGCTATGAGGGAAGCAGAATAAGTCCCAGGATGCTCTAAAGCAGTGGTTATCATCCTTCCTAATCCTGCAACACTTTAATACAGTTCCTCATGTTTGGTGAGCCCCAACCACAAAATTATTTTATTGCTATTTCATAACTGTAATGTTGCTGCCATTATGAATCTTAATGTAAATACCTGATATGCAGGGAATCTGATATGTGACACCAAAGGAGTCATGACCCACAGGTTGGGAACCACTGCTCTAAAAGGAGGTGAATATTCCATGTTTCATGAAGCTCCTTAAAATTTAGGAAGTAGGGCAGGTGATGGTGCACATCTTTAATACCAGTACTTGGGAGGCAGAGGCAAGTGGATCTCTGTGATTTTGAGGCCAATCTTGTCTACAGAGCAAGTTCTAAGACAGCCAGAGCTACACACAAAGAAACAGTGTCTCAGAAAACCAAAAAATAAATGAAAAATTTAGGAAGTAAACAATTCAAATAGCTTCAGAAAGTTCCCCAAGCTGATAAGCTATAGTAGGGTCCTCCATTCCCAAGCTTTTATATGTAGTAAGGACTGATGAAAGACACTCCCAGACAAACTGAGCTGCCCAGAAGGGACTAAGACCAGCCAAGGCCCTCCAATCTGTGAAGCTTCCTGAAATTTGTGCAGTGTGCCCCAGATTTCCAGCTTTTTGATCCATCACCCATGTTGGGGTGGTGATCAAGCTGACTTTGAGTCATTTCTACTTCTATAAGAAATCCTTCACATATACTAATGTAAGTAACTCCATTAAAACTCATTTGTTCTTCAGTTGGACATTTTCTTTCTAGTCCATTAGCATATACATTTTTCATGTACAAATGCTTGTCACCTAGAAATCTATTAAGTGATTATCAGATTGATATCACAACAGAGGAAGGTAGTTATTTGTTTTTAAACAGGCATTTGAAAGCGTAGTCTTATCTAAAAGAAACAGGAATGTATTCTAGTGGCATTAAAAATTTTTAAGAGTATTTATGATGCATCAAGCCAAGTATATGAATACAGTGATTAAAATATAAGGGTATGACCCTCATTGATAGGAAAACTGTAACCTTGTGGGAGAAGAGATGGCTATCAAACAGATTAACACATAAAACATACAGAGTGAAACCGTGAAATGTTCTCTGAGGGAAAAAAACAGCAGCTGCTATGAGAGTGAGCAGGGATCTTGGTATCAATTTTCCATGAAGAGAAGATGGGTCCCATAAGCATGGGACTGTGGTGTGTGCAGGGGCTGGTGAATACAGAGTGTGTACCAGAAACTAGTCCAAGAAGTGACAGCAGCAAGGATGAAATCCTAACTCTCTGAAATGCTACCGTCACACACGAGGAGAGTGGAGGAGAGGACAGAAGGCAGGAGATCGTGGAGATGTAGCCCAGTTAACTGTATTGAGTTGTATTTCTAAGTACCATGTGGACCATCGGCTGTTCACAAAGAATATACCCAGAAATCCAGTAGTCAATTGACTAGCTACTGAGATCAATGGAAGAAAGACAAGAGGTGGCAATGGACAACTACTACACTAATAAACAAAGAGGTAAAGCATAACTTTTACCCGTTTAAAAAATAAAGAATGAGGATTGTGAAATGTGTTGATAATTCATTCAGTGTCTAAACTCAAAACAGCTAAGAGGACATTAAGCGTGTGCCCATTAGATGCCATTTCCATCTAGCCAGCATGTGAGCTGTCCACCAAAGCTTTTAACCAGATGAGGTCTCCTAATCATTCTTTCTGGATTTTTAAAAAAGGCCATTTCCAACCATGCTGAGATTCTTTTTTTTCATATATTTTCTTTTTTTTTTAATTTAAATTAGAAACAAGTTTGTCTTACATGTCAATCCCCGTTCCCTCTCCCCCCCTCTTACCCTGCCTCTCACTAACACCCTACCTATCCAACACCATTTCTGATCCCCAGGGGGAGTGAGGCCTTTCATGGGAGGGGAGGTCTTCTGAGTCTGTCATATCCTTTGGGATAGGGCCTAGGCCTACCCCCATGTGTCTAGGCTCAGGGAATATCCCTCCATGTAGAATGGGATCCCAAAGTCCATTCCTATGCTAGGGATAAGTACTGATCTGCTACAAGAGGCCCCATAGATTTCCAAGGCCTTCTCACTGACACCCATGTTCATGGGGTCTGAATCAGTCCCATGCTGGTTTCCCAGTGATCAGTCTGGGGGTCAAGAGCTCCCTCTTGTTCAGGTCAGCTGTTTCTCTGGGTTTCAGAGACCCCTTTGCTCATCACTCCTCCTTCTCTGCTACTGGATTCCAGTTCAGTTCAGTGTTTAGCTGTGGGTATCTGTGTCTCCTTCCATCAGCTGCTGGATGAAGGCTCTGGGATGGTATATAAGTTAGTCATCAATCTCATTATCAGGGGAGGGCATTTAAGGTAGCCTCTCCACTGTTGCTTAGATGGTTAGTTAGTATTATCCTTGTAGATCTCTGGACATTTCCCTAGGGCCTGATTTCACTTTAAACCTATACTGGCTTCCTCTTTGATGGTATCTCTTATTTTGTTCTCCTCTATTCTTCCTGCTACACAACCTTCCTGCTCCCTTACGTCCTCCTCATCCCTCCTCTTCTTCCCTTCTCATTCTCCTAGTTCCCTCTCCCCTCCCGCCATGCTCCCAATTTGCTCAGGAGATCTTGTCCCTTTCCCCTTCTCTGGGGGACCATGTATGTCTCTTTCAGAGTCCTTCTTGTTGCCTAGCTTCTCTGGTGGTGTGGATTATAGCTATGCTGAGATTCTTTTAGCAAATGCCTACCTTTTTGATGTTGTCTACCAGGTTCTCCTTGTTCACTGTCAAGACTGCAAATGTTTCTGTGTCTTCCAGACTTTCTGCCTTCACAGTCTTCGGTGACTGCAAACGTTTGGTTCCTACTGCTTGAAAGTTGTATCCACTGGGTGGGGCCCTTAGTCTGCTACAACTTACAGTCATCACTTTTATTGATTCTTGGTGACTACTATTGATTTGGAAAATCACTTGTTACATGTTGTAAGACTTATCGAAAATTTATCCCATAGAGTAATGTTTTAAGACGCTTTTGTTGATATTTGTTCTTTTTAATTTCAAATTTAACTATAGAACTCTAACCTGTCAAATTCTTAATTTTTTCCTACTCTTGATTTTAACAAAATAATTAGGGTTATAGTACTTATATTTGTAAATTAGTATGTATAAATTATATTTTAAAATTAGACATATAGATTAATAGTGGCACAAAATTAAGCTACTCATGACCTGTTCAAGAACAAAACTAGTTCCCTTGTTAATGCGCAGAAGCTTGTATTTACCTTGGCTCTTAAAGAAAACCTGTATACGCAAAAACAACTACAAAAAAACATATGTGTGAGGTCCCAGTCAAGGGTCCAGAGTTAATTAGTTAGATAGTGCCCAGCTAGAAGAAAGGGGTTGTAATGCTGATGTGGTCACTGTACTCTGGAACTCAAAACAGTTTCAATGTCCTGCACAAGATCAATGTAAGGTTGGGCCTGTTAGTATTCTGTCAAGGAGATAGATGGGGCAGGGTACTTAAGAGGCCCCACCTCTCCCTGGAGATCTATAGGCAGTTAGTGATAGCTGCAAGGGAAGAGACTTTTTTTTCCAGATGTGTAGCCCTTGGCAAGTTGTCTGTGCTGATGTAAATAACCCTAGCATGTTCCTATAGGCAACTAGTGAAACTCACTGGGTGACTTTTAAAAATACAAGAAAGGCAAAATGGGGCTATTTGGTAATAGAAAGGGTATCAGTGGAAATGAAGGGGAACAAAAGAGGATGATGGGTTGAATATGCTCAAAATACTTTCTTTACATGTATGAAAATGTGATGAAACCAATTATATATTAATATATGTTAACCTAATAACAAACTGTATAATTTTATTGCTGCACTTTGATAAAATTATCATAGTATTTCAAGTAAGTAAAAGTCCAAAGAAGTCTATAAAATTATTATTATTATTATTATTATTATTATTATTTGAGATTCACATTTCTCCATATTTTATTCTTTTCAGATGATCCCACTTTACAAAGAACTCAAGCCTGTGTGAATCTGGCCCTATGCTCTATACCAGACTACATTCCTATGAATCGAGCTTCAGTGTATTCTTCCTTCTTTACAAGCACCCAAACCAGTGTCAAAATCTGATAGGAAAGGGAACCAGAGAGCTATTTTTGAGAGGTGTGATAAGTGGGATTGGATAGATAATGAATTAAATGCAAACTAAAAAATATAGACTTTGTATGGAGAAAGACATGACAATTTATTCTCTAATAGTCAGGGAATATCTAATTCCTGTAACTGGTCTCAAAGGACAAAACCATAATAAAAGATGTTGATTAAAAATTAGGACTCTGGCTTATTTTTAAAAAAAGAAGTATCCCAATCAAACAGTAAAAGTTGATAAAGTGAGTTTGGGAGGAAGAGAGCTTTTCAGTAGTCTTATTAGGATAGTTGCCCACAGTAAAGCCACTGAGTTCAAATGTCTTCTCTCTGATAGCATGGGCTCACCCAGGTAATATTTATGGACAATGTCCAGTCTGCCCATGACTCACCATGATATAAGTCAAGGTAGTTGAGTGTCTATATTTTGCCAAAACATGGGCTGAGCCTGATATTAAACCAAAGGGGTGGGCTACTCTCATTAGTAAAATCACGAAGAACCATAATTTTAAATACAGTTATAGCCATAGTTATTTATTATGTGGATCACTGTCTATAGTCACCTCATTTGTTTTGGAATTATTTATTGTTATTAACATGTTTTATGAAAATATTTTCATTTCTAGAGTAAATATTATTGCGCTTTTATTAAGGTAATGCATATGTTTCTAAGCACACATTGCTAAAGGATAAAATAAAAATCAAGTCTCGAGAAGAAGGTAGTTGTATCACATAGGCACCTGCAGATTCAGAAACAGCAACAATAAGGCTCTCCCACGGGACCTCCTGATCACCGAGGAGCAGAGAAGTGTAGAAATGAGAATGCAGGGTATCAATGGAAGCCAGTGTTTCAGCAGAATTGCAAATCTCTCACAGCAGAGACACTCTGCCTGGGAAAGTCAGAATCTGAGTGATAAACAGCAAAAGGTATACGGGGTCCAATTTAGGACAAAACTGGAAAACACCAAGATAAAAAGGCAAAGCTATGAACTGATAAAAACTAAAGGCTAAGATATTCATTGCATCTTGAGAGAAATTGGGATGATTTTTAATTATTCCAGGTCATGGAAAAGGTTAAATTAATAAATATTTCAGTTTGCCAGCAATAGTTTAACTGGTTAAGATCATTGACCCTGGATTGTCTTCTACCACAATCAAATGAGGCAAGTAGCTGGGAGGAGAATCTTTGTCTTGTGACTAGCCTGCAAACTGAAGAACTCCACTTCCCAGGTCTCCATTGGCCAGCTTAGCCTTTCCACTTTGATTCAGCTTATGGCAATGGTCTCCTTGTGAAATACAGATGGAATAGATTGTATTTTTTTGACAATTCACAGCATATGAATTATCTGGGCTCTTTTGTCCACTTGTTACCTATCATGGCTTCTCTCTGCACTATCGGCTGATGGATGTTAAAATTAAGATACTTTGCCTCTTCATAATGAGCACTTAGGATCTATCAAAATACTACTTGATTTTTAAAATCTAAAACCACTATCAGGAATCTATCGCAGCTGTCGATATTGAAGGGGCATTAAAACCAAGATCAGCATCAATGAGATGACTCAGTTGGTAAAGTGTTTACTGCCAGTCCTGACAAGCCAAATCTGATCCCCAGAATCCAAGAGAAGGAGAGGACTGAATCTGACCTCTATGTGTGAGCAGTGGCACATAGATACTCGAGTGCACATATGCATGCACACAAAATAAAAGCAAAAATAAAAAACCAAGACTATTAATTAATTACCAAATGTAATAAACATTTGTTTACTGTATATCCGTGTCAAATGTTCACACATATCAATTACTTTTCTACTAACAGCACCAAGTTAAGGTGGAAATCGGAATTATTCTCTTAGACAAATTAAAGAAGCATACTTCCAGAGAAAGAATTTTTCCTATGGCTAAAATTTAGATGGATTTTTATCTTAAATTCAATTTGAGACTCCATTTGAGAATAAATGATGGTTTCATCCTTGTTTGCTTATTTACATACCATGAATCTAAAGTTATCCTAAGGGTTGACTTGACAGCTTGTCACAGTCTCTATGACATAATCACCTGCCTTGTTCCTGATCTAAACAAGTGTGTAGTATTAGGAGGGTGTAGTGATGTCCTTATTTCTGCCCTCTAGTTTAGGTTACTAAGCTTTATGCCATTTTCCTGTAGCTACAACTCCCGTGGAACTGAATCTCAAATCACTAACATTTCACCTATGATTTAGGCTGACAGCCCTAGTCATCCATCCAAAATTTCTAATTGACAATCATTTCCTATTATTCTCAAACCTAGCATGATGAAAGTTGGGGACATTGTCCAACACTCTGTTTCAATAATATCGCAAAAATTTACAATTGTTGAGTTTTCAAACCATAACAAAGTCCCTGTTTCCACCTCACACTTCATGCCACAGAGATTAACATTTTCAAACCATTGTTTATTTCTTTGCTGGCTTCATCCAGTAGAAAATTTAGAAAACTGTAATGTTCTCAAAGGGAAGAAGGCATTTGCCCATGCAGTGATACCTGAAGAACAGTGGAGGTCACCAGGATACTGCTTTCCCACAATACAATAATACCCAAGGGAATGTGACACTACCAGGATCATATGTCTCCTCAATACAATGGTAGTTAAATGTAGGTGGAGGAAACTAGGATCTTGTTTTCCTACAATGCAATGATATTTAACAGAAGATGGAGGCTACCTGGGTTCTGCATTCCCAGAGTATAGTAACGGTCAAGAGAAAACTCTAGAACCCCACTGCCACAGTGGTGAGATAATAATCCTTCAGGTATTTAGATTAAGGACTAAGTAAAGCAAGTTTAAAAATCACAGCAAAAATAATTCTGCATTGTCAGGTAATTTTTTAGGGATTTCTAATTGGCACCAGGCTATGTTCAAAATCTATCACACCAGTCATGAGCCTTGTACATCTACCGACCAGGACAGGCAGTTCTTATAACCAAGTGATTGCTCCTGGCCAAAGTGTAGCAAGAAAAGCCAATCAATGTATCAAATGCCATTTGACATATATTGCATATATCACCCTCTCAATCACTTTCTTAGCAATACAACAAACACAAGAGGAAGGATGGTTGCACATGTCACGTCACATCTTCTACACGGATCCAAAGTACCTGTTTGATTGGCAGAGCTTTGCACTTGCTGTGCTCTGAACAGACCTGTTGACTTGATGCTAAGTGACACATCATTGTCCTCTCCCATGAGTTTTTCCTTCCTAAGTCTCTCTACATTAACATTAATATTTTGTCAGACTTTTACTATGCTGGTGATATCTGCTTCACTGGTCTAAATAGAGTCTGGATGCTAAAGAAACTCTGATTATCCTATCAACCTGTTTAGTAGAGTTCTATTGTAGCTGTATTGATAGCAAACACAAAGTTGCTAACTATTAGTGCATAACAATTGAGGTGTGTTGTCAGCAGGGGAATGCTCAGGGCAGAATGTAGAAAGATTTTCTGAGCAGTGGGAAGATCTGGGTCTGGCTTTGAAAGTAACAACACAAGTGGCTCAGCCTGATGAAGATGATGAAACAGCATGTTGCCTAGGTTGCAGGTCCCTGTGACAGGTATAAGAGGGCTACAGCAAGGACTGACAATTATGGCCAAAGGACATGTACCCGGCAGGTAGGGAGGGACCCAGACTAGGAGACTACTCTTTCAAGTTTGAGTCAATGCACTTTCATCAAGAAGAGAGGCTGCATAGGGGAAGTGTGTTGTTCAATTTTACTCTCTTCTGGGAGGGTCTAGTGAGCTAGATGCTTCTCAGAGGAACAACCTAGTTGCCTCAACTGGGGCAACCAGATACTCCAAGATCATCCAGGGTGGGCAGTAATCTGTTTGCTCAGGATTTTTCCAGTTTGGTGCATAGGATTCTGCATCTTGGAAAATCCCTCTATTGTATCCAGAAAACTCTACCTCTGATCATCATGAACAAAATTGTACATTTTTGGCACGCTATCATAAAACTATCTCCCCAACCAATGGATGCTGGATAGGAAGCTGGTACACAGTAAGTGATTCTGTGAATATAGTATAATGTAATGTGACTGAAATTTACTGTCCATGGTTTTCAAATCAGGCAGTGAGACTGAGATTCTGTGGTGTTGGCTTTGAATTTACCTATTACAAGTATCTGTCCTGCAGCCATCTTTATTTGTATGGATGTGTTATATTGTTATGGTGTCACCTTTCTGAACAGATTTGTACTTGGATTGTTCCAACAGTGATGGTTTGTACATACCTCAGGCTCTGGCCTTTCCTACCTGGCACTGTCAAATACAACATCAAGATAATGAGCTGGAGGTACAGTGATGCTTATCATGGCTGGCAGAGTTGTGTGAAAGCCCTCAAAGCAAAAGATATGCCAGGCATGCCTGAATGCACCTGCTACAGGAGACTAGTGTCTCTCTAAACATTATGCCTTTCATACTTATGACAGATGACTATGCCCTAGTTGTTAAAACCTATATAATGCTGTGAATATAGGCTCACTGACTTCTCTCTCACTTTCCTCTCCAAGGACTTGTTCAACTGAGACGTTCTCAGTTCAACACCTGAGTCATTGTTTTATAAGGTGTAGGTACTCACTACTTTATATTATTTAGAAACTACTACAATGCATCCTATGTGTAGTAAGACATTCAGATTTGCCACTATCTTTCCAAACTCTTTGTGCAAGGGTATGAAGCAGCCTCACTGTTTGCCAAAATATCCCAAGAAAGTAATACACAGTATAAAACTTAGTATTATGCATAATAGAAGTGATTCAGAAATGATTATAGTTATTTGAAAATTCTATCAATCTGGCATAATAGTGAAGCAATGAAATCCTGCACTCATGTAGTCCAAGTCAAATCTCAGTCTGATATTAAGACATTATTTCAACTTGAGCATGATTGGTGTCTGCATGTCTCAGTTATTTTACTTGTAACATAATTTTTACTTGATTCACAAAATTGTTATGCGAATTAAAGAAATTATGAATGAGACACTGCTCTGTTTTTTAAAACACCATCTAAAATGCCTCTTTGTAACGACCCTGCAATACATCTATGGTTTCCAAATAGTAAAGGTGGCTTCGGAGCAAGCAGTTTCTTCATCTGCTAGTCTTAAATTTGAAATCAATGTGTCTTGAGAATTGCACTGCTATTCCAGCAGCAGGCTGTTAAATATTTAAGAAAGTGTTAGGGATTTAGGAGTTTGCTACTTTAAATGAGGAGTGAAATATTATAAGGCTGTAGAAGCATATTATTTTATGAAATGTGATTATTTTCTAGCTCTGTTGTGTTATTATTGAACAGGCTAGAGAGATGATCTGTTAACCTCCTTCATGGGATATAATGTTTGTTAAATAAGATTGAAAATCATACTACGTATGTGCTTTCTTGGGAAATATAATGATTACTCTAGAGTTATTGATTTCTCCTCATTGATTTTTCTTCCAACATTTTTAAAATTTGGTTATATTCATCGTGACACTTTGGGATGAATCAGGAGGGTTAGGAACTAGGGTATGCATTATAGCTTCCTCTTGTTTTGTGGGATCACACTTGTGTTTTGGCTTGGTCATTGTAGTTGTTTGAATGAGAATGAACCCCATAGACTCATACATTTGAACACTTAATCCCTAGTTAGCGGGACTGTTTGGGTAGATTTAGGAGGTGTGACCTTTTTGAAGAAGGTGTGTCATAGGGGCAGGCTTTGAGCTTCATAAGCCTTCTATCATTTCTATTGTATTTTCTGTCTCCTGTTTGTGAGATGTAAGATCTCAGATGCCTGCTGCCATTTGAAACCATCTTTAAAAAAAAAAAACAATTAGATGCTTCCCTTTATCTTGATCAAGATGTTTTGTCTCTTTCCTCGCTCACCTTCTCTGTTCTTCTCCCAACTCGATCTTCCTGATCCCTCATGTTCTCCTCCCTGGTTCCCTTCTACCCTCCTCTCTCCCTCCTCCCTCCCTGACCCCCCCCCATGTTCCAAATTTACTCAGGAGCTCTTGTCCATTTCCCCTTCTCTAAGGGAACATGTATGTCTCTCTTAGGTTCTCTTTGTTTCCTAGCTTCTTTGGGGTTGTGGATTATAGGCTGGTTATCCTTTGCTTTATATCTAATACCCACTTATGAGTGAGTACATGTCATGTTTGAATTTCTGTGTATGAGTTACGTCACTCAGGATGGTTTCTTCTAGTTCCATCCATTTGCCTGCAAATTTCAAGATTCCATTGTTTTTTACAACTAAGTAGTATTCCATTGTGTACATGAACATATGTACCACATTTTCTTTATCCATTCTTCAGTTGAGGGGCATCTAGGTTGCTTACAGGTTCTGGCTATTACAAATAATGCTGCTATGAACATAGTTGAACAGATGCCCCAGTGGTATGAGTGTGCAACCTTTGGGTATATGCCTAAGAGTGAATACCTTGATAGAGGGAGCCATTATGGGCTTAATGAGAAACCTGTCAAGGGGGAATTTCTCAGGAATCCACAAGGCTGACCCCAACTAAGAATCTAAGCAATAGTGGGGAGGCTGCCTTAAATGCTCTCCCCTATAATGAGATTGATGACTACCTTAAATACTATCCTAGAGCCTTCATCCAGCAGCTTATGGAAGCAGAAGCAAAGATTCACAGCTTAGCACTGGGCCAAACTCCTGTAACCCAGTTGTAGAGAAGGAGGAGTGATGAGCAAAGGGGTCAAGACCATGCTGGGAAAACCCACAGAAACAGCTGACCTGAGCAAGTGGGAGTTCAGGGACTCCAGACTGACAGTTGGGAAACTAGCCACCCTGAACATGGGTGTCAGTTGGAGGGATTGGGCAGTCTATAGGGCCACTGACAGTGGAACCAGTATTTATCCCTTGTGCATGAACTGGCTTTTTGGAGCCCATTCCCTATGGAGAGATATCCTCTCAGTGTAGATACATGGGGAAGGCCCTCAGTCCTGCCACAAATGGTGCAACAGACTTTGATGACTCTCTGTGGGAGGGGATCTAATAGAAGTTGGTAATAGGGAGTAGACTATTGCTTTGAAGAGCTGACCAAGTTGAGGTTTGTTTTTGTTTGTTTGTTTGTTTGTTTGTTTTGAGGAATGTGGAAGATCTTGGGACTTTGGACTAGAAAAGTAGTTGAAGGCTATAAGCATTACTTATATGGGCCATCCTAGTAGGTGCTTGGAAGACAGTAGTGCTGAGAACAATGTAGACTACAGAAATCATCTCAGAAAGTTTCAGAGGGGACAATATTAACAAGTGGGCTAAAGATAATTCTTGTGATATTTTGGTAAACAATGGGGCTGCTTTCTGCCCTTGTCCAAAGAGTTTGCCTGAGGCTAATTTAAAAGGATTAGACTAATTTCTTTGGCAAAGAATATTTCAAGAAAGTCTGATATTGATTCTGTCATGTGGTTATTAGTAATCACTCTAAAGCCGACTACCATTAAAAAGGGAAGTGAGGCAAAAAGAAATACAAAATGTTCGGTTTCAAGAGAAAAAGAACACCAAGAAATTAAATGTTGACTTGTGCTGGAAGAATAAAGGAGGGGCCTTATCTGAATTGGAATAAAGGGAAGGGTACCTTTGGGGCAAGATCCCACCCAACTAGGCTTCCAGCCTGTGGAAGTAAATGCCTAAAGAACATTCTGTAACAAAAACTTGTTGTACCAGACTCCTTCTCAACCTGGCAGTGTCATGTGGCTCTGTCTTTGGAGTCATGGAGACACTGGAGGAAATAGGTTGTAGAATCTTCATTCTCAGTAAAGGAGAGCTGGTAAGGCCAGGAAATGTATGGCAGGGCAGTTCAGGCATGAAGGTCCTGAGAGGGCAAGAGGCCATAGGAGGTCATTTTGTAAAGCTATAAAAGTGGATTCTGTTTTCCTTGTAGACTGCAAGATATTGGCGATGCCAGGACCAGGGATTATCTGACAAAGGAGAGCTGGTGACATGCAATTTAACCATCCCAAGAAACAAGTACATTTTAGACAGCAAAGAGAGAAGGACAGAACCATCTGAGCCCTCTGATGTCAGACATAGAGCTACAGGATTTGAAGATTGCCCTGCAGGGCTTCCATCTTGCTTTGGTCCAGTATTTTATCACTATGTCCCTATTTCTCCATTTTGGAGTATATGTTATATATGCATATATTCTGTGCCATTGAATGTTGGAAGTATTGATTTTTTTATCTTACAGGGGCTTTTAAGATATTGCCTGAAGTCTCAGAAGAGATTTTGGACTTCAAAAATTTTGAGACTGAAAAACTATGGGCACTTTTAAAATTGGACTATGTACATTTTGCATTATGATACTGCCATGAGCCAATGGGGAGTGTAGGGAATGTGATGTGGTGGATTGAATGAGAATGCCTCCCATAAGCTCATATATTTGACTACTTGGTCCCCAGTTGGTAGACCTGTTTGGGATTAGAACATTTATTTGCCTTGTAGATAGAGGTATGTCTCTCATCATCCCAGTGTGCTCTCTGACTCCTGCTTGTGGGATGTGAGCTCTCAGCTGCTGTTCCAGCCATTTGCTACGAAGCCTTTGTTACACAGTCAGGGACACTAAGCCTCGGGAACTGTTAGCCCAATTAAATGTTTTCTTTTATAAATTGCACTGGTCATGGCGTTTTATCACAGTAATAGAGAAGAAACAAATACAGTCATTTTCTAACATGGACCATTATTCTACTCCATATAACAGGTAAAACTTTCTGTAGTTATGCAACTGACACTTTTTTAAGGAGCTTGAATATTGTATTCATGAAGATGGAATTTTCTGATCTTTCATCTAGGAGGTGTTAGAAGATTAAGCTGGATTCTGTGTGATGTATTTAAAAACTCTCAGATTTATTTATGAGTGTGAGGCAAACCAGAGATGGAGGGTTGTGTCTTGAAGTTTTGAATATATAAATGTTCACCAAGGAAGTTGAATACAGAGGAACTTCTGGAAAAAAAATGTGGTGTGTCTAGTAGTAGTTTCCCTCAGCAAACATATTCCCCTCATGGTTACTATCTGATATTTCTCTGGAATAGTATTTGGCTGTGTAGTACAGGTTGGCTGCAAATTTGCAACCCTCCTCCTTTAGCCCACTGAAAGGGTTGACAGAAAAAATTACTATAGCTGCCACTCTCCTGAGATTTCTTAACAATGAATCTAATTCTTTCTAGGATGAACTCTTCCCACAGGCTGCTGTGTTAGGTGGGTCCTTCTATGATGCTCCAGGTCCAAAGAGATAATGGCCTGAATGGATGGAGGGGTAGGTGTGGTGGTTTTTTTATGTTGATCCTGAAGGGAGAAATATCTTTGAATGAGGTCAGGATGGTGAGGTGGAAGAATAAGTTTATGGCCTTAATTTTCTGAGAAAATTTCAGCCCTGTGAGTTGTATGGAATATGGCAGACATCATTGACATTGACATGGTTTTACTAAGCACACAGTTTGGAAAGTCCATGACATAAGTAATCTTGTAAAAATGAGAGTTAACAAGTGTAAATAAAGTTTACAAAGCAGGGGAAAGTGAGATCTTCGTTGGATTTTTATTTGCTTGCTTATTTGAGATAGGATCTTGTGTAGCCCAGGCTAGCCTCAAACTCATTATGTTGCTGAGGGTAACCATGAGCTTCTGACCCTCCTGGGTCAGAATTACCTGGAATACAGGTGTGCACCATATGTCCAGTTCATATTGCACTAGGGAGCAACCTTAAGACTCTGTGTGTGTTAGACAAACGCTCTATCAAATGAGTTACATACCATGTTCCTGGGTGTGTGTTTGACAGTTAGTTACCTAATAAAGAAAAATCAGGCCCTATCTGAGCTAACTAGTGCTGTGAATATTGATTATGGCAGCAGAGTTGAAGCTGATATAGGGAGGAGGATTAAACATAGGCATGGGTCATCCTGTGAGAACCCAGGATCTCAAAACTGTGTTCGTCTTCCTTAAAAATAAAATGGTTCCTTTCATGCAACCAAAGATACTCACAGGTATCATAAGTCATGATGGTAAAAGTTGATTGGTATTTAAGATAAGGTATGTCCACTCTGCAGGAGGACTTCATGGAAGCCAGTGGGCTCTTGCTGTCCTGGTGCACTCAGTGTGTGGCAGAGCCGGGAATTCCTCTTCCCTTACACACACCTTTCAGCTTGCATCTCCACCTCAGCGTAATCATGCTTGGAACTGACTGCTCTGTTTGCTCTGTAACCATTTAATCAAGCTACACTCCTTCAAATGACTATTCAAAATTAGATATTAGTAGGTGCTATATGAGTGAAAAGAAAAAGCAAATTAGAGCCTGGGAGGCTGAATACTGCATTCTTTTCATGAAATAGAGACAGAAATCAGGAAAGCTATTCAAATCCACAAAGGAGGGTCAACATTTCACACTGCAGATGAAGATGAGTTGGTGTGTACATCTGAGTAGGAGAAGACCATGATTAAGGAGACTAATCTTAAATAGCATAGAGATTGAACACAACATGAGCTGGAGAAACAAGCCACAGCTGAGGTCAATGGCAGTGGAAATGGGGGCTAAAAATCGACGTATGATTAAAGTACTGTGCAACAATGAACTGTGAATTTGGTCTCTGTTTCCATCCCAGATAGTTCCTAAAGTTAACAATCTCTAATCCAGTCTTAATCTAAAGCAAACTCTTTGCTCTAGAAGAAAGAAAAGTTCCCAGAAAGCACCTTACTGCAAGTGAGAATTGGCTTTCCTATTTCCCTCTACCATGACCCACTAGTGTGACTGGCACAGATTTTACTATGTGGGGGATATCACTTGGAGACCTGTAAGCAGAGGATGGAAGGATGTGGGGTCAATTGGAGGCTGTTGGAGAAGGGATTTTGGCAGTAGGTACCATCACTGTCTAGGCTTAGGGGAATTTCTTATTCATGAAAGTCATGTCCAATAGCCAGATTTGTGAAATAGGACAAACCAAAAGAAACAATTCTTGGGTGCTAGAAAGAAGACATAATCTGAGAAAAAGCAGCCCCTTTGGGGCCTTGGAAAATCAGAACAAACTCAGCTTCTGTATTAAATGGATAATTTAGAGGCAGGTTAGGAGGGAATCTAATGTAAGAGTAGGGAAGAAACTATGAGGACAATATAGCACTTTAAACTTTATGGAGAAATATCAACACAAAAGCAATGTCAAATTTGTGCCAGGAATACATAAAAATTCACACAGCTGTATGAATACTGTATGCCCCTAACTCAAGTTAGGCCCTATAACAAAAGATAGTTGCAATCAAGGTGAATCATAAAATTTGCAAGTCGTGTGTTCATGGGAACAGTTGAACAGACTTGGAAATCTGGGATATTGTTTTCTTTCCCAATTTGAACCATTTGAAAATGAAGCCAGAATACAATGCTCCACCCCCTCTCTTAGAGTCTCTCAAGCTCTGTTTTCCATTTTTCTTCTTTCCTGATCCTTTTGTGACTCTCTCACCAAAGCCTCTTTCCTCACAAGGATCCAAAATCCTGGTAACAGTGGACAGGAGTCGTAATACATCTGTGAGTAAGGAAACAGAGGCTGACCATTTCAGAACCATGAACCTGCCATCACATGAGCTAAAGAATCAGTGATCTTGAGAAGCATTCTTGGAGAAAGTCTTGGAAGACCGTTGGGGGAAGAGAAAGAGGGGTGGGAATCTCCATTTCTAAACTGTCTTTATCTCTATGCTGTATCATTTTTTAAAAATGACTCTTGATTTTTATGACTTTAAAATCTTCCTATTTCTTTGACTTTCTGACTCTGACCTTGTGCCTTCAACACTTTGACAACAACTTTCCCCTCAATCAGGAAGCACGCTTGATCCTGTCTCATGTGCTTAACACACTTGGAACCACCGTAGGCCTTCGGATGTGCTTCTCCGTTGTAACCATCTCATTAAGACTTTGGGTCTTTAGAACAGGAACCCCTTGAAGTCTGCCTTGGAACATGCCATCATAGATTTTGCCACTTTCTCTACCCTCTTGGTATAAAGGTAAACAATCCTATTACTGGGGTTCGAGACAGCCCAGTTTCTTAGAGGCTGTATTGTAAGAGAGCCTAGGATGGTATATGTCAGATGGTATGAACCACTCTGCCTCTCAGCAGCATCCCTGGAGAGGAACAAGCTGTAGAATTTCTTTAATTCTCCTTCAGACAAGGCTGACACTTTGGGAATAATGAACAGTGAACCACTGAAATGCTCCTGATGCAGTCAAGGAGACTCTGACAACAGGTGGCCAAAGAAGGAGATGCTCCAAAGGGTATCATTCCAATTGAAATGAAGGTTTATATTTGGAGAAGTGTCTCATACCATCTCACCCACAATTACTTGCTCAAGTGGTTTTGTTTTGCAGCAGCTGGGTCCCATGGAAGGTAGATTCAGATACTGATATCTCTTAGAGAGAATTTGATAAGAGCATGGTAGTTTGATGGCAGCCTCCAGCTGCCACATCTCCAGAACCAAAATAGCATCAATCTCCAGGCTGCATTTCTCACAAGCTGCTCCAGCTGAGACTGGACCCATAAAAGCCATGCAGCTGGCCTCTTACCCTAAGCAGGACTCCTCTGGGAGGCAGCCTTCTGCCTGCAGCTCCCTGTGGCTCTGTCTAACGTGTCCTTCTTGTGTTTGGTATCAGGATCCTCACATCTAATCTCCCCTCCTCCCCCTGCCAGCTGCGTTTTCAGATGTTAGAACTGCACTAGGGGCTTTTGTTGCCTACACCTGGCTTCTTACCACTTATCACCCAGACACTCGTCCTAGGCAGCCTCATGATAAACTAACAAAGTTCTGTACACTTTCAGTATGATTGCTTTCTTCATACTTATGACAAAAATTACCCAAACATTATAAAACTACCAAAATGTGAGATTCTATGGACCTCACTGAGATACGTGACTCCTCCAATCTTCTCTCTCAACCTATTTTCCTCTTCACATTTTCACTCTCCTGGTTCCTTTCCCAAAGGCTCTTGGATTCTTCACAGTGGCAAAATAGAATCCAGCTTGGTGAATCCTCTCCGGTTAACACCAAAAAGAATGTATAGAGAGCCGAGCAAAAACCAGAACATGGACTCATTAGCTCTCTGATCTAGTTTCAGGAAGCATGTGCTGCTTTTCATTGATTCTGGAGAAAGCAGGGGAGGATGGATGTAGTCTAGTGGGAACGGATGAGGGGTCTGAGAACAGCAAGTGAGAGTCAAGACAGACAGCATCAAAGAGCAATGTCTCACTGCTCTTGAAGTTGGATTCATCTCAGTTTTCCAGGACAGTAACATGTGATGAAGAGGAATGGCAGTCACACTGCCTGGTATCCGGAAAGATATCAACTGTTTTCAGAAAAGGTAACTCTCCGGTGTTTTTTCCAAAAGGAAATAAGCATTCATGCAGAGACAAATCTCTCTCTCTCTCTCTCTCTCTCTCTCTCTCTCTCTCTCTCTCTCTCCCCTAAAGACTTTTATTTCAAGCATCTTTCACCCCTCTTCAAATAGGCTGAAGTCAGTAGCAACTACATTAAAAAGGTATAAATACAAGCATCAATTATGTCCATAGTGATACAAGCTGTCTCTGTTTCTGCTCACTGTCTCTGTCTCTGTCTCTCTCTCTACACACACACAGGCGCGCGCGCGCACACACACACACACACACACACACACACACACACACACACACACACACACACGGGGGGGGCAGGAGAAATCCATGCTGATTATATATGAGGACCTGATTTATAGCAGTGTGCCCCAGTGTTAATGAGACAGAAACAGGACAGTGCCTGGCCTTGCTGTCCAGCGAGTCTCATGGAGACAGCAAGTTCTGGGCTCAATGAAGGATTTTACCTCAAAAAATAAAGTGGAGAGTACTGGGCATCAACTCCTGACCTCCATGCACTATATCACACACGTGCACATACACATACATACACACACATACATATTAAACTCATACCCCTCACACACGTTAATTTATATATAACACATATAATAAAAATATGAGTGCAGACCTCTGTTGCTGTCACAATGATAAAGATGCATGTTCCAACATGAGTTACGGGATCAAGGTGTTTGTGAAATGACGGGCACCATAACAGGTGGAGATGCCCATGTCCTAGTATCATGGCACCATGCCATATCACATCTTCACACTTTAGCTAGAATTCAGCTTGAATTATATTTGAAATTGACTCTCTTATTTAATTTTCTGTATGTTTTTCATAAACATAGAAATAGCTTTTATAGGATAGTGAAGAACTCAGTTGTATATTAACGTTATATATTACCCATAAGCTTCCCTAGTGCTCTGACATTAGAAATGTGAGTCATTCATCACATATTTAAGGGCACAATAGGACCCTCTGAGAATGTTTAAAGCATCATCTTGATTACATGATTGATGTGGGAAGACCTGCTCACTGTGGGCAGCACCATTCCCTAGGCTTGAGATCCTGGACTGAATAAAATGGAGAAAGCCATCTAACCACTAGTGTGTCTGCACTCATGGTCTCTGCTTCCCTGTGGATGCAGTGTGTTGGACCAGCTGTTAGCTCCTGCTGCTGTGACTCCTCCACAGTGATGGACTGTAACCCAGCACTAAGAATGAAATTAAACACTTTCTCCCGTAATTACTTTTTTCTTCAGGATATTTAATCACAGCAACAGGTAAAAGCTAAGATATATACATAACAAAATGCCTATTCATCATGTTTATTGGGGGAATTAAAGTAAAAGTATATATATATATATATATATATATATATATTATATTACTTTTACTTTTAAAGTAAATATATATATATATATATATTTATAAGAAGTTTAAGCTTGAAACCTCAGTTTAAAGTAATTAACCTGTGAATGTATTTAACAAAAGAAATCAGTTGAAGAAACATGAGTATTATAAAACAACAGACTATGAAAACCTATACCTTAAAAACCTTCAAAGTCTGTATAAAAGTTTTGCTTCTATTTATTTTGTAGACAAATATATTAAAAATTCAACATATATAACACCTACCTAATATATGCTCAGAAGTATATAAACATATGCATGCATGTATATAGTTACAAAAGTTATGTCTAAATTTTAGGTCAAACATTGCACTTGAAAATCTAACTATACATGTGCAATGAACATAACAGCACACATGCCTGTATGGATGGGGGAAATTTTACACGGCCTCACCCCTCAATGAAGAGGCACAGGCAGTCAGTGGCTACCGAGAGAGGGAGTTTTCTCTAGGGATGAGCCCTCTGAGAGGTGATCCAATCCTCAGTGGTCAGCCCTAAGCACATATACATATGAGCAACACTAAATGAACTTAATTATTGAGTCCACGAGAAGAGTGGTGAATTTGAGAGGGAATTGGGGGAGGTACAGGAAGAGTTGGAGGCAGAGAGAGGTGAAAATGATATAAATACAGTATGCATGCATGAACTTCTCCAAAAAATTAAATTAAAAAAAGAATATTTTACAGGGGAAAAATCTAACTAATATGTTTGTTACAGAACATTTATGATAATAGCACCTAAAGCAATTTTGAGACTACTCCAGGAGAAATCATTACTACAGTTATATACATGATTTCAAATACATGCCTTATCTACAATTAATGAAGTATAAAGTTTTGTAAGGCACATGGCTACACGAAAAAGAGAAAACTACAAGCTGCAAGGTGAGCATGTAAACTTTTGAATTCAATCATTTGGGTTTAAATATTGACATTGCCATTTTCTCCATTAAGGAAAACCTCAGGTGCTTTTCACATTGACATCCTCACTTGTAAAATGAATGTCAGAATATTACTTACCCCCTTCCCCCAGGTCACTGTGGGGGTTAAACCAGTTATAAGTGAACCAGTCACAAATGAAGCAATTCTAACAGTTCAGTACAAGGCAACATTTACTTGGTACTTATTCACTCATACATAGAAGATCTAGCATGTTAAAATCTGAAATGATGACAATACCAAAGTACTGATATTCCAGAAGGCACATGCACAGGAAAAGAGCAGAGAACACATAAATAGAGTGATGCCCAGAGGAAATTGGGGGCTTCAGAGAGGACAATTCTTATTTGGGCATTTGTTATTTTTAGGATTAAATGTTAGACACTTGCTAGCTCCATTCATGCAATCCTATGTTGTATGAAAAATAATGGTTATATCCACTGAGTTAATGATATATAAAAATATTCATGCATAGGTAACATGCAAAGAAGCAGAAAAAATGCTGCTCAGATGTCAGCAGCATATGATAGCATGGCTGTGTTTATGAATGAAATAGTGTTGGGATCTAAAGTGGTGTGGCAATATCAACTCTCTCCTTCATGCATATGTCCACATGGAATTACACATATAGGTGAGAACTTCTTGCCATGAACTTGCAGTGTACTGTTAATTAAGAAAGCTACTATTAAAATGTAGCTGATAGTTAAAAGCCAAACTACTAAACTGTTTAAAAAAACAAAACAACAAAAAACAGTAAGGCTGACCATACCACCAACATCATCATGCAGACAGACACCTTGCCATCAAAATTCTACATTGGGAAGAAAGCTAAGTGCTATTGGTTCGTGAAATGAGTAAGAGAGATTCAGTACTTACCCACCGAACACCTGGAGTGCGGAGAATTTGGAAGCATCCAAATCATTGCCACTTACTATTCGAGCCTTAAATGAATCACAAGAAAACAAAACAAACAGGTGTTTAGCATAGTACATCTACAAGTTGCAGACTGGGGGGACACAGGCCGACTGCACTACACACGGAGCACCTACGATGATTAATGCTAAGCAGGGTCAGCTCCAAGTCAAAGCTGCGTTTTGTGTGGGGAGGTTTGGAAATTAGCTGCATTTAAACAAAAGCACTGGAAATGCATCATATTCCAAGTACTCTGCTGCCCTTAAAACTTGATAGTTGCAGGGGAGACCATGAATCAGCCAGGAAATCCTGGACTTGGCCAGACTTGAGAACAGATGCCATGTTTGACCGTAGCAGACCCCTGGGTGGGCGAATATAAGCTAAATAAGCGCAGCTGGCAAGGTGTAACCCCTTCGTAAATGCGACACACTGGGGGACACTTAAAGGACAAAGAATGGAAAGCCGGGAAGACATGCATTTTCCACAACTCAGCAGAGAAACCAAAACAGGGCTAACAGGTCACAAACAAACAAGTACAAAAGACAAGATCCGTCGGGAGGGAAGAAAAAAAAAGTATGATTAAAAACCTTTTCATCCACAGAGCTGCTATCTGGAAGAGAATTGGGAGAAGAAGGGATAAATGTTAGATGGAGTTTTCCAGAAACTATTGAACATACACACGAATAGAGTCATTGAAACTATTAAAAACTATAAAAGAACCATTCCAAGGCTGAACCCCAAGGGAATGAGGGATCACTGAATCTCATAGGATAAAGAGCCAGAATTCTGACAAAACAGTAAGACTCAACAAGGGTGAATTCTAGATACAATAAAAGGAAATGTGTCTTACAAAGAGGATAGTTGAAGAATCAGAGGCTCACCTCCCCTTTTAAATATAAATGAACCTCAGTAAGAAAATGTCCCCAAAGTCACCAGCTTAACAACCATCACTCCTGCTGACAGTCTGAAATATGTTCATTTTTTTTCCACTGGTTAAGTAGAGATTGATTGCTATAACTAAATATTTTACCTAGATTTTATAGCAACTCAGGACTGTCTTTAAATATAAGACAAAATTAAATATTTTAATAAGTAATAAAATATAAAGCTTATTTGGGCATAAACATTTTTAGAAACTGCATAAAATATAGTCAAGAAAGTTAAATATTTTTTAAAAGAATAACACATCCTGTCCAAAGTGGTTTTAATCCCACAGATGACTCAAAATCATGGGATGACTAAGGTAATGTGTCACATCAATTGATCAAGTGTTTATTAGTCAGACAATGTGCACAGGACTTTAATAAGAACTAACGGTTATTTGCTAAAAGTTCCTAATCATTCTTAGAAACCACTTTAAAGTGGGATTGGACTGTGTCTTGCTTTAAGTTTAATATTACTAAAATTATTTATTTATGATGGAGATATTAGTCCAACTCCATCATCAAGCACAGAACCTTGCTATCATTTTAGCTTATCTCTAGATGTTCTGGCCAATAGATATCAAAACACATAAATAAATAAATAAATAAATAAATAAATAACATATATATTAGAAATTGAGGTACAGAATTGTTATTATTTTCAGGATTTATAATGTTATGGCTGCCTAACAAAGTAAAACAGAATCACTGGGAAAATTCAAGCATTAATAAAAGAAAAAAGAAATCTACTATCTAGTGAATAAATAAATAAAATAGAGTTAAAACCTACATAATACCAATAGTTGTATTTGAAAAATAAATCAAAAGATCAGATTTAAATATTTGATGTTTTGAATGTATAATTTATACTATATGTTCTCCACAGATATCTGTCTTCCATGTCAACTATCCAATGGAATGAGTCACCTTCCAAGGTCATCACTACTGTGCTGCTGTTAATCTGGTCCATTCACTGTTCATTCATTCATTCATTTGTTCATTCAACTCACATTTACTATTAATGGACCCTTTTGTTCTTCTTGATGCTTTTCTTATCTTTCTATTACATCCCTACTTCACAAAACCTTTTTAAAGTGTAGATGTGATCAGTTTCACACACACACACACACACACACACACACACACACACACACACACACTTTTCACAACCCATCAGTGATACTCAGTCTACATGTAACAGTTTTATTCCAAGTCACTGAAGTTTTCTGACTCTTTTGTCTTCTACAAGTTAATATTCAGACATAAAGCACACAAGTCCCATTCCATGTCATAGTCTTTGAAACCTTTGCTTCCTCCTTCCTCAAATCACACTCCCTCCTCATACAGACAACAACTTGCTGTTCTTCCAAACCTGTCTGAAATAAATTCTGAATTCTTGAAACATTTCATTCACCCAGGGTAAAATTATAGGCATTTGAGAGCCTTCTGACACGGGTTATGAGAACCACATTCTGGTCCCTCTGTAAGAGCAACAAATGCTTTTAATTGCTTGGCCATCACTCTAGTCCCCATCTTTGACTTTGTAAAGGGAAAATTCAGGTGATCTATGAAATATTAAAAATGTATCAAACTCGAAAAAGTATAATCATGGAAAAGTAATAGGTGAGAAGATGAATGAGATACCAATAAACCCACATAACCTGATATGGAAGAATCAATGACTAAAAAGGGACTCGTTTTCATAAGAAGAATCACAAGCAGGTGAATGGTATTCAACAATACAGTATGTATCTATAATATTTATTTTATCTTCATACATATTCCACAAAGTTCATGTACATTACAGAATTAAATATAAAACAATTAAAGGAAGAAAAATTGGATACAAAGAAAAATCAGATATTAAAAACTGAGATAAGACAATCCACAAATTAAAATGGAACAATGGTAATTAAGTGTGAAAACTATCCAGTTTATTAAAACTATGCCTAATGATGATTACAAATTAACATGAAATAGAATAAAGATTAATTTTAATAATACTAAAATTAATTTCCAAGGATATTGAGAATACCATCAGTCAGACAGCATGCATAATTGATGAGAGTGAAAATTACAATAAAATTATGGTTAACTTTTTTGTCAACCTGTTAGTGATGTTTGGACAGGGTATTCCATTTTGGGATATTAATGCTAAGGAAATCTTTGGTGTGGATGATCTGGTCTGTCCAGATACTTCTGTGAAGTTCTGAGCACAAAGACCTTGGGAGGTGACTACATGTGGAAACTGACATAGCAAGTATGATTTATTAATGCAGAGAAGAGTCCTAATCTTATTCTTATATAAAAAAGAAGAATGTGGGGACACAGACACTCATAGACATAGCATCATGAAAACAAGTGTAGAGTAATGGTGACACATCTTAAGAAATGATGAGAGCCTCTGAGAGCAGAGGGTCCCCTGTTAGCATCTGCAGAGGGTGTAGGTCCCTGTCAGCATCTTGACCTTAGGATGCCAGTCTGCAGAGCTTGGAGACAATCAATGTCAGATATTTTATACTGTTTTCATTTGTAGTACTATGAGATGATAGATATTGGTAAGTCATACGTTTTTAAATACTAAAACATAACTTGGGTAGAGACCAAGTAATCAACTCTTACAAGTAATAGGGAAAGTACACATAATGGAGTATCAAGGCATGGTTTGAAAATTATGCTCCATGACATAGATGAAAATATAACCATTAGTATCACTTCATTTAAATAGTATATAAAATGTAGGAAATGTTTATGGCATGTAAAAAAAAAACACAGAGCAAGTCATGCTGACAAAGTAGTAACTATATAAAAGGAAAAGTTATATACAGAGAGACTCTGAAGAAACATCACCAGATAAATAATCAATTAGGACAGAATATGTTTTCTGTTCTTTTTGTATTTTCTATGATGCATTAATTTGATAATGATACTGTGGCAAACTGTGAAGTGACATACTATTCTACCCCACAGAATAGAATTCATATTCTCCTTGAGCATTCATAAAATGTTTTCACAAAACAAATATTAACAAATTTAAAGATTGATGTTTTGACCACAATTAATGTAATCAGAGATCAGTGACAGGAAGAACTTAAAGACTTTACAAATATATGGAAACTAAATAACTTATTCCTGAGTAACTGGTGGGTCAATGAGTAAGTCATAGGAAATCTTAAAACATCTCAAACCGAAAAAAACATGCAGAATGCAGAGAAAACCCTAGAACAATTTATAGGGATAAATGACCATGTTAAGATAAAAGAAAAACATGCAATGGTCTAATTTTACATTTTAAATAGCGGAAAATAAAACTAATCACAGACTTATCAGAAAAATATTAATACTGAGAAAAAGAATGAAAATTAATCAAAAACTAGAAAGAAGATAGAAAAATATGTAAAACTTAGAGTTGTAGTTTTGAAAATATGAGCAAAAGTGAGAAAACATAAGTACAAATTATAGGATAAGACTAAAAGAAATATGAAAACTAAAAGTTCCTTGCCTTCAGAAGAACATAATATCTCTCTACCACCAAGTCACAAGGCATCTACATGGATGAAATATGTGATGTTTTACTTAAAATTATTATAGCAATGTCAATGAGATTAAATAAAATAAGATAAGCATTTTAATGAAACTAAAATGATAATGCAATATGAAAAAGAAATCATCAAAGAGAGATTTTTGAAAAGGAACCACACAGAAACTTAGAAACAAGCTGTTCAGTAAATCTAATATACAGTGTGTATGTATGTATGTATGTATGTATGTATGTATGTATGTATGTACGTATGTATGTATGTATTCATGCATGCATGTGGGTATTCAAAAGCATCAAAACCGGATTGGATAAAGAGAAGTGAGAATATCCGAATTAGAAGAGGGCTCTTTGGAAACACAAGTAGACAAAATAAAATGCTGAAGACATAAAGAATAGAGTATCTAAGAACTTTGAGACATGACCAAATGGACAAATATATACTTTTTTCACTACCTAAAAGGAGGAAAAGCAATAATTAGGGAATATAAAGTTACTTAATGTAATTAAACAAATATAGACATTTACCCTGATCTTAGGAAGATATAGGTATCCATGTACAGGAGGTCGATAAGACCTATGAATGCTTGTTTAGAAAAGGTGTCCACCATGGAATCTTTACATTCAAACTCTCAGAAGCAGAAGAGAAAGAAAGACTTCTAAAATCAACAAGAGAAAAAGTCTCCAAGCTCCCTTTAAGGGTTTCTGTCGTAGACTACCACACAAGTACCTTTGGAAGAGAATGGATGAAAACCCTGATTCCTGAATCAAATTAACTACAACCCAAGGACACTATATGGAGCAAGGACATCCTTTAAACACAACCCACACATGGGTTCCACAGGATGAGTGGAGACCAGAGGGATTCATGATAACTGCAGTCTTAGAGAAATACACTTAAGATGAATGGTTGAACCAATTCATGAATAAAACAGAGTACAAGATAAGCATACAAAATTCATTACTTTTCTACATAACACATGATAACTTGAAATTTGCTGGGAAACCAGGAAAGTCACCCATTTGCAATAGTTACAAAAGTATAGTACATTAAATAATAAATACAACCAACAAAACACTCATCAGCAAGATAGAAGAAAACATCAAAGAGTGGAAAAGAGCTCCCATGTTCAGGGATAGAAGAATTAAAGTCGAAATGTCTATATGTGATCTGTAGATTCAATACAACAAGGCAATTTATAATAAATTGATATTCAAATAACTAGAACAATGAAAAGACACAGAGGACTTGTAAAAGCCAATCCAATTTTGACAAAGAAGATCAAAGCTGGGATCCTCAAAATGCCTGATTTCAAATCATAGGGGCTAGATCATGATACTGGCAGGAAATAGTACAAGCCAACACAACAGAACAGAATAGAGGGGCCAGAAACAAACCTGTGTTTCTACAGTTGATTGCCTCCCAAACAATTTTCCAGGAGCATACATTACAGGGTAGACTGACAGTCTCCTCAAGAAATGTTGCTGGGAAATATAGATTTCCAGAGTCGGTAACACTGAACTTGACTCCTTTCCCCCTCCTTCTGTAAAAAGCTAACGACTCATCAGAAACCTAAGTGAGAATCAAAAATCGAAACCACTAGAAGACACCATGAGAGAAATGTTTCAAGGCATTTGTACAAGTAATGATTTTCTGGTAGGACCCCAGAAGCTCAGGTAATAAAAATAGGTCTTTTTATAAAAATAAGTTTCTTTGATGATTTCCCTAAACAAATAGAATACCAAAAGTAAATCAAAGCCATAGTAATACACTTTTGTTTTTTTTTTTACTTTTTCTTTAGTGTGATAAAAATGTGTTTATTAGAATCCTACTGCAATGAGTCTTTCTCTGTTCCACCAACTCCCAAATAATGACACGGAGACTTCTTAATAATTATGAAAGCTTGGCCTATAGTTTAGGATTCTTCTAACTAGCTCTCATAACTTAAATTAACCCATATTTTATTAATCTATGTTCTACCATGTGACTTTTTACCTCTATCCCATTTTGTGTGTCTGACTTGCTCCTCATCTGGCTGGCTTCTCCACCTTTCTTCTGTTATAATTTCTAAAATATAAAAATTGAGTATCTTCTAAACCTTTTACTAAAATAATAAGATGAGGGAACAAAGTAATAGATAAAGATGAGGAAAATCACATAGTTTTGCTCAGAGACTAATTGTGAAATTTGGAAGTGATTACTAAATAATACCAGCTATGTGAGAAGTCCAAAATAAGTAAGCTATTAAAATGAACAATAATTTTTATTACAGCAATTTTTGTAAGAGCAACATAAAAGCTCAATATTATGCCTATATTTTATTTATCTTATCATTAAGCTGTGGTTGTGTCTGTCTCCCTGTGGTGTGTATGTGTGTGGGTATGTCTACACATGTGTGGTGCATGTATGTGAGGAGAGGGATACATGTGGATGCTACAGGTTGACAAAGAACATCTTCTATCTTTCTCTACCTTATGTTTGTTTGATTATTGTTTAATTTTTATTTTATGTCTGTGAGTTTTTTGCCTAAGTTCAAGTACACCATATGTATGCAGTGCCTACAGAGACCAGAAGAGGGCAGTGGTCCCCTGGAACTAGAGTTCACACAGTTATGAGCTGCCATGTGGGTGGTAGAAACTGAATCCTGTCCTCTGAAGGACAACCAATTCTCTTAACCACTGAGCCATCTCTATGGTCCCAATCCACGTTATTGTTTTAGACAGGGTCTCTCACTGAAGCTGAAACATAGATTTGGCTAGACTGGATGGCCACTGAACTTTTTCCTGCCTCTCTCTCCCACTGTTAATATTATAGTCATTTGTCATCACTCTGAGCTTTTCTGTGAGTGCTGGGGATCTGAACTGAGGTCCCCATGTGTGGGTGGCAAACGTTTCTCCTACTGAGCCATCTTCTCACTCTATCATTAAATTCTTAATCATCTGATTAGGAAAAGCAACAGAAAAAAATCTACTCACAAAAACATACGGTCAATATATTACACCTAGAATAAAAACCTATTCAAATAAGTAGAAGATGTTTCCCAGTAAAATTATAAAGCTGTTTTGATAGCACTAAAGTGATGTATGCATGAATTGTCAATACTACTTTTGCAAGTAAGGAATCTCAATATTCAAATAAAAAGTCTCTTAAGCTTAGTACTTAAAAACAGACATTGGTAATCTATAGTATCGAGTCAGACTTTCATAGAGATACTTTACATTACAAAAAGAAAACAAAGAACACTGCTGCTTTTATCGAATACAGAGGGATTAAAAAGTCAGGAAAATTGGAATAGTAGAGTGTCTGAAAAGTTTGAGAATAAACAGAACTGAACTGAACCTGAGCCTCTCAAACACTGGTTATCACAGACAGGGTTAGCAGCATAGAACAATGGAGACCATGCATGTAGTAGGGTTGGTGTAACCAGCTCCCCACATGGGAAGGATTAAATATCATATTTCATTCTCAGACATGCACGTAAAAACATCAGTGGCACATCAAATTATAAACATGAATAAAATTTACACAAAGTGTGTGTGTGTGTGTGTGTGTGTCTGTGTGTGTGTGTGTCTGTGTGTGTGTGCGCGTGTGCGCACACGCGCACACGCAAGCTGGCTAGGTGTAAAGCTCAGAGGCTGAAAACAGTTGTTTTCCTTTATCACTGCACCCTAGCCACAACCCCTGGAGCAAAAGGACAATCAGAACCTCTGAAAATCAAAGGTTAAAAAAATAAAGCTAGAGTCTGCATTGTTTGCATGTGAGTGCCATGCCTGCAGAGCTCACAAGAGGATGTTGTGTTCCTGGAGTTGGAATAACAGGTGGCTATGAGCTGCCTGTTGTGAGTGCTTGAAACAAAGCTCGGTTCTCTGCAAAAGCAGTGTGTGCTCTTAACCACTGAGCTATCTCTCTAGCCCTTCAAAGATTTTTTTTTTTTTTAAAACACCACTTCTGAACAGCTGGGATTCTTGCTTTCACTTATAAGGAAGGGCAGTATTCTCTTTCATACTTAACCATTCACAATGAAGCACAACGCCCCTTTATTTCCCCCAAAGAATGCTCTCCCTCAAAATCGTTCATTAGACAAAACTTCCCATCTTGTGATGACAGAAACCTCTCTCATCAATGACTCATGAGTTGTGGGAAAGTATTGAGCCAAATGACATGGAAGTGTTCATCAACCACTTACTAGAAATATGTTATTTCAGAACAGTAAGTCACTGAGAAATTATATTGCCCATGGGTTTTCCAACTGTGCTGAGGAGGTATTAGAGGGTGAGGCAGGGCTGGCTGCTAGGATGCTACTTCCACCATGTCTTTCATGGTTTCTAAATAAGACTTCATTGACAAAAACAATGTCTCTCTTAAAAAGGAGAATGTAACAGTTGGGTTTAGGTAGTAAGATGAAGTTAGTTATTTGAATAGACAGGTCTCATGAGTCTTCTATATTTAACTCATTTAATGTTTATGGAATTCCCAGAACTGTGGGAGGCTGTAATAGAGGAACTGTGGGGGTTGATAATTTTTGTTATCCATCTCTTTCAGCTGTAAGAACAGAACGATGAGCCTCCCGGTATTGAGGCAGAAACGAAAGAAAATATCCAATTTGTCAACAGGACAATTCTTGTGTTAAATCACAGGATGGAGAAGGCAGAATCTGCTTTTTCAAAAATGTTAGAATTGTATTGTACCCTGTGCTGGTTAGAAGAATAAAATTCCCCATGAATTGGCAGGGATGACAGTCGGGCTATTTAACCTGAGCTTCCATGTTCTGAACGGGCAGTGCTCTAGGAGAAATGGATCATGTGTATGAATCTTTGGAAGGCTATTATTTATCTGTCTGCACTTGGAGGAGGAAGGCCCAAGCTCCACATGTATCCTGCTTTGGTCAGCCTGCTGATCTTTGATGGGGTTGGGGGTGTGCTTCTATTCAAGCAGTGGGGGCACTAAGAGAGGGATTTTATTGGACCCCTTAGCTGGTGAGGAAGAGAAATCAGGCAACTCTTATTTCTACTGTTTGTTCTAGCTTGATGATCTGGAAAACTAATAACCATTAATTGTTACAAAAGGCGCCACAGCTAGAGCAATAACATCCACAGAGCGTAAGATACATTTTTCTTATGGAGCGGAAACCTCTTTTTAATCAATTTGAAAGCAACTACCAGAAAAGGGTTTGGTTTTCCCTTATAATATTTTCATGGCATCTTCTAGACACAAACAGAAATCTTACTTGTAAATGTATGCACTAAAGACAAAACTCAATTTTATATTCATATCCTATTCTAACCCTTATTCTTATCTGGCTCTACAGAGACATCTATATGCTAGAGTTTTTAAAAGGTAAAGGACATTGTTGTGATTTGAGGCTTGGATTCAAACTTACTACAACACCATGAATTTTTAAGGCAATTATTGTTTTGTTATATTGTGATGATTTTGTGAAGTATTATTTAGTAAAATATATGTTATTTCAGAGAGAATAGTGTACCAAGCCATTACCTCCAAATACTTGCTAGAGTTCCACAAACAGGCATTTCTCACAAACAAAATAAAAGCCACTTAATCCATATATATATATATATATATATATATATATTCTGTTTTCATTTCTCCCTATTTTATACCCCTTGGACTCAAGGTCATAGGATTGTTTTCCCTACAAAGTATTGTGTTTGTATTTTATGTACTATGGTCTCCAAGTCACAAACATCATAGCTGTTTTGCCTCAGCTAAGGCCAGCTTCAGGAGCATTTAAGCAAATGATTACAGTCTCAGTCCTCTCAAAATCCAATACTAACCTTCCAGGGAGAATTTTCATTCCAAAGGGTGTTTCTTTTTATAAAATTCTAGGATGAAAATAAATGGACCAGGAGGGATGGTCTCATTCATTCTTGTTTTTCTTAAGTAGCTAGAAAAACCATTCCAAGGTAATGACCAGGAAGGCTAACTCAAATCAGAGCTTGAGCTGACTCAATCTGCCTGCGCTGTCATCTATCACACTAATTCTCCTTGAACTAATAGTCAAGTCCTCATTCTAGGGGAAACCACAGCTCCAAAGCCTGTAGAGTTCCTGCTCTCAGCTGGCTGTAAGGTTGTATCATAAATTTTAAAGCCTGTGTCATTTTCTGTCTCCTCCAAGCTCTGGTTCCTTGAAGGATGAGAAGTAATCTGCCATCTTTCTTTTACACACTACATTCTAATTCATGCCTCACATCTATTTGTGTCTATTAGCAACACAGGAAGATAATTCAAGTGTGTAAGAAACCCAGTTAAGGCACTGGCTTAGAGCAGTGTACATGGATATGTAAGAGAAGACATTCAAACTAAAAATGTAGGTCTTAATTTACAATAATTAATTTACAATAATTTAGTTTTTTTCAACTTATGAGGGATTATACATAGAATCTTACACAGGATAGGGAAGAATTTAGCCACTTAGAACTGCATCCCTAGTTATAGACTTTTCCCCCTCTCTTATGGTCCTTATTTTTCAGCTGTATTCTACTGTCTTATTGATGTATTAATATTTAAATGATAGGCACAACTATAATATGTTAATAGACTATAAATAAAGAATACTATTGAAACTGTTAAGGGGCTGGCTCAATGGATGAGAGCCCATACTGCTCTTGCAGAGGACCTGAATTCAGCTCCCAGTACCCATGGTGGGCAGCTCACAACTTACTACAACTCCAGCTCCAGGGGGCCTGACAACCTCTTCCTGGACTCGGCAGACACTGCACTCATGTGGTATACAGTTGCCCAGGCATACTCACTTGAGTATAATTGGAAATCCTTACAAAGAGTTGTCATTTTCTTTTAGTAACAATTAAATTGGGGGTTGTTAATAAAGCATTTGTCATTTTTCAAATATGGCTTTTCTATTAACATATTTAATTTCAGGATTGCCAAATAATGCTTACTGGATATTAACTGTGGAAGAAACTAATCTATAAACTTTATGTTTTCTGGAATTCAGTCCCACATTAAAACAGCTCTAGTTTATGTTGATCAGGAAGACACACAAGATAGGAGATTCCCACACTAGCTAGTAGTGTTTTGTTTTGTTTGGTTGGTTTTTGGTTTTTGGTTTTTGGTTTTTGGTTTTTGGTTTTTGGTTTTTGGTTTTTGGAGACAGGGTTTCTCTGTGTAGCTTTGGATCTTATCCTGGCACTCGATCTGGAGACCAGGCTGGCCTCGAACTCACAGAGATCAACCTGCTTCTGCCTCCTGAGTGCTGGGATTAAAGTTGTGCGCTGCCCGGCTCTAGCTAGTAGTTTTTAAAGTACACTTTAGTCAGCTGGATGTTGGTGGTGCACGCCTTTAATCCCAGCACTCAGGAGGCAGAAGCAGGCAGATCTCTCTGAGTTGGAGCCCATCCTGGTCTCCAGAACAAGTGCCAGGATAGGCTCCAAAGCTATACAGAGAAACCCTGTCTCGAAAAACAAACAAAAAGTACACTTTAGTTTTCTAAAAAATAATTATTTTTAGTACACTGGTGTTTTGCCTACATGTTTGTCTGTGTGAGGGCATTAGATTCTGGAGTTACAGACAGTTGTGAGCTGCCGTGTGGGTACTGGGAATTGAACCCAGGTGCCCTGGAAGAGCAGTCAGACATCTTAACTGCTGAGCTGTCTCTTCAGTCCCAGACTTTAGTCTTAAAACAAAGAAAACACTTTGTTTTGCCTGACCATCAATGAATTGCTGACCCTCCTTTTTTTTTTTTTTTTTGTTCAATTATTGCCATAGTCCATCTGCCCTTATCCTACTGGCTGATTTGTTGTTTGTGTTGGTTTAAACCTGGTGTTCCAGGATCTGTGAAATGACTTTGAGGAGTAGGGAGTAAAGAAAGAGATGAGTGAGAAAAGCGGTCAGACGAGGAAGGTGCTAAGAATGACAATGGAAACACGGATGAAGAGTTCATGTAGTGCCCGGCTTTCTGGGAAACCCTATCTCAGATTCACTTCTGCACAGCCAACTGAAGATACCCGTTCTTGATGTGCTTTTTTTTTTTTTTTTTCTTTTTAAGACTTGGAAGAGGTAAGTGGTCACTGGGGCACCTTGAGTTCTTGCTTTTATATTTATTCTCCTCAAGACGACTTGAGAATCAGTAATGATATATATTTTTTTACAAGAGAGAAATTTATGTACTCTGATAGCCCAGATGCCAGCCTCCAGAGCCTTCTCGACACACATATCCCCTGCATACATACACAGGAGCCCCAGAATTCTGGGAAGTCTTTCCTACCCTTAAACAAAGGCAGGCACTGCCAACAGGAGAAACTGTGGATCTTACATCTGCCTGATGAGTAGACTGCCGTACTGACAAACGGGGTTACCGAGGCTAATTTCAGTACCAGCTCTGATGATGGTTCTGACCCATGTGGCAAGGCAATCCCCATCCTCCAAACTCTAAGAAACAGCTAGCCAGCAGGTGAGCCCTAGCCATGAGAAACCAAGTGATGTGATCTCTCCTCCTCCTTCTCCTCTATTCACTTTGCTGATATGTCAGCGGTTCCCACCCACTTCAGTAAAAAGCCATGAAACTATTCCGGTTGTTGTTTCTTTTATCATGTTTCTTACAATTATTCCATTTGTTTCTTTAAGTGATCTGGTTTAAAATTCCCTGCTTGAACCACCTTCACCTGTTACCTCGATCACTACCAGGAATATTGACCTCTGTGGTGCTTTGAAAAGTCTTGGGCATTTGAACACTTGGTTCCCAGTATGGGGAGGGTTAGGTGGCACAGAATTGCTGTAGGGAGTATGTCACTGGGACCTGGCTTCATATACCACTTCACTTCCTCTGTCTCTGTCTGTCTCTGTCTGTCTGTCTCTCTGTCTCTGTCTCTGTCTCTCTCTCTCTCTCTCTCTCTCTCTCTCTCTCTCTCTCTCTCTCTCTCTCTCTCCTGCTTCTTGTGGTTCAAGACGGGAGTTCACATCTCCCTGTTGTAGCTGCCATGCCTGTCACCCGCTGCTATTCTGTACTCACCACTATGGAGTCTGACCCTCTGAAACTGTAAGCTCAAATAAATTATTTCTTCTATAAGTTGTCTTGGTCATAGAGTTTTATTGTGTCTGCTAATACAATCTATTTTTATGCACCAGGACTTCAGATGTACCATGGAAATTCTTTTAAATGCAGTGAATTGGATATGTATTTTTTCTATGTTTTGTGATATCAGCAATATACCAAAAGATTAAAACATATAAAAATAATTCCTCAAAATGAAGGATACAATAGGAAAGAGCCAATAGATGGCAGTTACTGCAAAAAAAATGCATTTATTCATATCACAGGAGCCCTGGCAATCAGTCTCCATGTAGGATGCCAGGGGAAAGTATTGTGGGCACAATACAGGCAAGCAAAGGAAAGCAGTAGGAAGAGCACCCATCTCAACATATGGCTTTGACACCTGGGTGTTATTTACACCGGTTACAGTTAAGCCATTCCAGCTACAGGGAAGAGCCTGAGCCAACTTTTATCCTCATGAAGAATTAAACTTGAGACAATATGGATGCAAAACCCCAGAGAAAACATAGAATATGAGATAAATGCAGTAAAGTTAAATCCTGTGTGTGTGAATTGCTGACTTACCAGGTCTCCTGGCCCCTGCTTCTAGAACTACAGGGAAGGTGTGGTTCTATGGAATCAGGTAGCAGAATGGGTCTTTTCTTCTAGACACAGAAAAGAGGCTTGGAGACAAGACAGCCTGATGATTATATTTATACACACACCTACACACCTACACACCTACACACACACCACCACCACCACCACCACCACCACCACCACCATCACAACACAGCAATTTTGACTTGCCTCTTAACTGTCAATCCACCAGTAATTAACAACATCAAATACACAGAGTTTCCAGTAATCTTCTATATAAACCAAGAGACAAGGATTGCAAGACTGTGTGGACCCAGAGCCAAGGTGGCAGGTGAATATAACCAAGACACAGAAGACTGCCAAAAGGCAACAGGAAGTTGAATGAAAATGAACTCTAACTATAACTCATTATGGATTAGAAACTTTATCACCTCAGAAACACGAATGAGGTGCTGTAAAATGAATCATAAATTAGAAATAACTTCAGGATATTAAAATCTAGTAGCTGATATAAAGCTATAAGGGATTGAAACACAGACATCAGAAAATCACTTCCAAGTTAGACAAAGTCAAAAAATAAGTAAATAAAACGTTGGAAAATGATGAATAGGAAGTTGGAAGCTAATTCTCAAAGACTAGCCTCAAGTTTGTAGAAATCCAGGATAGAGCTCAGAAATATATAGAGAAAAAATATTACCTTTCAAAAATAATTATTGTTGCCATCTGACATATCTGTTATTTGGATAAATGTTCACCTATCTTGATACCTCAATAAAAGCAATAAAGTTAATTTTTAAGTTAATATTCAAAAAGATATCGGAGATCAAGTAATGTCAAACTATAAATTTTCTCCAAGAAAAAGAGCTGGGGCAATGGCTCAGTGGTAAATTGTGTGCCATGAAGGTCTGAAGACTTGAGTTTGGACCTCCAGCACCCGCATAAAAGCTAGGTATGTCAGCATATGCCCCAAATATTAGAGCTGGGAGAGAGAAGACAGGAGGAGCCATGGAATTCACTAGGCAGATCAGCCTTACCAAATTAGTGAGCTCTAGCTTCAGTGAAATGCCCAGTCTCAAAAAATATGGTTGATTCCAGCTGGGGATAGACACTTGACATGGGTCTCTGGCCTCTGTGTTCACACACCTGTGCATGCACACTGCCGGTGTACATGCATACATCAGCACAAACATGTAAATATTTCACACATTTTAAAAAGATATTCTCTAAGGAAAGAAGACATTAAAGAGTAAGCCTCCCAAAGATTTGTCCACGAAGTTACTGACCTCCAAGAGGAAAACTCAACAGACAGAACCTAGGGACCATACTGGGACAGTGAAGGGCTGAACAGTTTCCAGTTAGTGACAGGATGAGAAATGATACAGGGACAGCAAGTGTCCAGAGCAATGACCTCCGGACAACATGTGCAGTGTGCAGACTCCAAGGACTCTGCAGTGATAACTTAAAGGTCTACGTGCTTGGAAAATAATGAGAGTGTTCTGATAAGTCTAATGGTGCATGTAGGAAATAATTATCAGAGGCACGGAAATTAAGCAAGGGAAGGAACAAGGCAATCAATCAATAATACCAGGAAAACAAAAATACCCCCAAGTAAGGACATTTACTGGGAGAACTCTGTTGGCCTTGCTATAACTATATAGCTATATGCATATCCACAGGAATCATAAATTAACCAGTAGCAGTCCAACAAAAAGGTGAAATATAGAACAGTGAGATGCTTGAACGGAGGCAGATGTTGAAGAATAAAAACTAATATACAGGCTGAGGAGAGTGTACAGGTGTCCACTGTCAGAGCGGATGAGCTGAGTTGGAGACCCAGAATACACGAGATAGAAGTAAAGAACTGACTTCTTTTGACTTCCACACTCATGCTGTGACACATGGGCCCAAAGCCCCTCTCGAACAAATGTAAAATAATTATTAAAATTAATATGTGAAGGCCCATAGCAATGGCAAAGTGGTTAAGAGCACCTACTGTCTTTTAAGAGCACTAAGGTTTGATACCTAGTACCCATGTGTGGGCTTACTTCCATCTGCAATTCCAGTTCTGGGGGATTCTAACATGCTCTTCCAGCCTCCTCAGGCAATGCACCCAGGTACCACATACATGCAGACACACACACACACACACACACACACACACACACACACACACACACACACACACACACACACAAATATTTAAACATGAATATATAAAGATTAAAATTGAGAGTTAAAGATTGGTAGTTTGAGTGTATTGTTTTTAAAAGATTCAAAGAAAACTTTCATTTTGTTTATATGTAAGTCTGTGTGTGGATGTATGAATGTGAGTGTAGGTATCACCAGAGGCCAGAAGAGGACATGGGAGCCCCTGGAACTGGAGTGTAAAAGGTTGTAAGCCATGCAATATATCTTATGTTCCCAATAACCTGATTCCTGTGAATCTGAATTTCAACCCAGTGGTGATTTCCTCCTTGCTGAGAGACTGCTGTGTACACTCCAGTTACTTTCAGGCTTTGCTCATATTGTGTGGGTCAGGTAGTCATTTTATAATGTGCCTTTTGTAGTTCGCTTCCTGGTTGTGGCTTATTCTAAATGGAAAATCCATGACAGATTTCCAAAATCTTAAATCTCTTTATCATTCCATGGAAAAGGTTATGAAAACCTGTGTATGCCCTGGCCTTCAAATCTTATTTATGTTGCTGTCAATCAGAATGCTTCTCCCATGTAACACCCATGAGTCCTGAGGTCTCACCTCTCTTGGTCCCTGGGGGGACAGTATGTCAGGGGACTTATATAACTCTGCTGGTTTCCTGATGAGTCTGTGCTTGGCACTAAAGTGTGTCTGATCATGACTGGGATAAATAAGCACACATTTCGCATCATTCTATCTGTTCTCTGTGAAGTTGCTGACTGGACTTGATCTATTAGAGAAAGGGGCAGTTATCAGTTGTTGACATTTCATCTCAGTGAGATTATTCTGGAGTGGGTAGGAAGATTTGGAAGTTTCTCTTCTAATTATAATTAAGCATTTGAAAGTTCAGTAACCTAAAATTGTAAAATAAATAAATAAAATAAAAAGCTAGTATAAACTCAGTAGCAGGCATTGCAGGTAATGTTTGGATCAACTATCTCCAATTTTCATTAAGACTTTGAAGGAATTATCCACATATTACCAGCAAGAAAATTGACTTCTCCAGACCCTATAACTGTCTAGTATTAAAGCTGGTATTCTAACAAAGGCATGTTTCATTCCAAAATTTATCTTAAAATTTGACTGAGTCTAAAAAGAAAATTCATTTGAATTTATTAGACCAATAACACTGTTACTTAATAAATAGTCAAATCATTTGTAATCAAATCATTTTCTAATACTCTGCAAAGCTTTTGGAACAACATCCTGAAATTATACTTACTTAGAGGGAGGGAATTAAAGTTCCATCAAACACCTATGACATACCAGATAGTATTCTACTTCATATTAATCATCTATTCTTTTCAAACCTTCTAAGCTTTATATTATTATCCTCACTTACAGATAAGAAAAATCAAAACTCAAACCAATAAGAGAGTAGGAGTCAGAGGGTTCAAGGACACCACAAGAAAACTCACAGAATCAAGTAATCTGGGCTCACTGGGTCTCACAGAGTCTGAACAGAGCAATAACCAGGGAGCCTGCATGGGACTGACCTAGGCACTCTGCATATATGTTACAGTTGTGTAGCTTGGTCCTTTAGTGGGACATTTAGCAAATTGAGAACAGAGGCTCTCTCTGACTCTGATTCTTTAACCCAAACTCTATTCCTCATAATGGTCCCCTTGCCTTAATACATGAGGAGGTGCTTAGTCTTAATACAACTTGATATTGCCATGTTTGTTGATACTTATGGGAGGTCTGCCCTTTTCTAAACAGAAATGGAAGCGGAGTGGATTGAGGGTGGGAACAGAGTGGGGGTGGGGGAAGAGACTTGGAGGAGAAGGTGGGGGAGAAACTGTGGCTGGGATGTAAAATAAGTAAATTAGTTTATTTTCAAAGAAAGAAAAAAGATTTCCCATTTATTAGTAAGTTGTCAGGTCTAAGTGTGAAGTCAGTGTGGACAAGTGCAAAGTCGGAGAGTTTTCAGAAGTGTACAAGCATAACTGTGGCATAGAACAAGCTTGGAGGGTGCTAAGAAGGAAACAGCTCTGGGTGTATGATCCATCAGCAAGAACATTTGTCACTTAAATGACAATGAAGTCCTTAAGGACTTGGTTAAGCCTAGTTTCCTGATGGAAATGGTGGTTTTTAGTCACCTGATTTCTCAAGTCACATCCCAAGCCTTGGGTTATTAGTAAACATAAAAGTTGCCAATCCAGACTCCATATTGACCTCATTGACAAAAACCATAATGCCTTGAATCTTACAACAATTAATGAAACAATGAAGGATTTTACTATACAAAAAGTGGATCTACCACCTTCCCCCTGCCAGGGCTCAGGAAACATCAGGGAAGAGGGAATGGGATAGCTATAAAAGTCAGGTGACCAGGATGCTAGCTGTGTCTTCTATATGGATGTCAAGGAAGCTGAACCCATGAAATCTTTTTTTATAAATTTTATTTAAATTAGAAACAATCTTATTTTACATATCAATCCCAGTTCCCTCTCCCTCCCATCCTCCTATGAAATCTTAACAATATGGTTGCTCTAATGGTTTCAATGAAAAAATGTCCCCCATCTGCTCTGGCATTTGAACACTTGGTCCCCAGCTGGTAGACTGTTTGGGGAGCTTTGGGGGTGGAGGCTTGTTGAAGGAATCATGTCACTGGAGGGGACTTTGAATATCTTCCATTCAAGACATAAGTTCTTAGCTTTCTGCTCCTGATATCATATCTCCCCACCACGATGGGCTCATAACCCTGTATAGCTGTGACCCCAAATAAACACTTACATAATGACAACACTAGTTACCATACCAATATGGACAGGGGGAAACCTCACTTGGTCCCTCTCCTAGATGTTCTATTTAGAAACAGAGGTCAGGAAGAAGAAATAAGAATTAAATAACCCACCACAGGTTGATTACACAAGCATAAATAAAAATAAACAGAAGTGGTTTCTACCTCAAGAAAGACTTGATTTTTTTTTCAGATCAATTAGAGCACTGACTTCTATAAAATAAAATTCTACAGGTTTCAGAAGAAAGCTCAGGACACACTATTGCCTCAAGATGGGGATGCTTTTCTTTGTAAAGTCCCACGTGATATTTCTCATGAAGGAAAAGAATGCTCTCTACTCAGCGACACTAGTTGTAAAGGATTTGATCATCAGAATTCATCCTGAAAGTGTAATATTTTTTAACAGTTTTCTTGCCCACTCTTCAGAATGATAAGAGTATTTCTGCATGAAAAGACCTGACCCAAGAGTTAGGAGTTAGTAGAAAGAGGCAGGGATTGTGCAGGCTCAGTGTGTGTGTGTGTGTGTGTGTGTGTGTGTGTGTGTGTGTGTGTGTGTGTGTGTGTAAGAGGATGAGGAGATCAGTGTGTGCCAGGGGAAGGACTCAGTGAATGTATGTATGTATGTATGTATGTATGTATGTATGTATGTATGTGTATGTATGTTGGGGGCATGGTCTCACTGTATACACCTGTGCCAGGAGCAGGGATTCAGTGTAAATGTGTTTCCAAGGTAGGGGCTCAAGGGAAACAAATGCAATGTACTTAATGTCTCATCCTTGGTCTCAGGTAATTTCAATTTGTCTTATCTGTGCATTTGGGATTATGAATAACTTTTTAAAAAGATTTACTCCTATTTTTATGTATTGTGGTGGTCCCTGCAGATGTCAGAAGAGGGTGTCAGATCCCCTGTTCCTGGAGTTACAGGCAGTTGTCAGTTTCTCAATGTGGATGGTGGAAAGCAAAATTGATTCTTCTCTGAGAGCAGCAGTACTCTTAAACAGGGAGCCATCTCTCCAGCCCCATGAATAAATTTTTATTTAAGAAAACACATAGCTGCTTCTGCTTTAAAATGTTTATAATTTACATCCATAAATAATGGGGAGATGCATGTCTATTCTGATATAACTCAATCTGACAGTAAAACTGAGAAGCAGAGAAATAGCAATAGAGAGGCAGTAAAAGTAGCCATGGCCTATAAATCAGGAGGCAGTTTATACCCTACCCATGCTATTAGCCAGGTAACTGAAAGTCAAAAGCAAAAGGGGCAGAAACAGAAATGGATTAACCAGATGCCTAGGTATCAGAATTACCAAAGAGAGATGTTTATAAGACCATTGGGAATGTGCTGGAAAAAAAGATCCAAGATGAGGCTTTTTACCCCCAAACACACTGAACAAAAATCATAGCAAATTCTAAAACTTAAAAGTGTCAAAATCTAAAATATATCATGAACAAAGTAATCTGTTAAGATGTTGATATGAATTTAGTAAAATGATAGCCTGTAAAATCAAGATAAAGAACAAAGAATACAGCAATGATAAACTAGCTGAAAAACAAATTAAGAAAGCTGCCTTCTAGAGCATGAGAGACATAGAGATAAAATATTACTTTCAGGAAAATCGTAATACTTGTGAAAGAAATTATATAGGACACACACACAAATTAAACAGACTCCTTGTCTGTGGAGAATTAACACTGTGAAAGTGATGGCATACTCAAAGCAATCTGTAAATCCAATGGAAAACTTTGGATTAAAATAGAAATAACTTTATTAACAGACATAGAAAATTCAATTCTAAAGTTCACATAACTTCACAACTGATAAATTGATTTATCAAAAGTCAAGACAATACTTGATGTTAGAAAACACTACAAAGGTATAGTAATCAAAAATAGGCAACTGGCATAGAAAGAGATGCATAAACCAGTGGAACAAAAAAGAAAACTCAGGTGTTAACCCCTCTCCTCCAGAGATATATAACCCACTGGTATTTGACAATGATCCCAAAATCACACATCAGACAAATAGCTGTCTCTTCTTGCAAAACTGGATATGCATGAGCAGGTAAAATCATATTCCTGCCTTTCTTCATACATTCATGTCACTCACAATGGACCAAAGTTATAAGTGTTAAGCCAGAAACTATAAAAAGTTACTATATGCTAGAGAATATATATAAGAAAACACTTCAAAAATTTAGTGTAGAAAGAAACTCAAAAAAGCAAAAAAACAAAATGTAAGAATAGACAAGGCGAGAATCATTAAGAGACCCCTGAATTACAAAGAAAATAACAGAACCAAGAGACCCACTATAAAGGGGGAGGAATAACTTGCCAACTATTCCTTTGGCAGTGGATTGATATTCAGTTGAGGTAGAACTCAAACACTGAGCACCATTGAAGACAGGTAATCTAAGTAAGATGGGCCAAAAACTGAAGAGACCTTTCTCAAAAGAAGACATGCTAACAGCATTGACTACATGGAAGAACTGTTCAGTTTCCCTAGTAATCCAGAAAGTGAGAAATCAAACATGCAGTGAGATATCAAGCAAGCCACAGCAGTCAAAACAGATATAAACAGAAGGACAAAAAATAATCTGTAGGCAGAAGTTTCTGTCCCACCTATTTCCACAGCTGTTAAGTTCCAAATAAACACACAGAGGCTTATATTAATTATAAACTATTTGGCTTATTGCTCAGGCTTCTTATTGGCTAGCTCTCTCTTAATTACTAACCCATTTCTATTATTCTGAGTATCTCCACATGGTCTTGGTTTACCAGTGATGCCCGGACTTCTTGCTTCTTCAGCAGTTACATGGTGTCTCCCCAAGACTCACTCTGCATTTCTCTTCCCAGAATTCTCCTAGTCTGATAGCCCTGCCCATACTTCCTGCTTGCCCATTGGCCCAAATAGATTTATTCATCAACCAATAAGATAAACATATATTCACAACATACAGAAGGCCATCCCCCATTAATAACCAGTGTTGAGCTGCAGAAAAAATGAGAACTCTTATATCCCGGCTAGTGTCGGTGGGAGTGTGCCTTAGTGCAGCCATTGAAAAACAATTTGGAAATAAAAAAATCAACTAAAAACAAAACCATACAACTAGAACACATTAAGTCCTAGAAACTGCTTCTACTGAAGATGAAATCATTATATTAAATGGTATCTACTGTAGATAAAATATGGAGTTAATGCAGGGATCCTTCGTAGAATGGTTGGATAAGGGATGGTGATGTATAGATAATATTATTCAGCTATAACAAAATGAAATTCAATTACCTGCAGCCATGTGGATAGAAATGGATTCAATGCCTTGAGGAAGATGACTCAATATAGAAAAAGGTATCGAATGTCCTCACACAGTTGTGGAAACTAATTAGTCAACCTCATAGATGGAAACAGATTGATGATGAGTAGAAATTGAAAGTGGAGAGATAAAGAGATGCTCCATGCTTAGGAACACTGACTGTTCTTCCAGAGAACCTGGGTTCAGTTCCCAGTACCCACAGAGCAATTCTCAACCATTTCTAGATACAGGGGATCTTTCCTTTGCTCTGTCATCAAAGTGCCCAGTTCTTTTAGCCAGTTCTTTTAGCCCAGTTCTGGTCACTGTGGGTATTGCAAGTAGTGATATATAGACTTACATGCATAAAATATATATATATATATATATATATATATATATATTATAATATATTAAATTTAAAAACCAAAAGGGAAGGGAAGAGAGAAAAAAAGAGTTAATGGTTATCTCTGGTTCTCCCTGAGCACAGTGGAGAAAATATTAAAACTGTTTATGGTATATTTAAAAATTACTTGAAGATCACAAAATCCCAACACTTAAAAAATGGATAATATTTGTAGATACGGAAATGTTTATTGAATTAATTTTACTATGACTGTGATCTGAGTCTTACACTATATATGTAATATACAATTATGTATGTGTACTGTGAAGGTACATGAATACCATGGCTTGACAAAAATTTATATGCATGTTCTCAACCATGGCACAAGGTAACCACACCATGTCCAGAACATACCAAAGTGACACTATGTCAATACTGTAAATTGTTCCCTGGTGTTAATGTAACATAAAACTCATTTATATAAAGATGCTCTCATTAAAGTTGCCATTTTATTAGTTACCTAGACATAAAGACAATTTAAGGTACAGGTATGGAACAGAGCAGGTATGAATGAATTTATTCTTAGACAGATATACCCAAATGTATATATTTCTAAAAGACCTCTAGAAAAGTGGAAACTTAACTCTGTCACTCACTTCATCTACATGATGGGGAATAAGTAAGCTAAACATATTTGAATGGTGCAAATGTGGCTTAGAAACAGTCTTTTATTATATCTGCAAAACAGACAAGATTCACACAGCCTTAAGGTTGAATAATAGAAACATAACTACACAAAGCAGAGCTGATAACTAAGCCCAAATGCAAACAACAGAGGCACTTTGAGGAATTCAGCACCTCAGGGGGTGAATGAAGGCTGCTAAAAGAACTGGGCACTTTGATGACAGAGCAAAGGAAAGTCTTTCTAGACTGTTATTTCATTTTTCTCCGAAATAGTCTCACATATTTATTCCCTAAGCAAAGGACAACATCCCTATTATCGACATAAATAAATGACAATTTCAAAAGCATTTGTTTTCTGGATATGGTGGTACACAGCCGTGATACTAAGGTGGAGGGAGAAGGGCCATGAGTTTTAAGCCAGTCTAGGTTACATAATGAAATCAACGATCACATGTTTTAGGCTGAGTGCTATAATATGGTAATGCCAAAACTCATGCTATAATGCAAGCAGATGATGATGTCATAGGAAACTCTATCTCATCAGTCTCATCACTTCTGCATGTATCATCTATTAACAGTATATTTCCAGGTTGTCTGCATGTAGAAGAATGCAAATACATCCATACTTATCACCCTGTACAAACTCAATTTCAAAGGGATCAAAGACCTCAACATAAAATTAGATATACTGACCTGAAAGAAGAGAAAGTATGGGATAGTCTTGAATTCATCGGCTATTGAAGATGACTTTCTGAACAGAACACAGTGCAGGCACTAATAACAACAACTAATAAATGGGACCTCATAAAACTGAAAAGCTTCTATAAGTCAAAGACACTGTCATTTGGACAAAATAGCAGTCTACACCACAGGAAAATATTTTTACCAACTCTACCTCTGATAGATGACTAATATCCAAAATACATAAGAAGCTCAAGAAAGTAGATACCAAAAACTTAACTCAATCAAAAATGTAATAGAGATCTAGAGAATTCTCTATAGAGGAATCTCAAATGGTTGAGAAACACTTAAAGGAATGCTCTACATCCTTAGCTATTGGGGAAATGAAAATCAAAATTACTTTGAGATTTCATCTTACACCTGTCAGAGTGGCTAAGGAGAATAACACAAGTGATAACTCATGCTGGCAAGGATATGGAGCAAAGGGAACACTCTTCCATTGGTGTGGGAGTGCAAACTTGTACAGCCACTGTGGAAATCAATGTGGTGGTTCCTCCAAAAGATGGGAATTGATCTACCTCAAGACCCAGCTATGCCACTCTTGAACATACACCCAGAGGACACTTCATCCTACCACAAGGACAATTGCACAATCATGTTCATTGCTGCTCCATTCATAATAGCTAGAAACTGGAAACAACCTGGATGTCCCATAACAGAAGAATGGATAAAGAAAATATACATTTACATAACAAACTACTTCACTGTTTAAAAAAATGACATAAAATTTGCAGGCAAATGGATGGAACTAGAAAAATAGTCATCCTGAGTGAAAAAAACAGAACCAGAAAGACAAATATTTACTTATAAATGGATGTTAATATTAAACAAATGATAATAAAACTACAATCCAGAGAGCCAGAGAGGTTAGGCAAAGAAAAAGGGACTAGTGGGGACAAATGGGGGCTTGGGTGGGGGAAATAGAATAGATGAGCTACTGGGGTTGGGAGGGCAGGAACTGGAGGATCACATGGAGAAGGGGAAGGGAGATAGGATTCAGGGATGGAATCTGGGGAGATAACAGATAGAACTGAGGGGCATTAGAGATGGTGGTATAGAAACCTAGTACAGTAGAAATCTAAAATATATAATGTCTCCAAATAACTTAGGGAGACAGAGTCCCAAGATCCTAATGAAGACTTCAAATAATGAGAGGGACAGAATTTCAGTCACCATCTCTTGTCACCAAATGAAGCTTCCAGTACTGGTACTGTGTTTATATCCAGTTGAGGTCTTGGTCAAAGGGATCCTATGGAAATCCTCAAACACCGCAGGCTGTTGCCAAGACAAGAGGTTGTTCTCTACAAACTAACAGCAAGGCCCTATAGTTAAAGACAAAGCACATAACTCATTGAACGTGGAGAAGTCAACTTTCACCACCATGTTCTAGTGTCTTTTATATAGGAAGGTTCTCTGCAGATGACCAAAAGATAAACAACACAAACCCAACTACAAAACCTTTGACATATAATATGTCCTACCTGCAAAATATGTTAGGACAATAATGGCACAAAGCTTGTAGGAGTAACCAACAAATGTCTGATTTGACTTAAGGTCCATTTCATGAGAGGGAACCTATACCTGACACTACTTGGGTAGCGAATAACCAAAGACTAGATAGTCCAGAGACCTAGGGTAAAACCAAACAATACTGGCAAAAAAAAAGTATATGCTTTCAGTTGACTAATTTTATAGTACTCTTGAATGTGTGAACAAGTGGGTCTCTGATTCTTGTGCCTTCTCTTGGGGATCTTTTCCTTCTGTTGGATTGCCTTGTCCAACTTGGATGTGATGGTTTTCGTTTTATCTTATTATATTTTATTTTGTCATGTTTTCTTGTTATCTCTTAGAAGCCTGTTACATTCTAATGAGAGATAGAAAGGTAGTAGATCTGTATGGGAAAAGATCTGGAGGAACTGGGAGGAGTTAAAGGAGGAGAAACTGTAATCAGGTTATATTGAATGAGAAAAGAATCTACTTTTAATAAAAGGGAAAAATAAAAAATAAAACTATCCATCCCCCAAATTTAAAAGAAGTATATTTATAGTGTTCAAAGTATGTTACTTGTGTACTCTCTCCACAATAGAATTCTAAACACAATGAAGGCATTAAGTCCTTTTCATTATTTTTGCATCACTCTCAACAAGTACTGTTCTTGACAATTAAAAATAAGGGTTTTGCCAAATTCAATTCTTGGCTCCAATGATAAGTGTGTTTTGAAGAAAAAGTTAATTATACTATTCAAGTTACAATTCTTACCTCAAAGTCTTATAGGCATAAATAAAATAAACTATGCAAAACCTTAGGTAACACTGATAAATAAAAGAATATTACAATTATATATATCACATAATCTATAATATCTATAACATAATATAAATTTTACAGACTATATAGTTATAAGATTACATATTTATAATATAATTATATATAACAATATATTCTATCATTATAGTCATGATATTCATATTCTATAACTATAAAATGTGACTAATATTTTTAATCACTCTTTTGGCTATCAGTGTACAGCATATAATGCATAATCATTCATTGTATGCATGTGGCTTGTGACCTTTCACTCCATGAATACGTTCCAAATTTGGTGATTATAGGAACTCAAAACGAGAATGATCATGTAAAATATCTGACTGCGTGAAGCCATCTCCTTTCCTTTCCTGGAATCACTCTGTAGACATCCCTCTAAAATGTCTATCCTACCTTCAGAGATTGCTGGAATCTGATCTCTGACCAATGAGACAAGGAAGTTCATCACTGAGCCACCAAAGGGCAAAATTGTGGAGGGAACATTTCATTGAAGACAGAATCCATTCCAAAATTCCTAAGCAGTGGAGTAAATAGGAATCCACAAGCAATACTGATACCAGCCTTTAAAATACTGTTTTCATGTTTTTAAATATAATACCAAGGAAACAAACATGGCTGATGCCTAGTGAGCAAATTGCTGAGCTGGAGAATAGCAAATCAAGGAATGAACCTGGGGGTGGGGGGTAGGAGAGTGTCGGATCCTGGTAGCAGTGACCAAGACAAATGGAGAATTTTAAGTTCTGTGCAACAAAAAACTCAATAAAACAATGCTCTCTGGGGGAAAAAAAAAGCTAAAAATCTGTAAGAGGGCTAACAGTAGGCCTCAAAAGTAAGACTATTTTCAAATGGCATATTTATATGTATAAATCAATCACATATATTTATACATTAATAACATCTCTACAAAATAGAACTATCTAGTTATAAAAGATAAGATAATAATATTCATGGAGCAAATCCAATATAAAAGTACTGAAATAATGTTTATTCAGGAGCCTCATTTACAATGCAGGAAATGCTACAGGAAATGAGAAACTAAATCTCAAAAATCAAAATACAGAATAATGGGACAAGAAGACTCATCATTTTAAGCATTGCAGCTTGTCCCAGGTTAACACATTTACAGTGGGTCATTCTTGATAAATTTCAGCTGGTTTAAGACCTATGAGAGGACCTTAACCCCCTACCTGAAAGAACCCCTGTGGGAAGAATCCGGGAGACAGGGCCGAAGCTGTGAAAGACACAACTGGGAGGAGGTTTTTACCCCAGATAATTCCTGCCAAGAGGAGCAGGGTGGGGCGAACAATAAGAATGGAGGACGTACAACATCTAAGCCAATAGAATCAGAGTTGAGGTCAAGAATTAGAGAGCAATTCAGCACAAGGCAGAGGCCAGAGGCAATGCTTCCAGAGGGTGTGTGGGTGATTGGGGGGGGGCTGCCCCTTCTGACCTCCTAGAAGGCTTATGGCTCCCAGGCCTGCAGGGATGACATCAGAACTCGTAGAACCCAACTCTGAGCATCAGCATCATTTGCTCCCTGCATGTAGATTTGAAATTTCCTTAGTATTCTGTAGTTATACTGAGGTTCCTTAGTAGGAACAAGATGGTGACATGTGCCAGCTTCACCATCTTCTCAGTCACACAGGGAAGGAAGCAAGTCTCACTTCTCAGAGCAGATATATCTGCTTAAATATGAGGCAACTGAGCACAAAAATGGGGCCTTCAAGGTTGCTCTATCAAATGTGTGTTACCCCTCATCTCTCAGATAAATATCTGCATGGAAGAAAGGGTTGAGTAATTCCTATCTTGAGTATTTTCCAATATTGTGCAGCTTGATGATGTGCAGAACAACCTTGATGGCTGGCTACACAAGACACAAATGCTTAAGAGTGTGAAGATGAATCAGCAGGCAGGATTGGAGCTCTCACTACGCCACTGTCTAGATGTGAATAGTCTTTACTTCTCTGCGTCTATCCCTCCACTAAGGTGGTGCTAGTATCTCATAAGATTATTGTAGGAACTATAAAAATATATAAGCACATTTAGAAACCTATTTGCTCTTTTTTAAAGATTAATTATTTATAATATTACATTGTGTGTATATGGGTATTTTGCCTGCCTTAATTTATTTGCAACACATTTGTGCAGGTGCCTATAAAGTCCAGAAGAGGACATCAGAGCTTCTCTTCTCGTACTGAAGTGACACAAACAATTGTGAGCCACCTGATAGGGGTGCTGAGAAACAAATCCAGGTCCTCGGAAAGAGCAGATGTGGTTTGAACTCTCAGCCATCTCTCCAGTCTCTTATTCTTCCTTCAGATTGATTGATATCTGTCTGGTTAAGCAGGAGTTCTCATTCATTTTCTTTGAGTCCTTTTGCCAATAGCTTTTGTTTCTCTACAGAAATAACTGAAAGATCTATTCTCAAACGGTGCCCGAAGAGAATCTTGAACACAGATAAAAGAACTGCAAGCAGAGGCCCATGCAGGTGCACCATTCCCGGCAATGGTGAGTGGTTCTGTTTCCAGGGACCTGATTGCCTTTGGTGATCAGAGGATAACTGCTTGACATTACAGGTGACACATGTCCTCAGAGAGAGAAATTCAACCAATGTCAGAGTTCTCCTGTATAACCGAAAAGGAAACCCATGTACACCCCAGGCTATTTGCAATATCTTCTTCTACAATGAGATGGGTTTTCTGAGTGGTTTTTCAGTACCTTCAGCTTTCTTCTCAGGCAGTTGAAGTTAATCACACAATCAGAATCCAAATGTGAGTGTCATAAAACATAGAGTCATGTTAAGCATTCAGATTGAAGGAAGGAGGGATATGGGGGAAATGACTGAATTAATTGAAATGATAAGAAAATGTAAGAATATGGAAATACTATAAATATTTTCTGCACAGTTCACAAGCTCCTTCCAAATGATCATTCACACAACATTACACCCACATCCACACTCCCACATGTTTGTACACACACTGTCCTCTAATCTTTGGGAGGACATAATCTGAGAAATGTTATTAGCATCTGCACATAAGAAATTTGAAGTCTCAGGTCTCAGTTGGGTAGTGACGCTGCATGCCTTTAATCTCAGTACTCAGGAGGCAGAGGTAGTAGATCTCTGTGTGTTTGAGGGCAGCCTGGTCTACAGAGCAAGTACTAGGACAGCCAAGGCTACACAGAGAAACCCTGTCTCAAGAACCAACACCCCCCTCCCAAAAAAAAAGAAGAAAGAAATTTGAAGTCTTGCTTCTCTGTCCAATTTCCCCAATCTCCTCCATCTCTACCCAAACACATCTTCTAGATGGTAAGCTTCTGCTTGTACAATGAATTTTCTTTGTTAGTGATACCCTACTGGTCATTGCTTTTCATTTTTCCCAGAGTTCAGTCACATAGATACAGTCAGTACAGTTCACCCACAGGAGATAGAAACGAACTTCCCAAGGTTTATTGGCAGGTCTATGCAGCATGTGGAGAAAAGGATGGGCTTTCATATAACCAGAAAGAGGCTGGGGAGAGAGGCACAGCTGAAGCTTAGGAAAAGACTGGAGAGGAGCTTCTGAGCATTAAGGACTATGGCTATGGTAGAAGATGGGACTGCCATCTTTGGGTCTCACATCCAGTTCTGAAAATTTCATGATGCTTCTGTGCCTACTTATCAGACTCCAAGGCCAGGAAGGGCCAACCAAGCTTTTCCCCCATCACCATGTTGTAAAATTAGATCTTCTTTCTCATGGATTCCTCTCCTTGCCACAACTACACAGGAAGAACAAAATGTAAAGTAGGCAAGGAAAATATAAAATACCCAAGTTTCCCTTTCAAAGTGACAGCTGGGTCAAACCACACATGACACCCTCTCTGCCCTACACATGCTTAAAATTACAGATACAAGGATACACGGAGGGCAATCATGTTTCCTTATATTTATGATCCCAACTTCCACATCAGTTCTAACCTTACAGAAATAATTACAGAAGGGAAGCAGTGTGTTCCATCAAGGACAACCCGGGAGCAGACAGTCTACAGTTGAGCCCTGATCCAAAGACTGAAAGCAATATTGTGATGGTAGGAAATGATTAACATCCCCACAAATCACTTTAATCACCTATTCAATAACATATTCATTTAAAAACATGTATTTTTAGAACTCTATTGGCTGTCACATTTTAACCAACATTGACTGAAAGCACTTCTCTCTAGTCACAGCTAGAATAACCTGTGTTCCTTCTGGCCAAATAATTCTTCCAAGTGAAAAATTGGTTTGTGTCACCTTGGAAGAGAAGGACAGAGGCAGGGGTGTGCACAAGGTGACTTGTGGGGATAACATTCTAGAATATGAGGTCTAGAGGAGAAGAGGAACTGAGTAACTTGATGAAAGGTAAGGGAGAGGGAGGGGTGCTCAGCTGTTTCCATGGTTTTGTGCAATGTGTCTTGGGAGAAAAAGTTAACAATGGTAGGAAAGGCAATTTGGTTGTACCTTAAGAGTCCATTTTGCAGAATAATGCTAAGTATCTCAAAACCAAGTAATACATGTGATAGTGAAGATTACACTCTTGCATGAATATTGTGTCCATTTCTTTCATACAAGTATCGGGTGAATTATGAGTACATAAATTTACATTCTTCCCACCTTGGTCTCTATTTCACCAGTTTAAGAGATGTCATGAAGCTTGTTTCCTTCCAATACACAGGGCTCTCAGAACTAATTTAAACTGGATGTTATTTCATGGTTTCCTCAGTCAAGAAAGCCCCTGGTAGAGATAAAAGCTGCTCACCTGAGAGAAGGGTCTTGAAGATCATGACAGAGGAAGCCTTCTTTGAGCCAACTTCTTGGCTCATCTGTAATGATTCTTCCCTCTGATGTGGAGAAGGCTCTGTCTATAGCAAGTGCTCTCTGGGCTTCTCCCGGGAATGAAGGCAAAGCTCTCACATAGGAAATCTACCTGTTATGGCAGCAGGTGTCATGCTAATTTAAACTTAAAACCCACACAGCTATGGACTTCAGGGAATTCTCAGTAATGTGCTAATTAGCATATACTGATTGCCAAAGAGGAGATGAAAAGGCTCACATCCCAATATGGATGAAACAAGGTGGCTAAGAATGAATAGGAAACATGGAGTTACAGATTTCAACTTCACAGAAAACAGCTTTCTCATAAACAGAGCATTGTGAACATGTGGAATGCCACTTTATCAGGCAAGGACTCTCAAGACCAAGAGTATGCAAACACAGGATGATCCATCCACCATGGGTGCGGGAGAGACAGGAGAACTACAGTGACCAATTAGTTATTTTTAAGGGGTCTTTACATTTTGATGTGCATTTTGACTTTGTAAAAATGTATGTTGATTTCCTGCCCTCTCTTTACAGTGTGGCACACACTGATAGGAATGCACTCACCCAGAAGTCAGGACGGACATGATAGTATTTCATCAGTGGATAACTAGCTTTGAATCTGGTTCTACTTTCTAAAGTAGAATTTACTTGAAAGTCTGCCCTGAATGGGAGCAATGAGAAAGATACAGAATGGGAAGTAAATGGCGTTTGTCTGGATCAGGTGAGCACAATTTACAGAAAAGGGAAACGCTGCCTCCCACTGCTTACAAGCAGTGAAGCAGGAAATTAGCACTCGGGGTCCATGTGAAGAGAGCAGGCATGTCTCAGACCTTCAGCAAATAAGGGTCCCCATGGCCATGTGCCACTCCAGCTGGATGGTTTTAATGCTGCTTTCCTCAGCACCCGACTCCTGTCCTTTTGAACCCTCATCTCAGAGAGATTTTCAAACAAACATAGCAGAGAGGAGACTGTTTTTCCTACTCTGTATCAAATGTATCCTCTACACTGTAAGCCTTTCGATGGACATTTTACTGTAAGAAATTTAGGGCTTATAATTTTACTGAAAAAAATTAGCTATGTTGCATGACTCTTAAGGAGATAGGAAACATATTTCTGAGACTATTAGAAGTACATTCCACAAAACTGTTTTTAGATGCTCCATGCTATATGTTTCTAATGAATGTCTCCAAGGAAGAAAGCCTACCCACACCTCAAGACTCACTCACTATGGCTTCACAAAGACTCGCTTTCGCTTTGTTTAAATGTCTTCCATTGTATACACAGGATGGTTTTTTGTGTAGGGGTGTATGTACTTTTCTTGCAAATATGTCTATGTTCTGTGAACATGCAGTGAGTGCCTGCAGAGGCCGGTGGAGTACATCAAATCCTCTGAAACTGAAATTACAGATGGTTGTGAGCTGGAACTGAAGCCAGGTCCTCTGCAAGAGTAGCATCTGCTCTCAACAGCTGAGCCATCTTTCCAGCCTCAGGGAAGAGAATTCTCCCAACACTGTTGAAGCTAACCTGTGACTTTGCCACAAACTCTCTCCCAGTCTCCCAAAGGTAATTGTGTTTACCTCAATGTGAATAAATTTTCTATCTTTCTAGTTTTTAGGATGTTAACTAATATGCATATATTCCTTGAAAATTGAGTGCCCTCCATATGAACATGTGAGGTTCTCACAAATTTTTGGTGTATTGTCCAATCATTTCAGTGACAACAAAATGAGTTTTCTCAACTTTGATTTTTCAGACAGATAATGCTCTTGCAATGGGCATTGCCCATACACTATAGTACCATTATTAGTGTCTCAGGCCATCACTCTCCAGATAACAGTAGGTCCCATTTAAGTACTCAAGTCAAAAAATAATGTATCTGAGGTCCATATTGTTCATTGGGAATTACAGACAAAGAATGTTCCTTGTCTGACTGATGACTAAACCATGACTTCCTAATCCTATTGGTTGATTGCAGGATGCTTCTATCTGGAGACCTTAAAAATGTTAGTATTCTGAATATTCTTATATTGTTTATCACTGGATTTTCTACACACATCTATCACTGGGATTATTATATGGTAGGCTTGGGGACTTTGAAAGTACTGGGAAAAAGTAAGCTCAGTTTTTGTGCTGGCTAGTCTTATATCAGCTTGACATATAAATGAGTTATCTAAAAGGAGGAGACCTTAATTGAGAAGATGCCTCCATTAGGTCTGGCTGTAGGGAATTGTCTTAAATAGTGATTGTGGTAGTTTGAAGGTAATTGGCCTCCATAAGCTAATAGGGAGTGGGGCTATTAGGAGGTGTGGCCTTGTAGGAGGGAGTGTATCACTGTGGGGGTGGGCTTTGAGGTCTCCTTAGCTCAAGCTTTGCTCAGTGTAGAGTCAATTCACTTCCTGTTGCTTTTTGATCAAGATGTAAAATTCTCAACTCCTTCTCCTGCACCACATCTGCCTGCATGCCACCATGTCCCACCATGATGGTAATGAACTAAACCTCTGAAATTGTAAGCCACTTCATTAAATGTTTACCTTTGTAAGTGTTGCCATGGTCATGGTGTCTCTTCACTGTAGCAGAAACCCTAACTAAGACAGTGATTGTTGTGGGAGGGCCCAGTCCATTCCTGGGCTGGTAGTCCTGAGTTCTATAAGAAAGCAGGATGAGCAAGCCAGTAAGAAGTGCTTCTCCATAGCCTTTGCATCAGCTCCTGCCTCCCAGGTTTCTGCACTGTTAGAATTCCTGTCCAGACTTCCTTTGATAATGAACAGCAATATGGAAGTGTAAGCCAAATAAATCCTTTTCTCCCCAACTTGCTTTTTAGCCATGTTTCATCAACAGAAACCCTAACTAAGACAGTGTCTTTGCTCTTATAAAACAGTGAACACAAAACATGAGGGTTTTCCTGCCAGCAACCAACCAGTGGTTGTCCTCCAGAAGGCAGCAGCTGTGGGTTTTCTAATTTTGCAGAGTTCTTACTGTCCACTGGAGATGGTATAAGACCTCTGAGGGCAAGAACTAAGTCCCATGAGACTACTGCCCACCTGAGTCTAAATCATTGGGAACTTCTGACAAAAGGCCATAAATCATGGTACCTGTGACCCATTCCTTGGTTTAACAAATGTCTTCAGTGGCTCATGAAACTGCAAAAGCTGTTACAGAGTGTGAATACAAGCAGCTGAATGGAAGAGACACACAGGGAGAAGTAGAGAAGATACAACCCTCAGGCCTGGGTGAAGCATTCGCTAAGAACTGCTATGGGCTCAGTTACCCAGATGCTCCTCTGGGGTTTGTGTGGAGTATTTTTTAAAAAGGCCAACAGATTCTGGTTCACACATGACCTAACACAAAATCATAAATATATTGGAACATTATGAGAATTACTTCTTCAGTGATTCTTTTGTAAGACATCTATGTGTTTCCTGAGTACAAATCCCACGAGTGACAGCGTGACCCAGAAAAGCTGAAAGGTAGGACACCTCCAATTGGTGATAAATTGAATCTTCATCCCGTTGATGGATATGGAGATTGAGATTAAAATTTTCAACCTTCTAGGTTTTTCATAGGACTAGCTTCTGCTTAAAAACCTCCTAGGGACAGCCAGACACCAGCCATCCAATCATAGGACACTTCAAGATACAAAAGTTTTTGTCTGAGATTCCAGGTTGCTGTATGTCAATAAAATGGTGGCATAGACCAACCAACCACATAGGATGTTTTTAACTTTGATGTATGAGGCTCAGAGAATTTGTATAACTCATTCCTAGAAACAGAAAATAGAGGGAACATCAGACCAAACCCCAGCATTATAAACAGGGCTGGAAAAAAACTCTATCCAGCCCGGGGACTTGGAAACAGGTGATTCATTTAAATAAAGTTATTTAAGAAGGACAGAAATACATCTCCACATCCATTTCCCCTGAATTATAGAGTCCATGAACCTCAACATTCAATTGCAAAAAGGGTTGGAGAGATGGCTCAGTGAGCAAAGTGCTTGCTGAGTGACCTACTTTCTGTCATGTTGATGTGATAAAACATCCTGACCGGAGCAGCTTTAAGGGGGAAAGGGCTTATTTGGCTCACTGTCCAGGTCACAGTCATCATTATGGGATGTTAAGATAAGAACCTGAAGCAGACAGTGATGTCCACAGGCAAGAAAAGTTGGAGAATAAGTGCACACATGCCATCTGCTCAGCTCACTTACTCCACTCTTACATAATGCAGCACCAAACACAGGGAATGGTGTTGCTCACAGTGGGCTGGGCTCTCCTACCTAAATGAATAATTAAGGCAGTCCTGCTCACAGGCATGCCACAGACCAGTCTGATAGAGAAAAACCCTCACTGATACTCTCTTCTCCAGGGAATCTAGATTGTGGCAAGCTGAAAATGAAAACTGACCATTACATTGCACAGGTATGAGGACCTGGATTTGGAGTGGCAGCATGTGCCTATAACCCAGCACCGGTAGGGCAAAAACAAGAGATCCCTGGAATGTGCTGGACAGCTAGTCTAGCCAAATCAGCTGGATCCAGGTTCAGTAAGAGACTGTGTGTCCATCAATCAATAGATGAGGTGGAGAGTAATTGAGGAGCACACCCAACATTGACCTCTGGCCTCTAAAGACATGCTCATGAATACACACATAAACACACACACACACACACACACACACACACACACACACACACACACACACACAAAAAAAAAAATCTTTGAAAGAATCTAAAATTGCAGTTAGTTAAGAAACAGAATTGAAAGTTCATGAAAGAAACCACAACATAAAGGTTACGGGCAAAGAAAATGACACAAGCTTACTTGTTTAGGTAGCAATTTTTGATTTAGCCAGTTAGTCTGTAACTATTGTATTAAATTTAATTAGATGTTATGGGACCAATAAAACAGCGACTGTTTGTACCAATTATGGAATTAGATATTTTAGGAAGGAGACTCTTGCTGAAGAAATAAAATTTGCAATTGAAAAAATGCATTAAGATGCACCATAAGAAAAATATTCAATAGTATGTATTTAAAATGCATACTTAGATAACTCAGTGGTAAGTAGCACTGGCTGCTCTTTCAGAGGTACCAAGTTACATTTGCAGAACTCATAGGGCAGCTAACAACTTTGTGCTAACTCCTGTCCTGGGGATATGATGCCGCTTTCTGGCTTCTGTGAGAACCGCGTTCACATAAAATGTGTATGTGTTTTACCTGCATGTGTAGCTATGCACTATGTGATGGTTTCAGTGCAGAATTCTACCAGAAATTCAAAGAAGAGCTAATATCAATACTCCTCAAATTGTTCCACACAATAGAAGTAGAATAGTCGTTGCCAAACTCTTTTTATGAAGCTACAATTACCTTGGTACCCAAACCACACAAAGACACAACTAAGAAAGACAACGACAGACCAAACTCCCTCTTGAATATTGAAGCAAAAATCATCAATAAAATGCTGGCAAATCAAATCCAAGAACACATAAGAAAAGCCGTACATCATTATCAAGTAGGCTTCATCCCAGAGATGCAGGGATGGTTCAATATAGGAAAATCTGTCAATGTAATCCACCACATAAACAAACTGAAAAAGCAAAACCACATGATCATCTCACTAGATGCTGAAAAAGCTTTTGACAAAATTCAACATCCCTTAATAATAAAAGTCTTGAGAGATCAGAGATAAATGGAACATACCTAAACATAATAAAGGCAATATACAGCAAGCCAACAGTCAACATCAAACTAAATAAGAAACTCAATGTGATTTCTCTAAAATCAGGAACAAGACCAGGCTGTCTCCTCTCTCCATATCGCTTCAATATTGTACTTGAAGTTCTAGCGAGAGCAATAAGGCAACAAAAGGGGATCCAGGAGATACAAATTGGAAAGGAAGAAGTCAAACTTTCAATATTTTCAGATGACATGTCTACATAAATACCCAAAAAATTCTACCAGGGAACACCTACAGCTGATAAACACCTTCAGCAAAGTGGCAGGATACAAGATTAACTCCAAAAAAATCAGTAGCCATCTTATATATAGATGATAAATGACTGAGAAAGAAATCAGAGAAACATCACCCTTCACAATAGCCACAAACAACATAAAATATCTTGGTGTAGCTTTAACCAAACAAGTGAAAGACCTGTATGACAAGAACTTTAAGTCTTTAAAGAAAGAAATTAGCCAGGCGTTGGTGGCACATGCCTTTAATCCCAGCACTCGGGAGGCAGTGCAGGTGGATCTCTGTGAGTTCAAGGCCACCCTGGTCTGCAGAGCATGTGCCAGGATAGGCTCCAAAGCTACACAGAGAAACCCTGTCTTGAAAAACCAAAATAAATAAATAAATAAAAGGAAAAAGAAAAGAAATTATAGAAGATACCAGAAAATGGAAAGATTTCCCATGCTCTTGGATATGTAGGATCAATATTGTAAAAATGGCAATCTTACCAAAAGCAATCTATAGACTAAATGCAATCCCCATCAAAATCCCAGCACATATCTTCACAGACCTTGAAAGGACAATATTCAACTTTATATGGAAAAACAAAACCCCCAGGATAGCCAAAACAATACTGTACAATAAAGGAACTTCCAGAGGTATCACCATCTCTGACGTCAAACTCTACTATAGAGCTATAGTAATGAAAATAGTTTGGTATTGTCATAAAAGCAGACAGGTAGACCAATGGAACTGAATCAGCGTCTCTGATATTAATCCACACACAGTGAACACCTGATTTGTGACAAAGAAACCAAAATTATACAATGGAAATTAGAAAGCATCTTCAACATATGGTGCTGGCATAACTGAATGCTGGCACGTAGAAGACTGCAGATAGATCCATATCTATGGCCATACACAAAACTCAAATCAAAATGGATGAAAGACCTCAATATAAATGGAGCCATACTGAACCTCTTAGAAGAGAAAGTGGGAAGTACCCCCTGAAGAATTGGTACAGGAGACGACATCTTCAACATAACACCAGTAGCACAGACACTGAGATAGATAGATAGAATTAATAAATATGACCTCTTGAAACTGAGAAGCTTCTGTAAGGCAAAGGGCAACAAGACAAAACAGCCTACAGAATGGAAAAAGATCTTCACCAACCCCACATCTGACAGAGAGCTGATCTTCAAAATACACAAAGAACTAAAGAAGTTAGTCACCAAAACACCAAACAATCCAATTAAAAGATGAGAGGGAGAGAAAACTGGGATTGATATGTAAAACAAGATTGTTCCGAATTTAAATTTAAAAAGAGAGAAAAAATGGGGTACATATCTAAATAGAAAATTCTCAATGGAGGAATCTCAAATGGCCTAAAGTCACTTAAACTGCTCAACATCCTTAGCCATCAGGGAAATGCAAATCAAAACAGCTCTGAGATACCATCTTACACCTTTCTGAATGGCTAAAATCAAAACACCAGTGACAGTTTACGCTGGATAGGATGTGGAGAAAGTGGAACACTCCTCCATTGCTGGTGGGAAGGCAAACTTGTACAGCCACTTTGGAAATCAGTATGGCAGTTTCTCAGGAAAATGGCAATCAGTCTACATCAAGACCCAGCAATTTCACTCTTAGGCATATACCCAAAGGATTCACATTTATATAACAAGGACATCTACTTAACTATGTTCATCACAGCATTATTTGTAAAAGCCAGAACCTGGAAGCAACCTAGATGCCCCTCAACCAAAGAATGGATAAAGAAAATGTGGTACCTTTACACAATGGAGTACTATTCAGTGGGGAAAAATGACATTTTGAGATTCACAGGCAAATGTATGGAACTAGAAGAAACCATCCTGAGTGAGGTAATCCAGACACAGAAAGAAAACCGTGTTATCTACTCACTCATAAGTGGATATTAGACATAGAGCAAAGGATAACCAGCCTACAATCCACAACCCCAGAGAAGCTAGGAAACAAGGAGGACGCTAAGAAGGGCATACATGGTCCCTGGGAGAAGGGGAAAGGGACAAGATCTCCTGAGTAAATTGGGAGCACAGGCGGAGGGGGGCAGAGAAAAGAGGAGGAGAGAAGGGGATGGGGGGAAGAGAACATGAGGGATCAGGAAGGTCGAGTTGGGGGAAGAATAGAGGAGAACAAGAAAAGAGATACGTTAATAGAGGGAGCCATTATGGGCTTGATGAGAAACCTGGCACTAGGGAATTTTCCAGAGACCTAAAGGATGACACCAAGTAGGAATCTTAGCAATAGTGGAGAGGCTACCTTAAATGCCCTTCCCCTATAATGAAATTGATGACTACCTTAATTGCCACCCTAGAGCCTTCATCCACTAGCTGAAGGAAGCAGAAACAGAGATTCGCAGCTAAGCCCTGGACAGAACACTTGGAATACAGTTGTAGAGATGGAGGAAGGATGAGCTGGGGAAACCCACAGAAACAGTTGGTCTGAGCAAGTGGGAGCTCATGGACTCTGGACTGTCAGCTGGGGAACCTGCATAAGACTGAGCCAGATCCCTTGAACATGGGTGTCAGTTGGGGGGGCTTAAGTGGTCTATGTGGCTGCTGGCAGTGGAACCATTATCTTTCCAGCCCATTCCCTATGGAGGGAAACTCTTTCAGCCTAGAGACACAAGGAGGTGGGGTGGGCCTGGTCCCTGCCCCAAATGATGTGACAGACTTTGATGATCCCCTGTGGGAGGCCTCACCCTCCCTGAGGAGTAGATGGGGGTGGAATGGGGAGATGGTGGGGGGAATGGGAGGATGGAAGGGAGAGGGAACTGGGATTGGTATGGAAAATAAGACTTTTTAAAAAATAAAAATTAAATTAAAATATAAAAATGTATACTCATGAATACATCAATAACATACAGAAACGTTCTTGAATAGATCTATATTATGGGTGAGGGTTTTTTTTTTTAAAGACTATCTTGTGGGATGTGTTTGTGTGTGTGTGTGTGTGTGTGTGTGTGTGTGTGTGTGTGTGTGTATGTGTGTGTGTGTGTGTGTGTGTGTGTGTGTGCATATGGCCATGGCGCCAAAATGTGTTAGATCACCTGAAGTTGGAGGTATAGGAGGTTGTGAACTGCCTGACATGGGTGCTGTGAAGCAAACTCTAGTCCTCTGCAAAAGCAGCCAGTGCTCTTGAGCACTGAGCATCTCTCCAGCCCTGGGTGAGCACTGTTTCATAGTAGGGTGAAGCACAGTTGATGGATCTGACTTGCTGCCTGATGCTTGGGAAAGTTCCAACCACCCTCATTTGGGTAAAGCTTGACCGCTTAGAGGTGGCTGATCCAACAGTTTTGGCACTCTTCCCTAACTCTGTTACTGCTCTGGGGTGATACTTGAACAGGGTGGTTGCTGTGCCTCAGATCACCAAAAACTGCTACAGCACACCTGCCTATAGTGCACTGATTGATGAGAGCATTTAAGGTGATCACTTATCAAAGAATTAATAATAATAATAATAATAAGAGGAGGCCATGGAACTGCAGCTTAAACTGTCTCCAAGGTCAAGGTGTAGCTGTCCAAAAATTATTCGGTTATATAATTATGCTCACAAGTTATCTCTTTCTGTACACCATTCTGAAAGACTCTAAAGTATGTATTACCCAAGAGGACCAAGAACAATGTTCTTTTGTTATAAGTTCTCAGATAACTCAGATCGTTTCTCAATTTACCTCTCCCTATGCCAAGCTGAACTTCATATTAAAATTACTGTGGGTGAAAGAAAAATCTTAGTATCTTGCAGGAAAGAAGAGATAAAAGACCCTTGTGATAGGGAGGTGACAGACTTCCACTTTGGGCACTGTGTAGCATTTCCATCAGATCCTAGGCTAGCAGCTCTGAGGGAGAATACAGGTTGCCTCAGATTTCTCTATGCACAGCTAAGTGAAGGGAGGAGCATACAGTTTGAAAACAGATTTTTGAAATAGGTAAGGCAGAATTATTTCTGCCAGACTTTGGCATCTTCAACATGACTAAAATAACAATGGAAAGGAAATGAGTTTATAATAGCCCTGTTTCCCTCAGGTTACAACATCAGCCATAAATCAGGCACCTGGTTTCCACACCTGGAAATGGGGAAAGTAAAAGATAGAGTGTATTGAAGAAGTAATAAGGGAAGTAGAGAGGGTCAAATTCTGCAATAAAGAAGGGGGAGCCAAATAGTTCAACAAGTCCAAGGTCATCTTGGGAGCTAGGAGAATGAGTTTTCCTAGCAAGTCTGGATATGGAAAGCATATAGCAACAAAGTCAGAAGCCAGAGACATTGAGAGCAGCAGGGACTATGTGACCTGACCAAGGCAGGCCAGGGCAGGAAGGTGACTTGCCCTTGCAGAACTGTGGTCTCTTCGGTGACTATTTACTTCTGCCATTCATCATCAAAATCAACATATTGTTGGCTGTGGTCTTGCTTCCAATTTTATGTATGCAAGTTTTATGTGTGATTTAAAAATGTTATGAAATACTGTTCTTTTCATTTATTTTTCCATCCATTTCAAATGTGAAATGTACGTTTAGTTTGCTATTTCTACAAAGGGATGACAAGCCAAGCCACATTTGGGCCACAGGCTGCTTGTTGTTTGTTGTCAGAAGCCTGGCTCTGCTCAGGGTTGGCTATTCAGAATCATTCCTTCCAACTTTCTTCATGTCCTTTTGCCACCTTTTTTGTGGTTCATTCACTGAAAAGTGGATATTTGGCTTGGCAGTGGTGGCACACGCCTTTGATCCTAGCACTCCAGAGGCAGAGGCAGGCAGGATCTCAGAGTACAAGGCCAGTCTGGGTTACAGTGTGTTTCAGGCAGCCAGGGCTAAACAGAGAAATCCTGTCTCAGTAAACATAGAAACAAACAAACAAAAAACACAAAAAGGATACTTAGGAAGTGGTTGTAAAGAAACAATTGAAAGATCTGACTTACAAAATGTATATTGTACAAACAAGTACCAAGGGTAAAAATATAATAACAATTACCATGACTTACACAAATGACAGTATCCTCTAGGACCTATTTTTAACATTATAATGGCTGTAATTAAAAATCCACAAAGCATAAAGCATTATTTTCCCCATTTATTGGTAAGAACTGTTGTCATCTGTCACTCAGACACAAGGATATTCAGATCTATAGCCAGCTACTTCCTGAAAGTTCACTAACAAAATCATTCCACATTTACAGCAAAATATGTCCCAGATTGATGGGTATGCACAGTCTTTATTTCTCTTGCTAAGGAGGGATATTTGCAAACCCCATTGTATAAATACTAGTTTAATTATCAAGTGTGGTCTAGACCCCACTGGCTTCATAATATAATAATTGATATATGAATCATTTTCATTTTATAAGGTTTACGATATTCTGAGTTTCAAACCAATCAGGGCCTATGGATGTTGGGTAATTAATTATTTACATATTTTAACTCCACATTTTCTATGGAAGTATGAACATGCCTTCATGAGTGATGATAGTGTGTTCTATGAAAAAAAGCTAGCTTACTGGTCAGGAGTCTTGGGTCCAATCCAGCCTCTTACTAATTAATTCGCATTTATAAAAATAAGTTACTTCCAAAAGCCAGATATCACACTTGTCATCTTAGGATTGTGGACATCAGGACAAGATGATCTCTGGAGCTCTCTGACTAACTGTCTTAACTGAACCTGTGGGTCAGTTCCAGGCCAGTGAGAGACTTTGTCCCCACAAACAAAAACAACTGAGGTTGACTTTTGTCTTACATACACATATGTATACACAGGCACATACATACATAGAGAACATGCACACAGTGCTTGCTTGCACATGTGCTCACACACACACACACAAACACACACACACACACACACACACACACACACACAGAGAGAGAGAGAGAGAGAGAGAGAGAGAGAGAGAGAGAGAGAGAGAGAGAGAACTTCCCTCTCCCTGGATCTCAGCTCTCTCCTTTGGGGACGGTGACTGACAATGTTCATAGTGTTGGGTGAGAATCATACACTGTGGGTCAGTGCCCAGATAATCTAGGGAGGGCAGAAGCTCCAGACACTGGGAAGCACAGGTCTTGTTTTTTGCCAGGTGGACACATATCCCTTAGGTATAATTATTTCTGAGCAAAGCAAAAACATGGTTCCATGTGCATTGACCTACATTTAAGAAAACAGAAAACATAAGACAGTGAAGCAGGTCTGTAGACTAACTACCATATAGCAGCTATAAGTCCCACCTTAATGATGGACTGTAATTTTGTTTGTATACTTGCTCCCTTCCAGTTATATTGTGGGGCATGACTTTATCTACTTATTGTGTATCTGTATGTGGTCTACATGTATGCATGTTCACTTGTGTGGGTACATGCCTGTGTGAGGGTGTGTGTGCATATGTAGGGATGTAGAGGCCTGAAGTTAATATTGGAGAGCTTCCTCTACCACTCCTCACTTTATTTCTTGAGTCAGGGTGTCTCAATAACTCCAGAACTTTTATATTGTAGTTAGTGTAGCTCTCTGGTTTGCAGTGGGATCCCATCCCTGTTTCCGGAATGCTGAGGTTACAAGGGGTTGCCATGCACGTTTACATGGTTTTGTAGATCTAAACTCTGGTCCTCTAGCTTGTAGGGCAGGTGGTGTATCCACTGAACCATCTCTCTAGCTGAACCTACCCTTCTTGAAACCCTTGCAGAGTTGATATTACAGCCATCAGCCCTAAGAGTAGGCTAAAGTCCATGTTTAGTTATCTCTTCATTCTTTATGTCCTTTGTTTTAACTAGAAAAGAAGATCCTTGAGGGTTCTGGAGGGTGGAGAATTAGCTTTGAGTCTCTGTAACAACCATCACAGAGCCTTGAACACAGCAAGGGTAATAAAAACATTTGAATCCTGTACTCATGGGTTACAAATAGCTCTGACATATCAGAAAGCTCGTGTCCTGATTCCTTACATTCCCCTTTACCAGTGAGAGGCATTGTGGGAACTTTTCTCAACAAGAGGCTTTGGAATCCAGCATATCTGAGCAGGAAGGTCAGTTATTTTGCTTCAAACAATGTGAGCAATGACCTCATTGTAAAAGGGAAGATTATCAATATTCAGCTCATCATGAGATTGAATGCACTATTTAGCATGGATGTTGGCAACTACAGATTCTCTTCCTTGCTTCTGTAGTCAAGGAAAGCAAAGGACTCTTGCAAGAAATAATATAAGAAATAATAAAGTACAAATGAAAAAAAAAGAAATGAAAGCAATTTAAGCAAAATGCAGAGGTGTGTGTGAGTTTCAGAGTCTGCATCTGAATACTTTCGTCAAGAGTGTGGACCCCCAAGATCATTTTATATGGAAGGTATTAAATTCATGAAACAAACAAATTCATTAAGGAAGAATGTTCTGTAATCCAGTATTCCTCAACACACATGTGATGTTAGAAATGTCTGCTCCAAGCTTAGGAACAGGTCTTTTGACACATCACACTGCCAATCACAGAATGCTATAATAGAAAGAGACTAAGTGCCATCAGGCACTGTCCTTACCTCATCATGCAGGATCTGCTACATGTTTTCAAACTGAACAGGACATCAGTCCTCCTATACTAGTATTTACTATTCCAAAATGAAAAGTAGTCAAGTGACCCCAAAGCAGAGTCCTGCCATCTCTCTCTGGGCTCCATGGACACAGCATAGGTCAGTGTGTAAGTATCCCCACCTGCATCTGCAAGTGCTAAATATCCCACCAAGTTCCTGGAATTATTTAATAAATACTAGACAATAAAGAATGTATCAAATGAACCCATGCATGGGACCTTATTTGAGAATATCTAAAGTAGGCAGAATGCTCTGCAACACATTCTCTGCATAAGCATTGTGCTCTGATGGTAGAATTCTCTCTCATTATGGAATGGAAAATGTAAAGGGAAGAGATAATCCATCCTGATGATACCTGGTTTCAGGAACTGTTTTATTATGGTGATTTACATGTTCATTCATGATGCTGTCAATGACTAGTTCATTCTTGGTGATCTACAATTTTATTCTTGGTTTTGTATATTTCATACTTTGTCATTTTTGAAAAGGAAATTATATATTTAGCACAGTTCTGGCTGTGATAATGAGAGGAGGGAAGTCAGTCATGACCCTACAACTCTGAGGGAAAACAGCAGTGGATGGAAGATGTTTTTAATAACTTGTCAAATGATAAATATATGCTTTGCCAATCTCACTGCCTCTTATGTAACTACTGAATGTTGCCACTGTACACTCATGGCAACCATACACAATACATAATAAATGGAGGCACATGATTGGGTTCCCAATAACACCTCAAGAACAGAAACAAGAGACAGCCTGACTTAACTCTCAGGCACAGCAAAGCAAAGGAAGTTGGGAGAATGAAGCTTGGGCTTACCTAACTCTATAGTGGCAACAAGTCACATCACAATGTTACCTAGGACTCATCCTGTCTACCTGGACTAGATAGTCTTTAGTTGATCTTCAGTGTCTGTGAGTCAACACTAGAAACCTCCCAAAACTATGTCTGTGCTGTTCAGACTGCAATGACATTCTATTTGGAAATGTTAATCAAGGATTTTTGAAAGAATATGGATTTAATTGTCTTCCAAAAATGCCTCAGAAAATTGTCACTGATGTAGGTGACATGTGGCAGGAAAGACCTCTTTTCTTTGGAAAGTGACAGAAACTGCCAACAACCCCAACCTGCAATTCCAAGATGTATCAAATATGAGTCACTTGTGGTTTAATATTAGTAAGTCTGTATTTCTTCTTGTAGTTAGTACTTCTCTAATTTCTGAATTAGGGGAAGAACTCAGACTGTGGGGTATCTTCATGTAAGTGTTTACTCATGTGTTGACTTCATTGTCTCAACAGTACTACTCTGGTTGAGTACAGGATGCATCATCACGATCCTTCTGATCACAAAAAGGCTGGGCTTCCAGGATTTATGAATTATTCAAGCCTAGCGGATCAGTGATAAACAACCCTAAATGTTCAGCAGTAACACCAGAGAGGTATAAATGTCTTGTTCATTGTGGAATTGCTATCTGTGTTCTGCAACCATCACTCGTAAAGAAAGATATACACATCAGAAGTCTGAACTCTTAGCTGCCATTCTGTTTTATTTACACAGTGTTCCACTTACAGCTATTACCTAGTCATTCAAATGGATTGTAAAGGCATGTTTTAGCAGCCATCGAATAACTTACTGTGGAAACAATGAGTCTTCCTTCAGAGAAAGAGGATTTAAAACAATCAATTTGAGGTTAAATATTTAACAATTTTATAAAGACACCAATTAAATATGAGAACATAGAATCCAAAGATAGGTAAAAGTGTGTTTCCCTAAAAGACTATGTAACAGATCCAATTGTGTTTCTAGGAGATGAAGTGAAGGAGTTTTAAAAAGGTGCATCATACATGACATTGGCCTAACTACACAATAATGTCTTCAGTGAAGACAACCCAGGATTCCTGGAGGTAAATGCAATTGCTTAAGACAGCATCACTTTCAGGAATACTTATATGCAATCAAGGAAATAGTCATCAAGTTGAAATAGATAGGGGGTTGGGAGTAATTACCATCCTAATAATCCAAGAAATTCATTTACCTTGAAAAATGCCAGCATTAGCCAAAGACTTCAGGCTCAATGACTGTCAAATCCAACCAAGTATGAGGAAGAATGAGTGTGTTAGCACTCATGTTGGCACAGGGAAGAACCCAGCTGCATTTAAAACCAACAAGCCCAGCTTCTGTTGCCAGGTTAGCACTGACCCTAAAATCTAGACGACTTTGGATATATCAATGACCAAAGGTTGTGGTTACTGGAACAATATGTTTAACAAATCGGATAAGCACTTTGAACCGGTCCTTCCTAGGACATTTGCCCTCAATTCCTTGGTGTCTGGTGTTGACATAACAAACTGGCGTCATTTCTGGTTTCTGTTCAGAAGAGAGATACAACCTATCAAATTGGGTCATTTACTTGCTAGAAATCATCCGTTGAAAGTTCATGGAGAGGCCAGCAAGATGGCTCAGTGAATAAAAGAACTTGCTGCTAAACTTGATGACATGAGTTTGATATCTGGGACCCACATGGTGAAGGAGAGAGCTAACTCCTACATGTTATTCTCTGGCTCTCGGATGTGCGCCATGGCTCCTCACAAAATAAATTAAATGAGTAAATGTATGTAGTTTAAAATGTTAAAAACAGAAAGATGAGTTTGGGGCAAAGTAAAACATGTGATCACAAATAACTTTTGGGAAACCTCAGTTTCCTCCATTGAGGAGTACTGGAAGAATCCTATAAAGCTATGGCCTGAGGATAAGTGAAATCCTGGGTTAACAAATCTGATCTGTGTCTTTTTAAAGGAACGAGCAGATGACACTGAGTGCAGGCAGACTTCTGAGCCCAGAAAAATGTCAAAAAACATCAGGTACAATATGGGTCACTGCTAAACAAACATCAACTTGAAACCACTGACAGAGGATATAAAGTCTGTCTTCAGACTCACTAGAGAAATTATTCACTGGAACAGGGACAAAGACAAAGTTATATCAAAACCTGGTAGATGCTAGGCTATCATAATGATAGGAGGTAGAAAGCACCCTAGATAGGGCTTTAATTAATCTACCATTGCATACTGATTAAGTTAGATGGTCCACAAGTATCTTTCTTTGGCACGAATCACGTAAGTAAAATAAACGATTCCTATAAGGTACTTAGGATTTGAGTTTACTAATTGGACTAAGAGGGCTTTTACTTTCTGTTTGCTCAAATCTATTCAAACAGTACTGAGAGAGAATGTCAGAGCATTACAATGAGGAATAAAGCAACTTAGACCTCCAGAGTTATGTGAGTGTCGCCGCTAACAGGGTGGCACTTGTGATGTGGTGAGTTAATTACTTAAGAATTGGAGCTTGCTTTGATTTCTCCATGTCACGTGTCTAAGTGTGTTTTGTGTTGCTATAACCAAACACATATCTTAGAGTTCTAGAGCTACGAAGTCCAGTATCAAAGCACTGTTATCTGAAGAGGCCTTCCTGTTTCAACAAGACACAGGGAGAAGACCATTGTGGGGAAGCAGTATGAGAGAGCAAAAGCAGGTCTCCCTCAATCCTTTCCTAAAGCTATCAGTGCTGCCATGGGATCCCCAGCCCCTATTAATAACCCACAGCTCCCATCTTCAAACACCAGGAATACATAAATTTGAGGATTATGGTTCCAACACTAGAACTTTGGGGGGACAAGCTCAAGTCCTAGTGCAGGAAGTATAATTACCACTGATTTGTCCCTTGCCACACCAAATCCAGTAGATTCTGTGTGACAAGTTCCACAGACTGAGGCGATAACTTCAAAAGGAGGTCTCCTGGAAACAGCTGTGGGACTCTCAGCCAGAGAAAAATATTGGGCTGTGATTCTCATGGCAATTTCTGTTTGTTCTTCTATTCCTCTTTTTTTTTATCACATCAACAAAATGTTCCTAAAAGCCTATGCTGACATTTTAAACAAAAGAAATAGATAAGAAACCATCCCCTGAGATAGGGTCACTAGCCATGACCTCATCTCAGGAAAATCCAGAGCTTTCCAAATCATTCACATCATTCATATAAGTACAAATAGTAAAAACTTTCCCAACAATAACATTTCATATGGCTGTACATGTGTCATCGAAAGTGGGCTTAAGTGTCTTGCAATGAAAGCTTTTAATAAGGAAGAGTTAAAAAGAGTTAAAATAGCCCAATACTTCAAAAACTCACAAGAACTAGGTAATAGATGTTAAACAATAACTGACCGTGTGGTTAGCCTTGGATGATTCTATGTTAGTCAAGGATGGTCTTATGTTTTGACTAATCAGGGACAAATTTTATGTTTTGATTAACCCTCAATGACTCTTTGTTTTGGATTTCTGTGTCACTGTGCCAAATAATGTCATATGTTTGGGTTTGTTTAACAAAAACATCCCCTGAGAAAATATCTCTATAAAAAAACCTTGTTTGAGAACTGCAAACTACACTCAGATTCAAACTGCCTCTGTGTTTGGACACTGAGAAACAGTATCCAAACTTGTACTAGTCAAGAAATCTTGGTTGTGGAAAACCCATGTGATTGTAGAGTCTTTTGTTAGGAGCTTGCCAGCATGACCCTGACATAAAAAATGACTTAGTCCTTTAGCATGGTTTGTTCTCACTGGAAGGCAGTCTCCGATTCCACAGGGAGCTAGGTGAGTCAGTGAATTGCTTGGGTTGGCAGCAGGGACCACACAATCCAGTCAAGCAAAACAGAAACTGCCTGCAATTACAGGAGCAGCAGTGGGCTAAGGCAGAGCTGGAGCTGGTTCCTTCATTAGGGTGGCAAGAATGGCCACCTAGAGGGAGGAAGCCCTGGAGGAGCTTCCAGGCTGCACCTGTGCTTATCTCTCAGCTCCAGGTTAGATGCTGAGCTCCTGACTGGCTAGACTTGTTGGAATGCATAGTGCAGCAGGGGCTCTGAGACAAGCTGTGTGAACTGCATATCTAATTAGGAGCCTAAATATTCACTCCCAAGGTACCATGGAGCTGGAGCAAATGAATGAACTGTCCATCTAGAACAACAGTTCTCAACCTGTGGATGGTGACTGCTTTGCCGGGGTTGAATGACCCTTTCACAGGGGTTCCCTAAGATAGTCAGAAAACACAGATATTTACAAGTTATAGCAGTAGCAAATTACAGTTATGAAGTAGCAAGGAAAATAATTTTATAGTTGGGAGTCACCACAATTTGTGGAACTGTATTAAAGGGTCTCAGCATTAGGAAGATTGAGAACCACAGATCTAGACTATTGTGTGTGTGTGTGTGTGTGTGTGTGTGTGAGAGAGAGAGAGAGAGAGAGAGAGAGAGAGAGAGAGAGAGAGAGAGAGAGACAGAGACAGAGACAGAGACAGAGACAGAGACTAAAGTTATAGGAGTCAGGAAGAACCCCTTCCAGAACAAACAGTTCACAGATTTCACCTTATTGTCTGCACACCCACTCTGATTTTCATAACTAAACAAAAGAGTATCCAAAAATCTTAGAAATGTTCAGCAAGGGAAAATTAAAACCTCTGTTTTGCAAATGACATCCAAAGGTAAGGGGTCTCTTCAGTTAAAGCCTGTTTTCTGAAGCTTCATTGAACAGTATCTAGTTGCCACTTAAGTGTTCTTTTTTAAGTGGGGTGTGTGTGTGGGGTGGGTGGATGTATGGAGGTCAGAGGACAACTTTGTGGAATTGGTTCTCTCCTTTCATTTTTATGTGGATTCAGAGGATAGAACTCAAGCGGCCAGGTTTGTGGGGCAAGTGATTTTGCCTGTTGAGTTATCTCACCACATTTAAAATCCCTGGCAAGATTTTATGTAGTGGTTCTTGATGATTGAGTGCTGAGGAGGGAAAAAGAGAAAGCGGGGAAGGGGAGGGATGGGTGAGAGCAAACACGGATTTGAAGATATCCATTTAATTCTTTAGAATGAGCTCCTGTTCGTTAGCAGGCTCTCATGGGAAATCACTAACTCTGCACTGGTTTCTCTACTCCCATCTGCATCCTGAACAGAATTGTGCAGATGCAGTATGCATTTATTAACTTCTGGCCCTAGGGGGCAGAGTGAAATTCTGAGATATTGATCTACCAGCCTCAAACCACGAGGGAAGATCTCATTATCATGTCCCCTTCTTGGGGGAACTGTGGACATTTCTCAAGTTTTAAATGTGATCATTTCTTTATAAACTTTTAAGTAAGAATTAATCGTGTGCATGCAAAGCAAATCATCTATCTGTAGACAGAAATAGAGGAATGAAGCCATAGTCAAAACACAATGATGAACACAAAAAGCCACATACCTAAAAAAAAAAAAAAATCTAGACAGAGGAGAAAAATGGAAGCAGGGGGATGAGTTTGATGTATTTGTTTAATTGTTTTTACCTGGGTATAGTTCAAGTTCTATAAAGTCCCAGAGAGCCACAAACTGAATCTTCTTCCCATGAAGAGTTCAATGCCCTGTGGGCCACCTGTAATCTCTGTTTGAAGCAAATTTGGGCAGTAATCCAACCAAAGGAAGGGTATGCTTGAAGGAAAATGGGGTAGGCATGTTTCCAAGAGCAAAGATGTGCTTCTTGTGTTTATACAACCAAACTGTACTGAATAGAGCTCTGTTTCTCCTCTTCTAGTGACCTAAATTCTGGAAGGCTGCATCCACTAGTCACCGTTTTAGAATGTAGTCCCCCAGAATCAGATTCAGAAATAGGTTGCAATATAGTTGGTTTACTTGAGAGAAAGGAGGATGATGAGTGAAAGTGTTGGGAAGAGAGAAAAAGGAATTCAAGAAAGAAAAATTAAACTACCCATATGGGGAGCTGGGGGCTGTGCTGTGGAAAATAGCACAGAATACACCTTGAGTTGCTCCAGCTAAGAGTAGCAGAATGAACAACCCATTTCTCTCTAGTTATCAGTAAACAGATGCTGGCACAGTGATCCCTTTCATGGCATTTCTAAGCTATCCTAAGAAGGTGACATCATACAACAGAAGCTAGGAATGTCTTGTGTATATGGGGAGAATATTCACAGTGTTCTGAAGGAGACTTTGGGAATGTCTCCTCAATAACTTATTTAGTTGTCCTAATAAGATTCAAAGGTGGCAGTTATAAATTGAACCCACTAAAAGCAATACACGTTTCAAGTAACATGAGATTTCAGTTTCTGTTAATATCACATTCATTCATCCTATAAGATAAACTCTGACAGTATCTTCCTAGAAAATACAGCAGTATACTTATTCCAAAAATATTAGTCACATGCTGTTTAGTCCTGGTTGTCAACTTGATGGCAATAAAGAGCACCTAGGAGATTCATATTTCACATTTCCAGGTGTGCCCATTATATGTCTAGAGAGAATTAAATATAAGGAAAGACCAACCATAAATTTGAGAGGTGCCATTGAATAGGCTTCAGGGTCCCTTCAAAAAATCTCAATAATTAGTTCTTTGAAACAGGACATCATAGGACTATGCTCAACATTTCACAAGTATACACTGACAAAAAAATAAATCAGACTCCCTTGTTTGTATTTAGTGTAGACAACGTTCCACACCAAAACTCCCTCTGCTGCTTAGCTGAAGACATGAAATCTCTGACAAGGCACAATAACGCTTGCTTGTGTGTTGTGTAGCAGGTCACATCAAGGGAGGGCATCACAATAAAAGTAGGATCCTAGAAAATGCATGTTCTCAAGAAAAACACTCACTGAAGTACATGTCAAGGTTTAGTTCTACATGTCTACCAGATGCAAAGACAGGACCCAACAGGACCATCAAAGGGGTGATGACCAAGTATGAAGTGATTCATAGAAAGTCTGGGATGAGGAGTAATGTCACCAGGAGCATGGTTACATGCTGCAACTCAGTTTCTAGAATCATTTCTTAAATGAGGCACTGAGTGATTTCTTATCAAGAATGTATTATTAGGCAATTCACTTTTGAGACCACTCCCTATTATGGGTAGCTGTTTCTCTTACATTGTGATAAACTTTTCTTGCTTAAAAAAACAAAACAAAAAACTATTATCTAGCATTGCATCTTACTAAGATTAATCAAATAATTCTGCTTTTAAAAATTCTTTAACATTTTTTTACTTTTTTTTTTTACCTATTGTTAAAGTTAGTAACCATAGTAATTGATTTCCTTGTGGCATTGCAATTCATATAGTTCACAACATTTTGTTGTCATTCATGCCCATTCCCCACTTCAATTTGCCTTTGTAGACAGTAGTTAGTATAACAGCATAAAGAAAATTGACATTTATAGCAATATATGTCCCTAGGTAGACTATAATTCTAAATAAACAAAATGAGTATATAAAAATAGTTGCTGCCTTCATGTACTGTACTCTAGAATGAATAGAGAAAATGAAACCCTAACTTCAGGCCTCTCTGAATGCTAAACCATATGAGAAGGTCTACATTTGAAAGACTGATGTAGTATTCTATGATAGACAAAGAAGCAGTGTGGAAAAGTCCAGAAAACGTAATAAGATATGAAAACTTACTGTGTTATAAAAAGTGTCAGCTCAATCTGTGCGGTGAAAACTAGGGTTTCTAATAGTGCCAGCACATTGGATAGTCATTTGGAAAACGATAAAATTGGATTTCCTGCCACACACCACAGTAAACTGCAAACGTGTCAAGATTACAAATGAACTACATGAAATCATAAAAGCTTAAAGGAAAACAGTCCTTTTCCTTAGGGAAAAGAACTCAGTGTGGCGAAACTTTCTATGAAGGAAATCCAGGTGCAGAAAGAGATTGGGATACTCTATGGGAGTATTTGAGTACAAAGGTTTTGCAATCAAAACAAAACAAAAAAACAACCTCCCCCTCAAAAACGGGTGGGGGTCTGGTGAGACAGACCAGTGAGCTAAGGTGTTTGTAGTCAAGGACTTGAGTTTGACTTGAGTTTGGTTCCAGAGAGTGGAAGGACAGAACTGACTCCTTCAAGTTGTCCTCTGACCTTCACACATAGCAATGGTGTACTCACATGTGCATATATGCTCATGTATGTGCGTGCTCGAGCACACACACACACACACACACACACACACACACACACACACACACAAATAAGTAAATGCAATTTTTAAAAATCACTAGTAAAGCTGAGAGAAAATCTTTGCAATTAGCCAAAGGTCTAATAAAAATTACACAGAAACACTCATAATATTTAAACTTGAAACTATTAGTTAAATGACCAAAAACTACAAGTGGATAACTGACAATAAATTGAATGAATATTTGTTTGTTTTTCTTACATAAAAATACAAACTAAAATTATACTGAGAACTACTCAGTGATTGGCAAAGAAATAGAAGTTTGACTACGTACACTATTGGCAAGGCTCTAGAAAAAAGAAATATCAATATAACTCTCAAGGGAGTCCCGTGTGATACCAGCCCTAAGAAGGGCCACTTACCAAATGGATCTCCAAATCCCACCTCAAGGAATTACCAAGGAGACCTACATTCTATGGTAGAAAAATACACCCACAATATAGCTATGTTTCCTTCATAATAGTAAATGGTGGGAAATGACCCAGACACCCACATGTGAGAAACTGGCAGACATACCCTACAGCACATCTATCTGAGAAGAGTACTGAACAGTGAAAAAGAACCTGGGAAGTCTCCATGGAAGACTGTTAGCTAAAAAGAGGCAGGGGGTGGGGTGGGGAAACAAATCTCCAAACTTGAGCCAAACACCAAAGCAGGGGATAAGGGAAATGGATAACAACACTAAATTACAAAAATGGATCTAATGTTTGTATTAATAATTGAATTACCTTTTTCTAACAAAGGAGCTAGAAGAGAAAATCCTATTTATGGAGGAAGGTGACAATTCGTACATGTGAAAGGATCGGCAGAAAAATCATCAGTATGCAACCGTGATGGTATGATCAATTCAAGCGAGAATTCCTAATGGATGATAAAATTGTTCTGTGAACAGTTTAGGAGCAAAATAGGATAGTTTCAGAAACTCAAAATATTTCCCCGGAGATGATTTATTGGGGACAGTTTTTGCTTTTTTTTCCAGCAAAGGGCTCGTGTGTGTGCTTAGCTAGGCAATTGGGCTGTGTTGGCTCCACATTTTATGACACCCTCTTCCTCAGTGTGACTCACTGCAGAATCATCAGTTCAGCTGGAGTGGTAGGAAGAAAGCCAGCATAGACTCCTGTTGGTCTATGCTCTCTGCTGTGAATTCTGAAGCAGTGTTCTGAAGATATTTCTCATTGGTATGGATGCCTGCTTATAAAATTTATAATAGGCTCTTTCCTCTGAAGAGGCAGTCGGACTCTCTCTCTCTCTCTCTCTCTCTCTCTCTCTCTCTCTCTCTCTCTCTCTCTCTCTCTCTTCTCTCCCCTCCCTTCCCTTTCTCCACTATCTTCCATTTCACCCTATAAAACTTCCCACTCAAAAAACATATAATGGAGAAAGAAATGGATCAGTCAATGGAAAAGAGATAAAAAAATCTACTCATGAATGCCTGTTATGAAAGAATGCAAGTTTAAAACATTCTGTGCTTTCAATGAAGTTCCCAAGAGAATCAAATGGGGGGAGAAGAATTTCTTCAAAAATAATATGGACACAGGATTAAGGAGATGGTCCACTGGTTAAGAGTGCTTGCGGCTGTTGCAGAGGACTTGGCTTTGTTTCCCTGTACCTCTAGCAGACAGCTCGCAAGCATTTGTAATTTCAGTTCCAGAGGTTACAAAACCCACTTCTGACTTTCTCAGATATCTGCATGCATGTGGTATACATACAGACAAGCAGGAACAAACACCCATAAATAAAAAAATGACTAAAAATGGTATAGACAGAATAGGATATTCACATGCCAAAGAATAAACTTGGACCAGTATCTCACATCACATGCAACATTGGTGCAGAATGGGCAACACTCTTAAATAAAATCCTTAGAGGACAAAACAGTTGAGTAAATTGCCCTGACCTGCGGTACAAAGTACCAAGAAAAAGGAAGCTGGAAGATAAATCAGATGTTATTAAAATTAAAGCACCTGTGTCTCAAAGGACACCTCCCAAAGGCAAAATGACAACCCACAAACTGGGAGAAAATACTTCAAATCTCAAGTCTCAAAAAGGACTTCTAACTAAAATAAATAGAAATCAGTTGCAACTCAACAGTTGGAAGCTGAATGAAACTGAAAAATAAATAGAGGAAGAGACTAACTGTGCACTGCTTATATGGAGTGAATTCTCTAAAGGCTCACTCTTGAGGGGCAACTGGGAAGCCACTGAGAAACAATGTCAAGCTACAAGCTTTCCCCATACAGAGAGGAAGAGCGAGCCTCCAGACTAAAGGGGCAGAGTCAAGGGGCCTCCCTGGGGCTAGACCTTGATGGGATCACTATGGGACTGATGTCAGACCCCCTGCAGAGGGGACTCTTACTAAGCACTTTTTAAGGCACTCAGTGAGTGAAGAGAGAGTGCACCTGTTGTCAAAGGCTGGGATATAAGATCTCCAATTCATTTTTATTTGTATCTTTCTGCTTCCAAAAGAATAACTCTGGTTCTTAACTTCATACGCATATTTAACCACTTGTTTAAACCAGCTGTCCTGAGACTCAACAATCACTTTTATGCTCGTGCCTACAAAATGGCATTGTCTGCCCCCTCCCCAGTGGCAAGTTCAGAACTTGACAATGAATATTTCTCATTTATTTCCATTGGGTGTTTTACTGTCAAAAATAAAAATTTTAGAAAATAAGAAAAATGTTCTGGGAAAGATTTGGATCCAGGGCTCTTACACATGGCAGCAATACTGTTAATACTGTTATTTCTTACTATCTCAGCCCCAGCTCCATCATGCTAAATTGACATGTACAAGATTGGGCCGTGAAAACATTACAGTGTCCATAAATCTTGGTGGCTAGTCCTCTTCACACTGACAATAGTATGCCCTCAGGACAGACAACAGACATGCTTCAGCGGGAATAAGTGCTAGAAATGTCGCAACACTCAAAACTGTGCCCAGAGCAGCCTCCCTCCACAGATGACATCAAATAATGTACATGGAACAGATGTTGCCTGCTTATTTGAGAACACTTATGGCACATCCTCCCCCATAACCTGCCTTCAGAGTAAAACTATATTAGGAGCCAGAGCTAATCTCTCTGGCAATCAAAATTGTCTGGAGGAGCTCGGTGCATCATTATAGTACTCTTAAAAAACATTTTGAGATGAGCTTTCCTAGAAGGTTCAAGTCTCCACAGCTCTGCTAGTTGACTCAGAAAACTCATCCAATTTCTTTTCCTCTCTTAGTCAGATTTCCTTCAAAAACATAGGTAAATTTGGAAACATAGACTGAGTTAGAATTTAGCTCTTAAAATTATACTGTACTAGTGCTGGAGAGATGGCCCAGTGGCTAAGAACACCAGGGTTTGGCATCTTACAAGCAACTGTAACTTCAGGGGTATCTGATGTCCTCTTCTGACCTCAAGCATCAGGCACATACATGGTGTGTGGTTACATGTATGTAGACAAGATACCATGCACAGAAAATAAATCTCAGAAGTATGCCATAGTGCATTTTAAGGAGATAAAGCAGCAATATAAACTAATCATAATAAAAGCAAAATCTAAAACACAGGTAAACATCTCTCTGATTATCTTAATAAAAAATCTTCTAAACTCAAAGATGAGGACAATGTACAGGAACATATTATATATAGAATATAAACATAATATGAAAATTTAAGTAGAAAAATGATTTAAGGGCATAAATGATAGAAAATAGTAAGTATTAAATTAGGAAAATATTACTACAAAATATAATTTTGTAGCTGGACATTTCTCTCCTGCCTGCCAGTTCTTGAATAACCATTCAGAGGCTTAATATTAATTAAAAACTGTTTGGCCAATGGCTTGGGCATATTACTAACAATCTCTCACATTTAAACTAACCCAGTTTTATTCATCTATGTATTGCCACATGGCCATGGCTTACCAGTAATTCTCTGGCATCTTAATTCTCCAGGGGCTACATGGTGTCTCTCTAACTCTGCCTTCCTTCTCTCTGTATCTCTGTTTGGATTTCCCACATAGCTCTATTCTACCTGGCAATTGGCCAAAGTGGCTTCTTTATTAATCAATGGCAATAAAACATATTCACAGAGTTGAAAACCTTGATATTAACCCACACACCTACGAACACCTGATTTTTGACAAACAATCCAAATATATACGATGGAACAAAGAGAACATCTTCAACAAATGGTGATGGCATAACTGGCTCCAAACATGTAGAAGACTACAGATACACCCAAGCCTTTCTCCCTGCACAAAACTTAAGTCAAAATGGATCAAAGACCTCAACATAAACCCAGCCACACCGAACCTATTAGAAGATAAAATGGGAAATACCCTTGAATTAATTGGTACAGCAGACCACTTCCTGAACATAACACCAGTAGCACAGACACTGAGATCAACAATTAATAAATGAGACCTCCTGAAACTGAGAAGCTTCTGTAAGGCAAAGGACACAGTCAGCAAGACAAAACAGCAGTCCACAGACTGGGAAAAGATATTCACCAACATCTGACAGAGGGCTGATCTCCAAAGTATACAAAGAACTCAAGAAGCTAGTCTACAAAGCACCAAACAATCCAATTAAAAAGTGAGGTACAGAACTAAATTCTCAATTGAGGAATCTAAAATGGCTGAAAGCACATAAGAAAGTGTTCAACATCTTTAGCCATCAGGGAAATGCAAATCAAAACAACTCTGAGATACCATCTTACTCCTGTCAGAATGGCCAAAATCAAAAATACCAATGACAGTTCATGTTGGAGAGGATGTGGAGAAAGCAGAACACTTCTCCACTGCTGGTGGGAGTGCCAACTTGTATAGCCACTTTGGAAATCAGTATGGTGACTCCTCAAGAAAATGGGAATCAGTCTACCACAAGATCCAGCAATTCCACTCCTAGGCATATACCCAAAAGAAGCACATTCATATAACAAAGACATCTGTTCAACGATGTTCATAGCAGCACTATTTGTAATAGCCAGAAACTGGAAGCAGCCTAGATGCCTCTCAACCGAAGAATGGATAGAGAAAATGTGGTACATTTACACAATGGAGTACTACTCAGCAGAAAAAAAAATAACAATGGAATCTTGAAATTTGCAGGGAAATGGATGGAACTCGAAGAAACCATTCTGAGAGAGGTAACCCAATCACAAAAAGACAAACATGATATGTACTCACTCATATGTGGATTTTAGACATAGAGTATGGGATTACCAGCCTACAATCCACACTGCCAGAGAAACTAGTAAAGAAGGAGTACCCTAAAAGAGACAAACTTTGTTCCCTGGAGAAGGGGAAAGGGTCACGATCCTCTGAGCAAATTGAGAGCATGGGAAGAGGGGGGAGGGAGCTGGGAAAATGAGAAAGGAAGAAGAGGAAGGATGCAGAGGTCATGAGGGAGCAGAAAGGTTGAGTCAGGTGTAGATTAGAAGAAAGGATATGCAATTGGTAGGGTTTTAGTTGAGGGGATGGTAGGGGAGGAAGGGAGGGAGAAGGGAACTGGGATTGTCATGTAATTCAATCTTGTTTGTAATTCAAATAAATAAAGAGAAAAAAACATATTCACAGAAGACAGAGGGACACCTCACATCATAATTTAGTACTATATTGGTCAATGAGAAAACTCAAGAAGAAAAAAATTGTCCAAGATAAAATACAAATGTCAAATACATTGAAGGGAAAATTTCAACAAGTGAAAATTTTAGAATGAAAAGTAAAAGAAAGTCAAGGTAGCATTTACTCACTCACCAAATTTAAAATAATCACAATATCTTAAGAGATAGAAAAATCTATGGTATTTATTAAGTTACATTTGCCCATCCTAATTTTCTACCTATGGTAAGTAATTGCACCTTCAAAACAACCCCATGACATTAACTGTAACTGTCATCATCCCACTTAACATATGAAGACGGTGAAATAAGTAACCTGTCTACAATCACAGACTTGCCATGATTGCAGATAGTTCACTGTAGAACTCTCTCTGCTACTTTGCAACATTGTTCTAGTTGAGGAAAAGTCTGGGGTATTTGTCCATGGTTGGCTAGAGGTACATATGTGCAAACTCTATTGAACGTGTTTGTATCTATAAAGAACTCACAAAAGTTATGGTTTCCTGCACAAAGACCTGCACAAGACTAAGCCAGTCGACATTCCAGCATTCATGTTGAAGGAGGGTCTCATGTGCCTCGACCACCAGAGGAGTGTCTGACAGTTAATGTCTGCTAAGGATGGGAGAATAGATTTTGTTTATCAGTTTGGCCACTGGTATGTTGGCATGCTACAGTAGATGGGTGCCCCGTATATGAGCACTAATGGGCTTGGTGGGTTATAAAAGAAAAAAAGATGACATAGAGTGGGGATGTAGAGAGCAAACCCCAGAGGAGTTGGAAGATGGAGAGGTGAAAGATGAGTACAGTAGAACTTTATGGCATGTGCAGATGAGGTTCTCAGGATGAGAACTTACTACTAAAAGAGTCTTGGAGGTTGTATTTTCACCCATATTTGGCATTTTGACTTCTAGGAATCTATCTTAAAATACCTCAAATAAGACTGATTTAACGAGAGAAGCCCATATCCTCATTATCTATAATCATAAGAGGAAACCTGGAAACAATCTGAATGCCAAATACATGAGGTTTGTGTTCACTATATTTATAAATAAAGGGATACTTGGCATAAAAAATAAAGAAATCATAGGTAAGACTTTCATGATCTGGAAATATTTAGTTAAAGATTATTGATCATCTGTGCATGTGTATGTGCCCATGGAGGGTAGAAGAGGTTGTCGGATCCCCTGGAACTGGAGTTACAGGGGCTTGTAAGTTCACATCATGTGCTGGAAACCAAACTCTGGTCATCTGTAAGAGAAACAAGTACTCTTTGCCATTGAGCCATCTCTCCAACCCTCATCAAGCTAGAGATACTGATAATGGCCATATAACAAAGTTCTCTGCTTTGGCAGAAAAATCTAACCTTACTCTATGGCAGGCAGCCAGCACATTAAGTACAATTAAGAAAGGCAAGTGAAGAGCAAAGTGATGGGGACTAGGGAAAACTGGGTTAGTAATGCAGTTCGCTAGCAAATTCAAGTATTGGTAAATCTCACTGAGATTATGAGATTTGTGCAAACACTGAAGAGGTGGGACTTAGTATATGAATACCAGATGTATTTTAGGTGAGGTGAGCGGCCAATGAAAGAGAATTAAGGCTCAGCAGTAAATGCTATTGGTACTGTGTAGATGACCTCACATCTTTTTTTTTTTTTTCTTTTGACCTCCACATCTTGACGGTGGATACTGCAACATCTGTGGTCTTCTCCCTGCGGGTCTTTATTTTCAGACCATAGATCACACTAAGCACCACATTCTGCATCCTTTAATGGCCCCCAAAATAGGAGTCACCCAGTCAGTTAAGAAATCCACCCTGGGCTGCCTGCCTTTGGCTAGGATAATTCAGATTCTTACTGACTGCTGGAACATACTTCTCAAATACTGACTAGGGCAAGCAATCTCTGAAATGCTTATTCAAGTGCAGATTCTGAGCTGATGAGTCTTGGCTGAGTCTTGGGATTCTCTAACAAACTCCCAGGCAAAGCCAAGGCAGGAGCCCTCAGGCCATACTTTAAATGGCAAGACTACAGAGTTATTCCGTGGGATTGGCACACCCACTCAAAGGATACAGATCTACCCGTTTCCTGGGGCGGGGAGGGTAAGGGGTTGTCACTGATTCATTTCCTTCTGTCCACACAGTGCTATTCCAGAATTACCCATAAAATAAAATATCTCCATTAATTGAAGCTGAGGATCTGCTTCTGGGAGAGCCCTCATCACTGCAATATGTGTGTCGAACTTGTTGAAGTAAATGGATCCTGTTGCCTATGCCAAAATGGATGGAGTCAGTAGAGGAAAAGGAAAACAGTTTGGAGATAGGGAGAGCATACAAGACTACTGCATTGTTTCAGGTTTATTCTCAGAATTAAACTGAAAAACTTAAAGACAGTTATACTCTTGAGTGGGGGATGGCATGTTGAGATACTCTGAGTGCTGGTAGGGTTAAGGGCAGAAACAGAGCAATCAGTCAGAGGTCAATGCAGACATGATGGAGGATCATTGTCAGGGGTTGGATGGGGTCAGATTTCTGAACTCCAAAAAGGACTCAGACTATATATATTTTAGTGAAGCAGTGAGGTGGACAGTTGTATTACAGAAGTTTGGATAAGAAGATGCTACAGGGAAATATAAATGTGGGCACATGTATAGGTCATGTGTGAAGTCCAAGAAATCAGTTAGGAGGTAAGTGCAAATGAAAAAAGTCTAAGAACTTGGGTCTAGACTGGGTCGGTCTTATGAAACCAGAAGCTGATTACACTTGAAGTCAACAGTAGCCCTGCCCACAACTGGAGATTTCAAGTCCTTGTAATAGTGCTTACTGTCATTAGGCTGACATCAGCATTATGTCTGTTGAGTTAAAGACCCCTGGAACATGCAGGCTCCATAACTTGCTTTCTATGTCACGATGGTCCTACCACTTGGGACAACATGAAATAAAGAGTTGTGACAACTCATACCAGGACAATAAAGTTAAATGAGAGTTCATGCATTTCACTTCTTGCAGTTCTATTCTCTAAGTGGCCAGAGTGGCCAGAGTCAGATAACTTGATGGAATCCTCATTATCTTCCCACCTCTGCATACTGTACCCAGGGCCTTGTCAAAGGAGTCCCCGGAGACTGTCCAAGTCCTTATTGTCACAGAAAGTCAAAGTATAAACTCCTCACATGGGAGTCCACTGGATTACTCTGTATTTCTAACAGTCTCAACTTTGTTACAGGTTAGTAAACTTTTCTAACTTCATGAAGGAAAGCCACTTAAGCCTGATGGGTGTTATTAACTCACACTGTGGGTGTCAAGGCGAGTTGCAATAGACCAGAGTTACAAGAAGTGGGCCAGGCTCATAGAAAGACAGAGTGTGACTATGCCTCCTTTGTATTCTTTTCTTACATATGTAGAAAGTATAACTCACAGTGATAGCTGAGCAGATATCACAGGCACACTGGAAGATGAGTTTGGGGTATTTTTCTGTCTCTACCACCCCAGTGGTAATGCTATAAACATGCCCTACCCTGTTTATCATTTATGCACATTTTGGAGATTGAACTCTGGTTTTCATCCTTGTGGGCCAAGAACTTTGCTCACTGAGCTATCTTCCCAGTTCCATGAATGATGATTATTCTTTGTAACTGCAAGTCACGAATGACTCCAAAGCCCCTGACATATATTTGCAAGGCAGAGGAATTTACAACTATATCTCATCTTTCCTCCCTTTCTCTAACATCTATCATCTTCACGTAAGAAACTAAAACGTCTTATGTTTTCTTTGACACCTTTATGCTGTGTGGATCCTCTGCATGCCTTGGCTTTAGAAGTCCTGCCTGGACTCTCTGCTTCCTACCACTCCACCCTCATCCATCCTCATTTGTGCTGATGCCATCGTAGATGATGGAAAGTTTCTCATCACCTGTGGAAATTGGCTCCACATTCCTCTCTGAGTGATGGTGCTAGGGCACGCACATTTATCTCTCTGTAATAATGTCAGAGAACTGGATACAACCAAGCGACAAAAATGTATTCATCCAGCAGTTGGCTTAAGATTTAAAGTGTTGCCGGGCATTGGTGGCACATGCCTTTAATCCCAGCACTCGAGAGGCAGAGGCAGGCAGATCTCTGTGAGTTCAAGGCCAGCCTGGTCTCCAGAGCAAGTGCCAGGATAGGCTTCAAAGCTACACAGAGAAACCCTGTCTCAAAAAACCAAAAGAAAAAAAAAAAGATTTAAAGTGTTTTAGAATAAGTTCAGTGACATTTGAAGGGGAAATCCCATATAGAAGTTTCAGGGGGAGGCGCCAGGCTTTGGGAAGTCAGTTCCTTCACTATGATTATCAAATTGTTCTAAAGTTTCATTACCCCCCCATCAACTAGAGAATATGAGTTTGTTTTTGTTATGTAGCCATGTTGGTGAGACATTATGGATGTAGTTTCCATCATTCTTAGGAGACACAATCTCAGAGAAACCTCTGTTCCTCTGGTTCTTACAGTCTTTCTGTCCCTTCTTCTACAATCAATGCTTCCTGAGCCTTAACTGCAGGGCTTGTATTGTAGATGTATCCTTTGAGCCTAGGATATACAACTCTGCATTTTGATTGGTTGTGGTTTTCTGTAATGGTTTCTGCTTGTTGAAAGGAAAAGTTTTTGTTGTTGTTGCTTTGTTTTTGTTTTTGTTTGTACACAGGGTGAGGACTACACTTATCAGTGGATATAAGAATAAATATTTAGAATGCAATTAGGGATTATATTTGTTTAGTAAAGTGGCAGCTGTGGTTTTTCTTCTAAGTTCTATGACTTCATTAGACATGGATAGTTGTTCATGCTTTCCCTTTTGTTGAGCAGATCTTAAGCTCTTAGAGAGCTATTGGTTACTGTCAGGGTATGCATGCACCTTTAGGCTTATTATACTTTGTTAGTCATTGTTGTGGGTCACAGGTATCAAACCTGGGTAGGACTATTGGTTGCTACTTCCCTTAGAAGCTTGCATGGTACCTTCTGGTACCATGAAGGCTAGTACTCAGCGAATAGTCTTTCAAGTCAGTTTCAGCTCAGTGGTCTTTGAGTCCTGCACCTGAAGTGCATGGTGTCTTCAGCAACAGGGACTACCAACTACCTCTGGAAACAACCAAGAGCAGTTGGTTGTCTCTTGAACAATCATTAACAATTAAAAAGAGAGTTTATCATGCCTGGTGTTGAGATTTTCATTAGATGGTCTTTGGGTCTTGGGGAGAGCATTGTCAGGCCAGATATGAAATATTCATTTAAACTGCATATGTATTCTTAAATATTGACTAATGTGTAATATAGATATTGCTATATAGATAATATAGATTCAGGCCCATTTTTTAAAAATTTGCTTTACTTTATTTTTATTGGTGTTTTTGAGTTCTTTCTATATTCTTGATATTAACACTCTGTCATATATATATATTATATATATATATATATATATATATATATATATATATCAAAGACTATCTCCTATTTTGTAGGCTTCTTTTTCACCCAGTTGTTAGGTTTGCAGAAGCTTTATAGTTCTATGAAATCACGGTTGTCTAATTCTTGGGCAGATGGAGTCCTTTGCAAGAAGTCCTTTCTACACATATCTTGTATGGTGCTGCCTATGTTTTCTTCTAGCAGTTTCAGTGTTTTGGCTTTTGTATTTAGGTCTTGGATCAATTTGGAGTCATTTTTAATGCAAGGTGATAAGTATAGGCCTGATTACATTTTTCTGCATGTGGGCATCCAGTCTTCCCCTCCCACCTTTTGTTGAAGATGCTTGCTTTTCTTCAGCATGTTTCTGGCATCTTTCTCAAGTACTAATGGATGAAGTCACAGGTGTTCATATTTGGGTCTTCAACTTTGTTATATTGGTGTCTGTTTTGTACTGTTTTGTTTTTATTACCATGGCTCCACAAACAGTAATCCCTCCATTGTTCTTTGCTCTCTGGAGTCTTTTATGGTTCCATAAGAGTTTTAGGATAGCTTTCTCAAGTCCTATGAAGAATGATATGGTGATTTTCATTTGGGATTGCATTAAATCTGTAAATAACTTTTGGTAAATGTGTCACAGTATTAGTTCTGCCCATCCATGAGCATAGGATGGCTTTCCATTTTGTAGTGTCTTTCTCTATATTGTCTTCTGTATTTTCATTGTACAAATCCTTAACTTTCTTGGTTAGACTTATTTCTAAATATTTTATTTTCCTTGGGGATCTTGTGAATGGGAGTTTTCCCATGTCCTCTTCCTCTTTGTGTTTGCTGTTGGTGCCTAGAAAGGCTACTGATTTGTGCAAGTTGATTGTGCCGCCTGCCACATTGATAACTTGGTTTATCACCTCTAGGAGTTTCCTGGTAGATTTTTTGGAATCCCTAATATATAATATAATGTCATCTGCAAATCAGGATAGCTATACTTCCTCTTTTCCTATTTGTAGCCCTTTAATTTTCTTCTCTTCTATTATTTCTCCAACTAATGCTTTGGGCAGAGTTTTGGGAACATATGGGGATAATGAAAAATTCTGTCCAATTGCTTCAGACTTTCTCCATTTAGGATGATGTTGCCAGTGGATTTCTCATACATAGTTTTTATTTTGTTGAGATATGTTACATCTAGTCCTACATTCTTTACTACTTGCATCATGAAAGCATATTGGATTTTGTCAAAGGCTTTTTCTACATCTATTGAGATGATCATATGATTTTTGTCTTTAATTCCATGTATGTGGATTATTACATTTATTAACTTGCTTATGTTGAACTATCCATGCATTTCAGAGATAAAGCCAACTCAGGGATAGTGAATAACCTTTTGATATATATATTTATTCTGTTTGAAAGTGCTTTCTTGAACATTTTTAATCCATATCATTAGAGATATTGGCCTATAGTTTTCTTTTGTTGTTGGTATCTTTAATGGGTTTGAGTATTAGGGTGATATTGGTTTCATAGAAAGAGTTTGGGAGTGAGTGCTGCTTTTGTTTCAGTAGCTGAAAAATCGAATGTAGATCTTTGAGAGATTGTTTTGTAAGTTGGAAGGCTTCCTTTTACTAATTCAATTTCTTGTTACTTATGAGTCTGTTTAGATTGATGACTTCCTGGTTTACTAATGGTGCTTTGATTGAAGCTAGAAATTGTAATGATAACTCTTTCTGCCAGCTGCCTGAGCCCCGTTGCCACATGGGCACCCAAAATAACACATTGAGATTAATATTAGGTACAATGCTGCTGGCTAATGATTAGGATTTCTTATATGTTAGCTCAGTTTTAATTATCAGACATAAGTACTAATCTATATATTTTATAGAGCCTTATCATATTGAGGACGCTAGCCTGATGCATCCTGTCTTCCCTGGGATCACATGGTGACCTATCTCTACTACATTTTCCAAAATCCGTCTCGACTCCTAGGTCCACATATCTTGCTTTCCTATTGGCCAATGGTGCTTTATTTATCAACCAATAAGACAAACATATACACAGAAGGACTTTCCCCATCAAGAAATACATCCAGTTCTTTCATGTTTTCCAGTTTGTAGAAGCACTGTGTTTTGTTTGTTTGTTTGTTTGTTTTTTGTTTTAAAACATTCTGAGTTTGTTTTGTGTCTGTTGTAATACTTTTCTGTTCATTTCTGATTCTGTTCATTTGGGCCCTATCTTTTTTTTTTTTTGTTCTGATTAGCTGGACCAAGAGTCTGTCAATATTGTTTATCTTCTCAAATAACTGCCTCTTAGATTTGTTGATTCTTTCTATTGTTATATTTGTTTCTATTTTACTAATTTCTGCTCTGACATTGATGACAGGGGTGTCCTTCTGTATATATGTTTCTATTATTGGTTGATGAATAAAACACTGTTGGCCAATAAGGCAGGAAGATAGGCAGGACTAGGAGATGAGGAGAATTCTGGGAGAGGTAGGCACAAGGAGTCCACCAGAAGAGTCTCCATGTAGGCCACCAAAGGAGTAACAGATCCAGACCCTTCTCCAGTAAGATAAGACCACATGGAAATACTTAGATTAATAGAAATGAGTTAATAATTAAGACAGAGATAGCCAATAAGAAGCCCTAGCTAACATCCAACAGATTTATAATTAATATAGTATCTGTGTGTTCATTTGGGGCTGAAGGACGTTGGGACCAACCAGAACAAAGAATTCCAGTTACACTTTTTATTACTGATTACGGTTGATGGGGTTTGGATATAGGCTGTTCTAGCATTTCCAAATTGTTGAGTTGTTTGTGTCAAATTATTTATTTGTGCCCTTTCTGATTTTTTTTAATGTATGTCCTTAGAGCTATAAATTTCCCTCATAGGACTGCTTTCCTTGGGTCCTGGAGGTTTTGCTGGGCTGTGTTTTCATTTAGTTCATTTGTTTGTGTTCTCAGTAGTGCTTTATGTTTTAGAAATTGTGGTTTTTGTATCTCTTTCCATACTCCCTTGGCTATTATGCTCATTCCTGTCTTTGAACCAATATATTGCTTCCTGTATTTTTCTTTAAATTTGCATTGTTGTATATCATTTCTAAGGATGTTCATATCATGGAAAGTTATTCTTTTTCCTTTTATTATGGTAGATCATTCTGCAGAGCTGTTCATGATGCTCTTCTAGGGCTTAGAATGCATTGCTCCAGACCCTTCTTTCTGTCTTTGAAAGTTTCCACTGAGATGTCAGCTGTTATTCTGATGGATTTTCCTTGATATGTGACTTCTTTTTTTACTCTTGCAGCTTACTCTGTACACTTAGTGTTTTAATTATGATATATTGTGGGGATTTTCTTTTCTGGCTTTGTCTATTTTATGTTCTCTGATCTTTATTGGTATAAATGTGACTTTCCTTAGTTTGAGGAAGTTTTCTTCTATGATCTTGTTGAATATCTGGTTTATGCCACTGATTTGGGAATTCTCTCTCATCTGTGCCTATAATTTAAAGGTTTGATGATCTATATTTCCTGTATGTTCCTTTCTTGTGTTTTTAAATACTTTTAATTTTCCTCTTATTTTGCTAAATCTTCTTCCTTAACTTTGACCTAATAGTCAATATTTTCTGCTTAATCCATTCTATTTGTAAATTCCAGTTATAAGACTTTCCTTTGAATTTTCTGGTTGGGTTACTGGGTATTTTAATTCCATTTTCATTTTGGCTTGAATATTCATTAGTGTTTCTATCTCTTTACTGAATTCCATTTTCGATTCCTGAATTGTCTTCATTCTTTCCATCAGTTTTATGGCTTTGTTTTCTTGGCCATTACTCAGGCATTTATTCTCCTTAAATTCTTTCTTCTTAATTCCATTGAGCTGTTTCATTGTGTTTTCTTTAAACTCCTTGTATTCTTTGCTGAAGTTCGTGATTGTTCTTTTAAATGTGAGTGTTCTGGGGCTGGAGCCTAGCAGAATCATCATCAAAGAGACCAGAGAGACTTCATCCAGCAACTGACTGGAACAGATGTAGAATCACACAGCCAAACAATAGGCAGAGCTCAAGGAGTCCTACAGAGGAGGAGGAAGAAGGATCGGAGGAACCAAGGAGATAGGGACACCATGAGAACACAACCCATAGAGTCAGCTGACCAAGATTCATGGGGGCTCACAGAGAGCAAGGAAACTGTAGGGGTCTGACCTAGTTTCTCTGTATATATGTTATGGATGAATGACTTGGTGTTCTTGTGAGACTCCTAACAGTGGGAACAGAAACTGTCTCTCACCATTTTGCCTTCATATGGGACCCTTTTCCTCCTATTGGGTTGCCTCATCCAGTCTTGATATAATGGTATATGCCTGGTATTGGAAAAGACTAGGGGGAAGGGAGGGAGAGGAGAGAGGAGAAACTGCTGTTGGGATGTATTATATGTGAGAATAATAGAACAAAAATTTCTATGTTCTGTGGTTCATCTAGGTAATTCTCACTGGCAAACATTTCTACAGGACTGGCAGGTTTTCAGAAAAAGTGCTGCCTTGATCTTTCATATTGTTTGTATTTTTGTGATGATATTTGGGTATGTGAACTTCTTTTGTTGGTTCTGTGTCTTATATGGATTGAGAAGGTTGAAGCAGAAATGAGGATATTTGGGCAGGTTGGGAATCAATGTTGAAAATAGCTTAGGTAGAACAAGGTAGATGAAGGGAACTGGGCTGGGTGTGCTGGATGTGCATCTGGGTCCAAGCTTGGAGTGTGGGGATAGATCTGGCTGGGTAGAGAGGTTGGATGCCATGGGGAGGGGGATGTGTACAATGGGAAGGTCCTGGCAGAAGCCTAGAGGTTGTTTGTAGCAAAGGTAGCGATTGCCAGACTAGGCCAGTGTAGTGGATCAGTCTGGTTTGGAAGGATGCAGGGAGAAGAGGGTCATGCTGACCCCCTTTATGTTGGTTGTGAGTCTTGAACCCAGGTCCTCATGCTTTCAAGGCAAGCACTTAACTGACTGAGCCATCCTCTCAGTCCCATTATGCACTTTTAGCAAGTGCTCTCTGTGGAGTTAGAGCATGGTCTGTATTTCCCAGGACACCATAGCAAGGAAGAGCCGCATGCATATAAGTGTGCAAGCCAAGGTATTTCCAGTTAGAACTGGCCATTACTGTTACATTGTTCTTAACACAATTTATATTCTTTGGGAGCATTTTGAAGTAGTCACAAAGAAAAGTTTCAGACTCCTAGTTCACAGCAAATTTCACGTCACAGGAACTAGATCAATTGAGATTTTTCTTTTTTCTGTTTGTTCTCCCTGATCTACAGTCTCCCTCCTAACTTTAAAATCTTTTGTGAGAAATACAGGCTGTATTCAGGCATAAAAAAAGATTCTGAGGGGAAAAAGTCAGTGCAGTCAAATTACATTAGAGAATGTCTTAAATTGCTCACAAACTATATATAGTTTTATAAAACAAATGTGCATATCCAGTTCTATGTCAAATTGATTAGGTGTAAATTAATATGCAATGCAAACCAAGTGACCACCAAGAATAGAATTTTGTACCACTGTGTTCTTAAGAGTCAGTCATTTCTTTGACTCAAAGAGATGTTGGCACTTAAAAAGACTGAGATGTTTAGAATTACTGAGATAAATAATAACATTCCTTGTTGTAATCTAGATGCTCAGATGAAACAGAATTAAAACAAATAATTCAAATGGATTTCCTTAAGAAAGTGGAAAATTGCAGAAGAATGAGTTACATCAAGAAAAAAAATCAAGCTGGGTGGTGCTGGCTCACAAATTTAATCCCAGTACCAGGGAGTCAGAGGCAGGTGGATCTCTGTGAGTTCAAGGCCGGCCTGATCTACAGAGGAAGTTCTAGGACAGCTAGGGCTACACAAAGAAACCTGGTCTTGGGAAAAAAAAGAAAAGAAACCAAAAAGAGATGGTAAGGCCCAGAGACTTGACCCAGTAATGGCCACTATGCCCAGCACTTAAGGACAACAAGAAAAAAGTCTGTGGACCAGGACAAGCTACTTTGGCAGCTGCCAGAAAGAGAGAGTTAAAGCGACAGCAAGCACAGTGAAACAGGGAGTGAGGAAAGGTACCCTAACCTCCTGTTCTGACAGATAACCACCTGCCAGTGTGACTGGAAGCCTGCTGGCACAGGAGCCTGGACAGTGCAATAAGCAGGCAAAGGTCAGTGGACAGGAGCAGAGAGCAAGCCAGACAGGTATGCTCTAGAACAAAAGCTCGGTGAATGGATTGGTGAGGAGTTGTTGGCACTGTCTCAACTATTCTCTGTGTCTTTCCCTCTCTGCCAGGAGAGTTGAACTAAATTCCAGGACCTTTTGATGAGATTCCACAGCATACAAAGAGGGTCATGCTAGAATGCTCACTGTAGTTGCATGCTGTTCTGAGCACACAGAGAATAAAGACTGGAAGGGCATACAAGTGTTTTGTATTCACCCGAGTGATCAGAAAAAGTAGTCATGAAGTTCGTGCTGGGATCTGTTTCTTAAGGTGTGTAACCTCCCCCTTAGGTGCTTTTAAATAAATAAAGGCAACAGGTTCCTGGGATGGGATATCTCTGGGTTTGGGCTCTTCTTATTTGTAAAGTAGGAGGAGTAGGATAGACTAGAGAGTCTCCAGTTTGGCCAGTTGACAGAAACCCCAAAGATCCTACCAACAACATGCATTCTCTGGTCCTCAAGATCTGAATGCTCAGAACTCAGGACATTTGCACAGAAGCCCTCACTTAGCTGATGGCAGTATGCAGCCAGGCTTCATAACCATCTCCCATGACTATTAAGACCCACCCAGCTACAAAATGCAAGATAATGGAAGAAAGTTAGAAGACAGCTTAAAGAATTATAGTCCCATGATCTGGCAATCATGATTTGCCAACCTTTAGCAAAAGGTTTTAACATTAGTCCTTAATTTTTGTATTGTTCATGTTTACAAGCCAACGTGGGTGAGCAGAAATACAGCAAATATTCTGAACTTGTGCTTCTTTCCCCAGATTAGAAACTGGATTCTGACACAGCATGCTCTATTGTCCATTGCTTTTATGCTATCATTAAGAATGTTATTTGGGGGTCTGGAGAGATGGCTCAGTGATTAAGAGCACTAGCTACTCTTCCAGAGGGCCAGGGTTCAATTCCCAGTACCCACATGGCAGTCCACACCAGTCTGTAACTTCAGTTCTAGAGGATCTGGCATCCTCACACAGACATACATGCTGGTAAAACACCAATGTACATAAAATAAAATAAAAATAAATTATAAAAATGCTATTTTGTGCCATTAATCCTTTCATTTTTAAAGATTTGGGATTATCTGGACAAGGTCAGACATCCAAAAACCATACCCTAAAGATTCCTTCAGGCCAAAAATGGTTGTATTACGGGAAAACCTTTTATTCCACACAAGAAGACAGAAAGCATGAAGTGAAAATAACTCCCCAAGGAAATGTAGCTTATAAACAAAAGATAACTATGACAGATACATATATTCTACAAAGCAAGGATGGGAAGTGTGACGAGACAGGAGATAGTTGAAACAGAGAGCAACTAGCTTAGCAGATGACAATGAAAACAGTGTTGTCTAGGGGTTGAGCACCTTAGATGATATCAGACATGGCACTCTGGTCAAGGAGATCCTATCTAAGAGATACTACGGGCATTGTGTGTTTGACTCCTTTAAAATTTGTGTTGAGGGGCTGGGGAAATGGCACTGTGGTTAAGAGCACTGCCTGCTCTTCCAGAGAACCCACATTCAATTCCTAGCACCCACGTGGAAGCTTATAAATGTAGGTAACTCCAGTCCCAGGCGATTTAACACCCATTTCTGATCTCCTTGGGTACTTCATGCATGTGTTGTATAGACGTACATGGCAGGCAAAACACCCATACACATAAAATAAAAAATAAGGTAAGTATATTAAAAGAATAAAATTCATATTGAAGCTTCATTCCCCAAGGCAACAAGAATGAGGTATAGTCTTCAATGTGTAATGAGGGATCTGCCTTGTGAGTGACATCAGTCACCCTTACTAAAGCCTTCCAGAGAGTGGTTTTCTGCTCCCTTATCCTGCCCCTTTGCCATGTGAGATCTAGGTAATCCCTCATCCAGTGGATGCATCCAGTTATGGAAATAGAGCACAGTTCTCCCCATGCCACTAGAATCTTCTGGCAGCTTTTCTGTGCATGAATCTTTGGGACCTCAAGAAATTAAGCTCTGCTCCTTATAAACTAAAGAGACTCAAAGACATTTTATTCTTAGCAACATGAAAGACTAAGACCAAGGGTAAGAAGATGCTATAAGTACCATTTACATCCACCCCTTTTGCCCTGCTGCTTTTGATATAAACAAATGGGGATTTTTTCATAGTACTGCTACTACTATTAATTTATTTATCATATTTATTTTATACGTATGAATGTTTTGCCTACTAGTGTCTGTGCATCACGTGTATGTAATGCCTACAGAGGTCAGAAGAGGGCTATGGATCCCATGGGGTTACAGGTGGTTGTAAGCCTCTATATCAGGGTCCTGGGGTTCTTTGCAAAAGTGTTCTTCATTAACTGCTGATCCATTCTCTCTCTCTCTCTCCAGACCCCTGCTGAACCATCTCTCTAGGCCCACTAATAATTTCTAATCCGACTGACCTTCCTGCCTTAGACCATTTTTAAATCCACTTTGATCCAGATTGCAATTAGTTCCATCCTTTTTAGTTACATTCTCATTTTTCATGAGAGGTTGCATAAAAACAACAGCAGGCAGAGATATTTGCACCCTGGCTCCCCTTCAAGAGAGATCACCAGGCAGGCTACACTTAGCTTCATAGCCTAAGTTAAGTGTCTGGTTTATTATCAGCAAAAGGAGGGCATTAATAATAAACTTAATTTTGGTCCTGTTATACAGCAAAGGCAGAAACAAGACAGGGACATAATATTACTTAGTATTTTTTGTGTATGTCTATTGACCCTGGAAGCGGGGATAAGGAGTAAGGAGATGTGGGGATTTGGGGTACAACACATGAGGAAGAGGCAGGTAAGTAGTGCTCTTGAGATGGCTGCTGAAGACAGTGGAGCTGGCCTGGGTATGACTCCCTAGGCTTCCCTGACTGCTCTGAAAGGTGGGGAGCTGCAGCTGCTTACAATCTTCTGACCATTGCTGAATGAATAGTGCCAGGGGTTGCCTGACATCAGAGAAACTGAACAGAACTCTGCAAAGATGCAGGTGCCTACCTGAGTGAGAGGCAGGGTGGAGCATGGTTGTGGGCTATGGAACACTGCAGCTGTGGCTGCAATTAGTGGAGGGCTGAGAAGGGCCTCTTGGGGTTCTGGAGAAATCTTCAGCACCTCTTGAGCTGGCATGCAGAGATGGGTGACAAAATTCCAAATACTTGACACTGTTGCAGAGTTCAGGATTAATTAATTGTGAGTGATTTTATGACTTCCTATCATAACCTTATTGTTAGTAATAGTTAATGATTGCTGGGCGGTGGTGGCGCACACCTTTAATCCCAGCACTCAGGAGGCAGAGGTAGGAGGATCTCAGAGTTTGAGACCAGCCTGGTCTATAAGAGCTAGTTCCAGAACAGCTTCCAAAGCCACAGAGAAACCCTGCCTCAAAAAACAACAACAACAACAACAACAAAAATAGTTAATGATTAAACAACAATAAATAAATGGTCATACCATTAGGCATCCAGTTAGTTAATGATTTTCTTCCTGTGGTGGTTTTTCTTCTATTTCTAACCACAATGTCATACACACTTGGTGCTAATAAGTGGCTTTTGTAGACAGTTGAATTACAGTTTGAAGAGTCACATGTTTTCCATAACAGGAATCCCAGGAAATTATTTTGAGTAGCCTTTGCTTGGAGTCTGATTGTATCAAGTAAAGAATTTATAATGAATTGTAAGCATAAGTTTGTGTGTGCACATGCCCGTGTGTTCAAATGTGTATTTGCACAGATGTGTATGTGTGAAGGCCAGAGGCCAAAATCAGGTGCCTTTTCAGTTACTTTCCGCCTTATTTTTTGATACAGAATCTCTCACTGCACACAAAGCTTGCTGATACAGCTAGACTGGCTGGCCACCAAGACCCAAGCATCCTCCTCTCTCTGCCTCCCTAGTTTGGAGATTATAGGTGCATACCACCACATTTAGATAGTAGATGAGTGTTGGGAATCAAAACTCAGTCTCACATGTTTGTGCAGCAATCTCTTTACTGACTGGGCCATCTCCCTAGCTCGGGATGCATATTCTTTTATCTTGTTTTCCCATCCAACTATTCAGAGTTCAACACACTCCTGGGGACTCACTGAATAACGCAACACTTTTCTTGGTTATCTTTGTTGCCATTGCCCTCACCCAGAGAGACATTGCCCCCATGATGGTTCAGGCAGTTGTGTGCTCCTGTGTTCCATGAAAACATTAAGAAATATAGCTATCAGGCCCAGTCCAGTTCCACACAGCTGCCTGAACACTGACTGAGCTGTTCTGAGATTGAAATACCAGACATCATCATATAATTGATCACTTTCCCAAATGCATCCTGGGTCATTATTTGAGCTTATAGGTGAATTGCACTGGAAGATAATCAGAAAATTTGGCTTCTGCCTCATTTTTCTCAGAAACAGTTTATGATCTGAAATAGAAGTCATCATGCCTGTTAGGTAGGCTGGCTTCTGCCACTAATTTACTGTTGGAACGAAAGCTTATCTCGCTGTTAAAGTACTTATTTGCTTTCTTTCACGGAAAGGATGGCTTATCTGCATTTAAAATATGGAGCCTGAGCTGCACAAACATTAAACAACTTGCCAGTAATCACACAACTTTTAGGGTAACTGCAGGCACTGTGCCCTTATCTACCACATATAGCTGTCTCAGTGCTGGCTACTGTGGCCCACTGGAAGAAATGATGAAGGTACAGGGCCTAGCAATCTGGTTAGGGGGGACGTGGGGAGGACTACTTTGCTAGTACTATGGGCCTCATTGCTTTCTTGGACCCCTATGTTAAAAAATGGTACAAAAAAAAAACCTGACACTTCGACAATTTTGCAAATTTATGTGTGACTCTACTATAAAGAAATGGCAGATTAGGAGAGGTCATGGCACGGAGATGGGAAATTGGTGGATTGCACCAAGTCCAGGCAAGAAAGAACTGAGTGACAAGATGAAGGAAGAGAAAACAGTTGTAGCCAGAGAGGGAATAGCATTGCTCATGCTTTTTTTCAGTCCTATTGCTATTATCTACCTATGAGACATAGGAGTGACATACATACATACATACATACATACATACATACATACATACATACATACATACATGCATACATAGATACATACATACATATTCTTCTGAGGGCTTCCTTTAGATTAGTTAAGGGCCAGGGGAGAAAAGACCTGATGAGTGGGATATGGGACAAGTTCCCATGCCATACATACTATTTTCTTTAAGAGACGATTGTCCTAGGTATCAGGAGAGATCATTCATTGGATAAAGTATTCGTCATATGAGCATGAGGACCTGAATTTGGATCTCCACCACCCATGTAGAAGCCATGTCAGTAGTTCATGCCTATAATCCCAGCACTGAGAAATAGAGATGGGCAAATCCTGGACCTTACTGGCCAACCAGTTTAACTGATAGTCACCTCTGGGGTCAGTAAGAGACCCTTCCCTGAAGAAGAAAGGCAGAAAATAATAGAGGATTCAACACCCTCATTATCAGCAGTGTCAGCTGAAAACCTCTGCTCTGTTATCTATTGTCAGAAAGATGAATGATCAGCACTAAGAAGGACATGGAGAAAAACACTTTCCATTGCCAGTAGGAAACATGTAGCCATGTTGGAAAACAGCAGGGAAAAGATCAAATAGAAAAGCATGACATCCAATATTCCCATTCTGGAGACATACAAAGGGATTCAGCTGCCTGTAACTCCATTTCTAGAAGATCCAACACCTTCTTCTGGTGGCAATCTCTCTGTCTCTGTCTCTGTCTCTGTCTCTGTCTCTGTCTCTCTCTCTCTCTCTCTCTCTCTCTCTCTCACACACACACACACACACACACACACACACACACACACACACACACATAGAGAGAGAGAGAATCTGAGACAGAGAAAGCCATAGAGAGAGTAATTAAAAAATCAAGGAACATCTTAAAAGAAATACACCAGGCTAAATCTATAGAATCATACCATAAAAATCAAATTCAATCAATGTTGGCAAGATGAGTAGATTTTGGGGTCATTGTAGAGTGAAATAAGCCAGGTGCAGAAAAATGAGAGCTGTATTATTCCATGTATTTGAAATCCACAAATGTCCATCTCATAGAGACAGAGAGCAGAAAGCTTGTTATCAGATGCTGAAGAGACCAAGGAGGAGGAAGAAGAGAAAACAGATGTTGCACAAACAGTAGGATGCTTCAGGAATGTGATGTTGCAAGGTGACCACAGTAACAGTATGGCATTTGAGACTGTTAAAGGAATAGAATTTTAGTATTCTTCTGACAGAACTGACAAGTCAATAGGATGAAGGATATGATAATTAGCTTGACTGCTGTGCCTAGATCAAAATACCATAATGGACTCCATAAATATATGCAGTACTGTTAACTAGAAACTTTCAAAAGGATAGTTACATTAAATAGTTCTACAATATTAAGAGCAAGTGGTTCTAGGCAAAAATTCATTATACCTGGATTTAGTTGGCTTCTATTGTTACCAAGCTCCATATGCTTGGCTTGGAGGAAGATTCAAGGAATGGAGGAAAGAAGGTAACAGGGAAAGAGATGCAGGTGTATGTGGGGTGGGGGAGGGAGGGAAGGAGGAGGGGAGGGAGGGCAAGAGACTAGAAACTTCCTTGAGTTTCTAGATAACAGCAATATGTTGGAAATAATAGGAGATATTTTTGGACAAAATTACATACTGAGTGATTTCTAATGAAATATTTCTCAGTATTTTAAGTAGATAATTTCTTATTTAAAACTATTATTTTATGCATATGTGGTATGTCTGAGTGTATATATGTGTGGTTATGCATGCAGTATCTGAAAAGCAAGAAGAGGGTACAAGATTCCCTGGAACTGGAGTTACAGGAAATTGTGGGTTGCCATGTGTGCCCTGGGAACTGAATCCAGGGTCCTCTGCAAGAACAGCAAGTGCTGTTAACAGCCAAGCCAACTCTTCAGCTCCCAAAGCAGATAGTTTCTAAGCTTTTCAATTCACACACAATTTTAAGGAGCAAACCTGTTGCTTCTCTGTAGTTTAATATGTAGATATCAGCAAATGCTTTTCATAAAATTTAAAAATCTGTCACTCAAGAGGGCTAGAAAAAAATCATTATTTACTTTGCTGGCTTTTTTATTCTTTATAAGTATAGAAAATCAGTGTATTTCTTTAGGCTGATTCTCCATCAGTTTAAAAAGGAAAGGATATTAAAGAACATACTATGGGTAAGCATTGCAGCATTCAACGGTGCTCTTCAAGTGCTCCTTGATAAGCACCTGCCTCACAATCAGCAAGAGCATATTAAAGCCCAGCTCTGACCTGGACTCTGTGGGTGAGGCCCAGCTCTGGCCTGGACTCCATAGTGGGGCCTAGGTGACTCAACAACTGGGGACAGAAAGTTCCAGAGATGTGGCAGAAATGCTTACTCTTTTTAGATATTAAGCTGGACCTTAGGTAAAATAGCACAGTTTTGGTGATATGTGGGTTACTACATCTTCCCTGAAAGAGCAGCCCACACACCCAGTCTTCTCACAGATGGGAGGTTCTAAGCCAAAATGGGGAGAATCGTCATTTGATTATGGTTTCATAATAAAAGCCAAATAATTATTGCTCACTATCTTGAAATATATATAACAAAGAAATACCAATTTTATAGAAAAAAAATGAATTTGTAAGACTTCATCTTATTGGTCCAAGCCACATATTTATATAGGTAAATGTATGTGTTTATATGTATAAACATATATGTGTTTAAATGTACAAACATATTACTGTATATGTTTATGTATGTACTTACACATACACAGTACTATGGGGGTGATAAGCTTTTATCATGAACCAGTCATAAAGTCATGATCTTAGCCATTGACTACTGTGGAGGTTTGAAGTGAGCTCTATTTCGAAGACTGTGTTTGTCATTTAATTTTCTTTCTTTTTCATGGAAGCATGAAGTCAATACCTAACTCATGGCCTTTCTGTGTAAAGTTTATGAGATTCTGGATTAGGGTTAGGAAGAGAAACAAGAAGCGTGTACAAGGACAAGGTGGACTCTAGGACCACAAATTTAAAGGAGATAGAGTGAACTCTGGTTAGTGGTTAGTCCTGGGCTGTAGATAGAAATCAAAACATTCCTAGTATGACACTGAGTTTGAGCCAGCTATGCAAATGATACCATCCAGCAGGGCTCAATGACAGGGAAGATTTGGACTCCATTGGGTCAATTTTTTTTTTGTCATCTTATACTATTGGGATCTGATGGAGTGAAGGAATTTTTTGTTTTTGTTTTTTCAATATCACCACCAAGTAGCCACAATCATTAAGGGTTTCTTACCCTCTAGGCTCTGAAGATAAAAGTTAAAATCATTCAAGCATCTAAACATGTAATTCTGTAATACTATGTTTGGGGTTCTACATCCCACAGAGATTTCCAGCAAGATCTTTATGGCCAGGTTTATAATAAAAGACAGAGCTGCTGCCTAATGACTACAGAACAGCCATGGAGAGCAAGCCTGCAAGCACCTGCCCAAGGCTCAGTGAGCAGATGGCCATGGGCACATCATGGCGAATGGCACCTTGTTGGGTGCCTGGAGCAGGAAGGGCCTGGAAAAGTCCTTCTCTGGATGCCCTTCCCTCAGAAGCATATTGGGAGCACAGGATGGGGAAAACGCCTGGTCACTGCCAATTGGAGTTGAGCTGCCCTTTGAAATCTAGGCTACTTGCAGTCTCCTGGGGAGTCAAGCTGGTGCCTTTCAGAGCCAGAGTGGATCTTAAGGAAGAGTGTGCCAATTTCCTGTAGTATGGTGAGTCCCCTCAGATTCCATTCAAAGCTGACTCATAGGATGACAATAAGACAAGATTGTAGAGGGTTCTGAGTATACTGCAGATTTGCCTGCAGTACAAGGCACAACTTTCAATGATTCTGAATCCTCATGTCGGTGATGGAGACACTATTAGTTTCCCCTGTGGCAGCAGCCTGCCTCTGTGGTCAAAGCAGTTAAGTTAAATCATCACCTGTCACCAGGTGCCTTTCCACTGTCAACTATGTGACTTGTGCACCCCTTAAAAGTGCCTGTCAGGCAAAGCTCTCACTCTTGCCTCTTGCTTCTCTCTTACCTCTCTTCTTCCTATTGTCTCTCTTCCCTGTTCTCTGTCTGACTGACTGCCTGCCTCATGTCCCTACTCCAAAATGACCTTTCACTCTTTCACCTTCTGTCAGGGACCATAAAGATGGCTCCACTTCATTGTGACTAAAGGTCAGAGAGTTCAAAACTGTCCTTAGTAAGTCATAAGACCTAAAGGTCAAAAGTGTGGCTACAGAAGGATGTTTGATCTTGGCCTTGGGTGTCTTATCTTAATAACAATAGACTTGGTCTGAGGTGTGCTTACTCCTGACCCTCAAGGCCAGGTAACAAGAAGTTAAATATTTGGTGTGGTTACTGAATCCTTGGAGAATTGAGGAAGAAAAGTCTGTTCTGCATGCATGATACCATGTTCCCTTTTGGTTAAAGTATTTAAGAATGGTGAAATATAGTGGCATTCAGTATTGACTGAATTGCCCTCTTGATTTTATTCTGTGTCTCTGTCTTTCTTTTAATGTCTTTAGTTAGCCTTTTCTTTATCCACACTCCCCATCTCAGGTACAAACCATGGTCGAGTTGGCTGGCTCGGGCTGCAGGCCTGAAAAGACAGCTTCTCACATATGGGTGCAGCAATGTGGGCCTAATAGAGAGGGTGACCACAGCCTTCCCCCAATAAACCTCTTGCACTAACTCTGTTGCCTTGGTGTGTTTATGTAATGGCATATCTTGGCAGGACCCACCGAAAGGTACCCACTTTGCCTTTCTATTTTTGTTGTTTTATTATTATTACAGGCACACCAATGTGTTTTTTGAAAGTACTTCTGATGACAGGGTAGAAGGGTCATTATCATAGCAATCTAATTAGTAGAACCCTGCTACTAATTCTGAATTTTCACTTTAAATTTATTTTTTAAATAAATCTGTTGTGTATATTTCTAAGACATAATGAGATAGGTGTAGATAGCAAAATGATTATAGTGAAACAAATTAGCATTTTCATTACCGAACACAACATCCCTTGGTATGTGACAAAAACACAGATCCAGAATACAATGATTACAATCCATTCTAGTCATCACTGTGCCATTGGATCCCAGACTTGACTCATCCCATGTGTCTTCATTTGTTTCCTCTCCCTCATATATCTTGCTCCCTCCTCCACAACCCCCGCTCCTACTTACCACTGTTTTACTGTCTTTCTCTCTGTATTTGATTACTTTTCTAAGTACTCAAAAGGGAACCCAAAGCTAGATTATTGCTAGATTATTGCTCTGGCAATGATCTATACCCAAGCCCTGCCTGCTTTTGTTAAGATGTGTCATATAAGATGCATCCTGTGGTATTCTTGTGTCTTGTATCACTTGATAAATAATAACCAAAAGGCCCCCCATGCTAAAACAAATGGAAAGATATCCCTGAAGAAAGCTAAACAATATTATTCCCTGTTTATATACATCAGTTTCTTTCTTAAAATACTGGGAGTGCTGGTTGCTCTTGCAGAGGACCAAGATTCGGTTTCCAGGACCCCCATGACAGCTCACAACCCCATGTAAAACAAGTTCCAGGGGATCCAATGCTCTCTTCTGACCTTTGAGGGCACCAGGCACACTGGGGGTGCACAGACATGTATGCATAAAGATTGCTGATAAACAAAAACTAAAATAACTGTTTTTTAATTGAAGATTGACATTTTTCTTCTGAAATATAAGGTCTTATCATATTTATGCTGTCTAATATTTCAAGCTGAGACTTTACTTGTTGACTGTAAACAGATATCCATTATATCACATTAAACACACACACATAAAACACACACACACACACACACACACACACACACACACACACACACACACACACACACACACACATCAGTTTAGTCTTTAAATAACATGCCAAATCCACAGTAAATAAAAAAAGTCTGATTTCCAGATTCTATCTAAAAAACCTGTCAGCTGAGGACTTCCACCAAGCCTTACTTCAATGGGGATATTATCATTGTAATATAATTATATTTACATAACAAGGGCATTAGAGTGTTCTGCATTTTCAAATCAGTTCTGAGTAGTTAAGGGTTGTTTATTCTAAATCATTACAAAGTCACTACACCCAATTGCTGCACCCCAGAGTTGTTTCCTATAGGTAAGAGTTTTGGAGGAGAGAGACCTAATTTTCTTAGGTCTTGTACCATTTGATGATAAGATTACTGCTGACTAAGTATCCTGCCCTTTCAGTGAGAAAGTGGGAGTTAGGAGTTTCTGATGGCATGGAAGCCACAATAAGTTACAAACTGTACCAAGTATTCTATAATAGGATTTGGAATAGCAGATTAACACTTGATCATATCTACGTATGCCTTTAGAAAATATTATGTAGAGCAAATATTTTAATGAAAGATGTCAGCACTGTAATCTGAGAACCCATGAAAATATCAAACTTGCTTTAAAATGAGATTTTAAAATACTATCCCAAGATTCTATAGGCATGCGAATAAAATAAAATGTAAATAATTGAGGGGAGTCCAAATGAGGTTTAGTTAATAAACAAAATCAGTGAACTTATATCTATCCATAACTACTAAATCCCACATCCAAAATTGTTCCCCTGGGAAATTAAGAAAAATAGATCAGTTCTTCTTCTCATTTTCAATATAGAGAAGAAACTTCTAAACCACTCCTGAGGAAACTCCCCACCTCTCACTCCTTGCTAACACAAAGAAGGACTTTTGTCTGCTCTGGGTGTCCTGGGCTCCTGGTTCTATTGCATTTTTTTTTCAGCTTATTTAGTCTGCGTAAGGGAAGTTGGCAATCATCCACAGATCTGGCTAGGATTTTCTGTGCAGACCCAGCTTTTCCCACCACCAAGCTCTACAAAGGAATGCTTATATTTGACCATCTAGCTTCTCTAAAATTTTTAAATGAAATAATACTTTCTCCTTATCTCTGTGAACCTAGTGGAACCAGAACATGGTTGCCAGACTGTTTGGTCAAGAGCCTGTCTCTCCCCTCCCCACTCAATGAATACTGCACCTAGCCCAAGAACTTTGATCCACCATGCACAGAGCTAGAGTTGGGCTCATTTCAATATGAACTATCTGAAATGTATTTTCACTTTCTTTGGGAATCCTTGTTGAGAGAGCTACCTGAACATATGAAATTCTTCTCAGGACACATACACACAAATTCACTCTAGGTAAATTCCTTCTCCCAGGAAAACTTAGACAGTACTATTAAGTACACAACAGTACCATTAAGTGTTGAGACATAGTTAGCACATAACTTAGCATTTAAACTTGAGTACCTCCAGCCAGGATCTTCTCTTCCAGCTCTGCCATCTGCTTCTTATAGGCCCTTAGAGCTGCTTCTTTGAAGGAGGGTCGGATTCTCTTTGGCTTCATGATCTCCGGTGGCTCTACAGGGAGGTTTTGGTTTTCATCTTCTGCTAATTCCATTTCAACAGCTGGTTCATTTAAGGTTTCCAGTTCTCCCTCACTAATGATGTCGTCGGCCTGCCCGTCATAGCCCTCATCTTGTGGGGTCTCATAAGGAGTTTCATAGGAAGGGTGGTCATAGTCTTTCACATGTTCATCTACTTCAGTGACACTAGTCCTGTTTTCTAGCTTAGCTAGGACTTGCTCCATCACTTCAACGTAATCCGTCTCACTGTCAGCCACTGGCTCACTGTAGTCCTCCTCTTCCTCAGCTTTGTAGTAATAGGGTTCTGTGTAGATATCAGAGTCAAGGGTGGTACTTGACTCATTTGCAGTGGATTGAGAGAGGGTCCGGAATCTCCCCATTAAGGACGAGCCGCTGTCCTCACATCCACTGAGACTCTGTGTGCTCTTGTTCCACACTACTTCCAGGGCTGACTTTGCCCTCTGAAGTGTAGATCCAAATTTGGGGAACTTGAAGGTCTTATCAGAAAGGTCAATGCTTAACCGACTGTGCCAGGACTTGGGTGGGGCACCCTCTGAGTCATCACTTTGCAATTCACTTTGACTTCTGTACATCATAGCTGGCTGACTTTGGTTGGGATATAGCTCATTAGAATTGGTCTCCTGATAAGAATCATATGGGCCAACCCATTGGCCTTGTGGTTCATTATCCAATCCAGGGCACGGAGAGGAGTTGTCATCCTGGGTTAAATCATAGCTTTCAGAGTCATCTTGCAGGTCGCTGTGGCACTTTCCCAGGTCATCTAGGTCTTTGCTGAAGACATCCAGCTGTTGGTCGGACAAACTGTTGGTGTCATAGTCAAAAGGTTCCTGGGTGGATGAATCTAAACCAACATCAGCTGCTTGCTCTGCTTGATTCCACTCCTTCCATGGAGACAGGTCCTCATGCAGTGACAGCTGGGAACCACTGTAATTGCTTCGATCCCCAGATGCACACACCATGCTGTTACTCATCCCACTGTCCACTGTTTCAGTGTTCTCAATTTCACTCTGCCCTTGCACCGCTGGAATACTCCGATCCAAACCGTGGTCCTGCGGACTGTGATACAAGGCAGACATGCTCTCCTGCTTCCTCTGCCAAAGTTCCCGGTCAGAAGAGGAAAGGAGGGAGCTCCCATTAGTTCTACAGAAAAACTGGTTTTCAGAAAAATCCTCTGAATAAGACTGACACAATTTGGAAAAATCTGATTCAGAGCGACTAAGTTTAGGAGTGAAAAAGTCACTCTGTGAGTGCCAGAGTGGTGTGGCCTCCATGTAGTGGGCTGTTTGCTTTTCAGGGGTATTTGATGCCGGCAGTTGTGAGGGCCGTTTATCATAGTCTGACTTATGTGATGTTCTGTTGTTAGCAGCTTTGTTCTTGGAACGAGCACTGTGTGACTTTGAGCTGGGCTTAGAAGTGTTTCCTTTTGCTGTAGAGTCTGCATAGCTGCTTCTGCTGATGTCAGACTCCAGCTCTCTGTCACTGTCATTGGGTGACAGCCAACTGTTCTTCTTGGCTTTGGGCTCAGGTGTGGATAACTTCATGTCCATGCTCTCATATGTCTGGGAAGAAGGTAACCCACCTTTCTCTTTTCGTTCTCTGATGTCGTAAGTCAGAATATCTGTGGAGATCCCGATGCCTGTGCCCTTGAGCTTGTATGATTTCTTTAAGACAGAATCCCTTTGCTGGGGGGTTTCGAAGTATACTAGGATGGGTCGAGGCTTTGCATTTGGGCAATCTCTTTGCTGTCCTATCCTCTGAGCAAATTCGATTTTAATAGAATTTGGTACATCTGAGAAACCCATTTTATCTACAAGAATTTGGTACACCACGCTTTCAACGTATTCGAGTCTTTCTTCAGGCACATTTAAAAATCTCAGGCTTACCTTACTCCCCATGTGGCCCAAGTGTTTAATGTAATCGTGGATGTCTCTAGTTTCCCTCCGAGCCTGGACAAAGCCAGTCCGCAACTGTTCAATCTCACTCTGGACAACCTCTACACTGCTGGAGATCTCATCAATGGAGTACTTGAGAGCATTCACGTGCCCTCGGAGTTCAGAAAGTTCTGTTTCAATCTGACTTATTCCCTGAAGCTCTTTGAAGATCATTTCCATGACATCATGGGTTTGGCTAATGCAGCCAGAGGAGCTGAACCCTGGCTCCAAAACATTTGTCTTTGGGTTCCGGGCAGTTCTATCTAAAGATTTGCTTCTTATGCCCCAGGTTTTCTTCACGGTGCTCAACTCTGAGTCTGAGGAGACACACTCTTGGCTCTTCTTCCATTTCCTCAGTTTCCGTAAAGCACCCAGTTTTAATGTGTGGAGGGTGCGCTCCCCATCCGAGCTGCCCTCGGAGGGGGCCAAGCTGCTGGAGCTCTTCCTGTTACGTCTGACCGGCATGGTATGTGTTGACTGGCCCTGGTTTTCTGTGCTGCTCCTTAGCTCGTTGAAGGATTCAGAGTAGGAGCTTTCAATGGAAGACAGCTCCTGCAGCAGGTCCTCATCACTGTTGGTCACAGCTGTTTGCAGGCCATTGGCAATAGCAACCCGGTAACTGAATGTGGGTGACAGAGAGAAGTCTTTGTGACCTTCGTCGTCTTCTACAGAGAAGTTACGCGTGGACGAGCACTTGGCAATCTTTTTTACAGTGCTTTTCAGGGCATTAGACAATTTAGGGGGTTTAGTGTGACCAGCAGTAGGAAAATCTTGATTTTTTTTCTGTGGATGATTCTCTTTCTTTTTGGTTGTATTTCCCAGTTTCTTTGTAAACATTCCTTTGCAAAGCTTATGTAGATAAGCTAAAATCAAGCTCTTGAAGAGACTGGCCACCATGGAGAGCAATGAGTGTGAGCTTTTCTAATCCGAGGAAGTGAACAAGGCACTGGGATGGCTGTCTGTAAAGCCAAAGCCAACATCACCATTCACATGTGCCATCAACCACTAGGAGCTGAAAAGGCAGATGATGACCCACTGGGAAGTCAAGGTTCTGTGGAATCCACCAGCCAAGTACCTCCAGTTGTAAAAAGCTTTCTTTTCTGGAAGGGGAGTTTCATGGCTGTCTCATGTCCACCTCGCTTCATGATGTGTCTGGAAAGAAAGGAATGCTATAATGAGTACCAAAATTCAAGTCCGAATTCATCTCATTTCCAACATTTCCCAAGGCATTTGTGATATGCAAAGTGTACAAAACTGCAGAAGAGGCATGTGGTTCTCTGAGTTTAAATAAAAATGCATTCAGTATTTATCATAATGCCCTTTTCTAAATTACTTACTGCATTTTAAATAGTGACAGAAGGTAATAGATTACTTTTAAATGTTGATAAAATGACAATTTAAACATTGTCGTTATGCCATTCCTACTCTATTATCTTTTTCTAAACTCACATTTACTAACACAACAATAAGGATCTAAGAATATTCTTTCTATCCTAGCCTCTCCAAATCTACCACATTTACATGATCTATGTTTGTTAAGACTTTTTCCATGCAGGAAGGATTTCTTTTGTAATAGAAACAACTTCTTGCTCATGTAGGAATTCAATGATTTGGTACTCCTTAAACAAAGATTAAAATAATCATAATTAATAAATATTTCCAATGATGAGTGAAAGCTAAGACATCAATGTAGACATCAAATGGACTCTCATGAGTTGAAACACATTTTAAGGTTGTATTAGATTAAGCAGTGCAAAACAATAAAAAGAATAGTGAAATATCTTTAAAACTAGAAATGCTAAAAAGCAAATTGTAAAAGTCCATGGCTTTAAAGAGCAGAGCCAGCTTAAACAACTGGTATAACCTGCTGGCACATGGCTGAAAACTCATCCTTGGGATTTATTGGGAATATCACCAGAGATGAATTTGCAAGGCATCAAATCAAATTGTACCCCAGGTGGAAAAAATCATACAGATAACAAATAAACTAAGGGCCAGAGTTCTTCCTGCAATGTGTTGATTGAAGTATGACTGACAGACAACCATGGCATGTAGATGACAGCTTCTTTCTCAGACAACAGGAAGAAAAAGTTTGTATTCAGAGACACTAGCTGCATGGCACACTGATAGACACTCAAAAGATTTGTGGGTACTTTAATCATTGAAATATAGCCCAGAATAGTAGTAACACCAAAGCCTTTGCTGGTTTTGAAGAATGTATTTGGGTAGATAAACAGCCTACGTAATTAACTAATGTATATGTCATTATCTTCATGTAGTTTTTGGAGTCTACTGACTCTTTTTCTGTCTCCCTCCACTTGGAAAACTTCCAGTCTCACACTGTGGCAGAAAGCCAAGCTTCTCAAGGGAAGGGGTATGTAACTGAGGAAGGCAGGAGAACAGAAGCAGAAAAGAGGCTAAAAATGCCTAAACCTTACAGCACTCCTTCCCAAATCTTACAGGACTCCTGTCTTGAGAATGCAGGTGCTCTTCTCTAAGACACTTTTTGACTCATTCACAATTACAAGCCAGGATTCATTTTCTATTAATAAATGGTGCTGAGCAGTTGACTCCTGAATTATGTGTGTTAAAAACTTTATTATGCATATCTGTGATCTCTCCTTATAAAGAAAAGACTTTGGAAAGTTAAGCTATACTTGGGTAAATGAATCATTTTCAATGAGTTTTGGTAGAATGAAGTGTTCTACCAATTTCTTCAGTCGAAAATATCCTTTACTAAGCTCACACACGAATGTCTCTGTTTTGCTGAAATAAAAGCAGTGATTCTGTGAATGTGTCTGATGTTCTCACATTTGGTCTGCATGACCTTTGTTGCTAGTTCCAAATTGTCATTATGGGTGAGAATATTTAGAAGAAGTACTATCCAAATGGAAGTCCTGTCCCACTAGACACAACCCAAGAGAGCACGTGTCTATAACTGTCTGGAGGAACCACTTTACTCTGTACTCCACATACAGAGAATGACTTGGTTGCTATAGCCTCACATTTTTCTATACCTCAGTAATTCAATGCTCTGAGGGCTCAGACCTAACACATGGTTTGATTGATTGATGAACACAAAGCTTGCATAATTACATGGTGGAATAATGGGAAGTAGGGCTTGGTATGAGGAACAGGTCAGTGGGGAATATAATTTCAGTAACTATATGGTACTCTGGCTCCCTCTGAGTATCATTTCCTGGCAGTCATGATGTGACCACCTTCCTCCTCCCTTAGCCCCTACCTCCATCATCTCGTGCCATACTACAAGCCTAGAAATAGAGGCAAGTGATCATAGACTGAACCTCTAATGCTTCCTCCATCCAGGTGTTGATGTTAGATATTCTCCCAGGGGTACAAAACTCTAATGTATCTTCCTAACATTAAATTGTCTCTTCTTTCAAACACAAACTTTGTCCAAAACCAATACATTTCATATATGGAAATCCTTCTACTGAAATCATCCTGTTGGTCTTAGGAGCATTTTGCCCCAACAGTATTGAAGGGACAGCAGCTTGCTGATCACTGTATTTTTGATTCAGTATTGTGAATTTTCTAAGCCTCTCTTTTGTTCCCAGTTCTTTCCCTTGTCCTTCCTACCACAACTCTTGTGAATGTCTATAAAATGCCAATGTATTTTAGACCTAAAAAAGTTCAGCTTCAGTTTGGTTAGCCTTAGATTTTGGGACTTTGCCCTCTGTGCTCCTACAGTACTTTGAATATATCTCCATTAAGAAAGTCTCACAATAACCACTTTCATGAAATATTTTACCTACATATCTTTCTTTTCAATTTGACTGTGAACTGCCAACAAGCAAGGGGCATTTCTATTTAGCTTTAAGTATTCGTATTGCTTGCCACATCATATTTCCCCAATACATACTAGCTAAATGAATGAGTATATAAGCAAAAGAACACGCTCACTAATTAAAAAAAAAAACTCATAAGTTGAATAGCAAAGGTTCAAAGAAGGCAGAAGTGGGTAAATTTGACCCAAACAATCCAGAGATGATGCAATGTGAAATATGGTCATGGTGGACCAACCTATAATTCCGGAACATGGGAGGATGAGGCAGGGGAATCATTGTATAAAGCCAGGCTGGTATGCATAGGGACCTCCATCAGAGAAAGCCTGGAACAAAGTAAGAATCTGTATCAAAAACAAAAGCATCTTGATGGCTTCAGAGTCACTGATTTGACAATCTTTTGTTATCAGTACAAAATGTGATATCTATATTATCTACTCTTAGGTCCAGGGGACATTTTGGAAGATGGAGTAACAGGACTACTAGCAGAAACATCAGGAGAGTACTAAGAAATTCTGTGTTCTGGATGTAATATAGTTGTTACAATTATGAACACACAGCAGCTGTGAATTTCAGCACAAGATGCCATGAGTGTGTGTGTGTGTGTGTGTGTGTGTGTGTGTGTGTGTGTGTGTGTGTGTCCACACGGGCACACACACACACACACACACACACACACACACCACACACACACACACGAGAGAGAGAGAGAGAGAGAGAAAGAGAGAGAGAGAGAGAGAGAGAGAGAGAGAGAGAGAGAGAGAGAGAGAGAGAGAGAAAGAGAGAGAGAGACTTGAGAGCAGGATGGGAACTAGATTAGGAAGAAGAACTGGGTCAGTGGTAATGGGCAGGCAATGGGAGATAATGGGGTTTATGAAAACATTATATTGTACTCAAGTGAGAAACTGTCAAAATTTAAAAACTAATTTTAAAAAGCAACCAATATAATAACAAAAATAAAAAAAACAGAAACAAAAAAACAAACAAAAAAAACCCTTTGAGCTGAAACACAAGTACCAGAGGCACACAGTTTATGTCCAAAGATGGAAGAGTGTCTCCATTGGTTTGGGAGAAATGCTTATTACAGGGACCAACGGGTGGAGAAACCAAGCTAGGATCTTGACAGTCTTAAATGTAGGTTAAGTTGCACTTGGTGAGGAGGCACTAATTGTCGATTGCTTCCTGACTGCCCTGGATACAGATTTCCTGCATGGTAATCCCAGTTTAGACACCCCTCGGTGTGATCCTGAGAAAGTGGCTAGCTTTCTCCTCTGCCTGAACGTATGCATTTAGGACACTGGGGTAGAAACACTCAGGGAACTTCAAGGTTTAAATGAGCTAATGCATACAGAGTTCTTACAATGGTGTCTTAACACATAGCCCAGCCCAGAAAAATCTTAGTTGCTGTTAGGACAGAGTTAGGACAGCAGAGCAGCTAGATTACATGGGTTATCTAACAAGACCAAGGCAGTTGTAGGATGCGACTTCAGGCGCCTTCTAAGTTAAAGAATGAGATGAAGGATACAGACATTCTAGATGAGCAAATGGAAGGAACTCCTCCTTCAGTTTCCATTCCTGGTTCCTGAGATTTCACCTTCCCAGTTACTATGTTTCCACTCCCACCCCCCATTTTCTTCTGTTACAATCCCATCACAAACCACAGCTGCCTCAGCAACAGTCCTGCTGAATCCTAGAATTAACCACGAGATTCATTTGAGACACCCGACCAGGTTAGGAAAGAAAGCTGATATGTAATGGGCATGTGTTACACTCCAGAAACTTAAATGATCACAATAATCCACACTAGATACACTTTGCAGCTAATATAAACAGCACCTGTGGTGGTGGCCATCCTTTAGGTTCTATACATGAATAAATACATACATACATACATACATACATACATACATACATACATACATACATACATACTACATACATACATACACCGTGTTCCTCAGTTTATCCGTAATAAAATGCCATTCTTGTCAGGACAAAAATCATCAGAGAGATAGGGAAGCTGGGGGGTCAGGGAATAGAGCCAGCATGTAGTCATCTATTTCTCAGTTATTGCTATTTAATAGTTTCCCTATAGTCTCTGCCTTTGTCGTGTTTAATTTCACAGCACAAATCATACTACATAATGCAATTTGGGACTAAGAATTAAGATTTAGGGAGGCAAACCTTGAAGATTAAAACACTGGACTGTTGCTGTGGGAGGTCTTAATGATAACATTTAATTATTGCTTACTATATAACTCCCACTCTAAGTTTATTTTTCATCTTTATATTATTTGTATTAAAGAATCTGAGGTGTTGAGCTTTGGGAAATTTGTGCTAGATCATGCAATTAATAAGCAATATCCTCTTTGACTCTGAGACCCAGATTTGGATTAAGATATGAAAACTCTGAAACTAGCAGTAATGATAAATAAGAAATCATTTTTTTGTTAACAAATTCATTTCATAAGAGAACTACTTGCTGTGATTCAAGTTGGATAATCCTAGGGAACTAAAAGAGTTAATCAACCTTTTAAAAGATAGCAATTCACAGTTAGATTATAAGCTGAAGTGAATAGAAGCATTTTCAGGTCAAGACATGATTTTATGTTTTTTGTTTGTTTGTTTGTTTTGGTTTTTTTTGAGGCAGGGTTTCTCTGTGGCTTTGGAGGCTGTCCTGGAACTAGCTCTTGTAGACCAAGCTGGTCTCGAACTCACAGAGATCCGCCAGCCTCTGCCTCCCAAGTGCTGGGATTAAAGGCTTGCGCCACCAATGCCCAGATTTTATGGTTCTTAACAAAAGCATTCAAGTCAATTCAGAGTTCATTTTCACAGGAGAGAGGGGAGACAAAGAGGTGGAGCCAGTCATAATAGAGACCAGCTGCTTTGCCCAAGCCCCAGCCTTTGGGCTTGTTGAATATGAGACTGACTCAACTCTGACCTTTACCCTGACCTGGGAGCCCCAACTATATCTCCTGATTTTCAGATGTTCTATTTACTATTCTATTACCTGCTGAATTCTAGACAGATATGTTGGCCTTATTCTTCCATGATATTTATTACTTTAAAATTTAATATTTATTCCTTTTTATATATGGGCATTTTGCCTGCCTGCATGCATGCATGTATACCACATGTATGCCGTGCCTGCTGAAGTTAGAAGAGGGCACTGAACTCCCTGGAACTGGAGTTATAAATGGTGATGAGCTGCCATGTGGATGCTGGGAAGCAAACCCCAGATCCTCTGCTATCTACTGAGTCATCTCTCCAGTAGACAGACCTTTCTTCCACATTGACATTAACTTAGGCACACTCTACTGAAATTAAGATTACAGTGAATCCCTACAGCAACACAACAAGAAAGTCTCTGCTTCCCTCTATAATAATACCCTGACACTGAAGACCATACACTAAATATTATGGTACTTTGAAACAATTTTTCCTGGATGAGGAGGTACTTGGCCAGTTAAGTGCTTGCTGTCCTAGCATCGAGGACCTGAGTTTAGATCTCCAAAACCCACATGAAAAGGTCAAGCATGGTGGTGTGCTCTTGTAATTCCAAAGCTGGAGAGATGTTGAGAATTGGACTCTCTTCCTAGGGCTTATTGGCAGTAAGCCTAACAAAACTGCTGAGTTCTAGGTGAAAGGGAGAGTTCTTGTTTCAAAACAAGATAGTAACTGAAACATTCAAGGGTGACCTTTGACCTCTACATACAGGTAAATACACACGTGTGCATGTACACTTGCATGCAAATATATATACAATGACATAGAATTCCTGCCATGCATGGTAGCTCACACCTGTAATCCCAGGTGTGATGAGAGTCTGATGCAGGACTGTAATTTCAAGAGCAGTCATTTTATGCTACACAGTGAAACTCAGTCTCAAAATTATTTATTCTAAACATAAATATTAGTGACATAGAAAAATAGTTTACCAAATATGTGTTTGACAGTAAAGTTTGGGGTGACTCAGAAAGTAGTTGATTCAAAGGCACTTCCTGTCTGGTGGAAGGCCGAGTTGAGAAGAGGAGATTTTACAAAGTCCATCTGAAAGAGAAAGCTCCATGAAGAGGTGACATTAGCCAGCGTGTTGCCCAGGTAACTTTGTAAGTAGGGTCCTTGAAGCACTACAGAGGAAAAAAAAACGGGGTAGCTGGAGATGGGAAGGTGAGCTAGCACTACTCGTAGCCAAAAAAGAGCCACATGGGTTGAATAGAGAGGGAGTAGAGTTTGGATAAGTTGGGGCAAGGCAAATGATGAATAAACAGGATAAAATTAAAGATCAAATGTCCAAATAGTCTAGAATGCCTTTACATAGTTGATGAAGATTTATATTTGTTCAAAAAACACTTAAATAAGAATGGGCAAAAGAACTATGTGTGTGATGTGACAAAGGTTCAGGGATGAACATGCCAAGAGCATAAATTACTATGCTATGGCTTATGCTAATGTCCCCAAGGCCCATGTGTTACAGGGTTGGTTCCTGGAGTAACACTACTGAAAAGGTTGATGTATAGTAGAGGGTCATGAAGTATGAGGCCTAGTACCTTCCTCTGTCTTTGCCCCCTGTGTTTCTCTGTGTCCTCCTGACACAAAACACTTTCTTATAGGCCCAAATCCAAGGGAACAACTGACATAGACTGAAATAGCCATAAGATATAAGCCAAAACAGACCTTTTTAAAAATTTTTATTAATTTTTTACTTTAATTAGAAAGAATTATTTTACATGTCAATCCCAGGTCCCTCTCCCTCTCCTCCTCCCCTGGCCCCCCAACTAACACTTTACCTATGCCATACCCTTTCCCCAGAGAGGGTGGGGCCTTCCATAGGGGGTCTTCAAAGTCTGTCATATTCTTTGGGATAGGGCCTAGGTCAACCGCCTTGTGTCTAGGCTCAGGAAGTATCTCTCCATGTGAGATACCTGCCCAAAGCCCATTCCTATGCTAGGGATAAGTACTGATCCATTACAAGAGGGCCCATAGATTTCCAAGGTCTCCTCACTTAAACCCACATTCATGGGGTCTAGATCAGTCCCATGCTGGTTTCTGGGGACCAAGAGTTTTCCCTTGCTTAGGTCAGTTGTTTCTGTGGATTTCACCAGCCTGGAATCTTTTTTCTTTATAAACCTGACTGCTTCAATTGTTTTGCTATTGTAACAGAAACTTTGATAACCCACATGGCATCAAAAGTTTAGGGAGGCTAATGGTTTTGTGTCTTTCTAAAAACAGAATCAATAGCCGGATAGATACTAAAATGATTAAACAAGAATGGGACTAGAAGGATGTGATGGCTGGTTTTAATCACCAGCTTCACGAAATCTAGAATCACCTGGCAAAGAGGATCAATGAGGGACTGTCTGGATCAGGGTGTCCTGTGGGCTTGTCTGTGAGGGGTTACCTTGATTGTTAATTGGTTTAGGCAGACCTGCCCATTATGGGTGGCAGCCCTGCTTAGGTTCTGAACCCATCTAAGAGTAGAGAAAGCAAGCTAAGCACTAGGCTTAACATGCATTGACTCTACCCCTACTCTCAGATGTGATATGACTCTCTGCCTTGAACTCCTGCCTTGATTTCCCTGCAGTGATGGCTGTAATTGAGGATTAGGAAGCCAGAAAAACCCTTTGTACTCTAAGATTTTTGTCAGGGTATTTTATCACAGCAACAAAAAATGATACTAGGACAGTGAGTTACATTAAATGAAGATTTAAAAGAAAACTGTAAATCCATTTAACCATCACCACAGGGTTCTGTACGTGGTTCTGATGTGGCTTCCTAAGGTGCCTCTTGCCTTCCTGTGTGCAACTCTGGATGTGGCCTGTTCTATAGTAAAAGTAAGAATTTTAAATTTTAATGAATGTTGCACAGCACAGAACTTAAAGGCTTGCATAATTACATTGTCCCCTCCTGGCTTCCTCTTTAGAGTATTAAGTCCTCTGCAATTCTCTTTACACAAAGGAGCCTCAGATGATTCTGACTCTTGGATGAAAGCCAGATATTTATGCTTCAAAGCACTCAAGCAAAAAATGGGTGTGCCTCTCATTGCTAAAATTTAAATTAGTGTCAATACACAAAGTGGCAATTTCATCATTTTTCTAAATTACTAGGTACTTTTAAAGTAAATCCCAAAAGACATTTCAAAATGCCTAATAGCAAGACATCCTTTAAAATTTTCAGTAAAGATTCTAGATTCTATGTAAGATAGTTAATACAAGTCCCTGATGAAGAAATCAAGCATTCAATTCAGGTGTTTGGAAATTGGTAATACTTTTATTATGGATGACTGGGATATACATACAAAGTCTCTTCAGTTCAAAACTAAGTCACACTCAGCCAGTTTTTGCCTCAAAGATGCAAAATATAACCACAGCAAAAGATAACCACAGCAAACACAATATTTTTCACTGAGGAACCACAACCTGATAATCTCCTAAGAACCCCATATTTTCAAAGGCATATGTGACTATCTTTGAGTAAATTTCTCTGCTTTTGAAGAAAGTCATGACAAGTGACATCCACTTTCTAAACATGTTATGATAGTGTCAATCATTTTCAGCCCAGCCTCTCCCCACCCATCCCCCAGAGTCACTGCAGAGAAGCCCGGTATCACTAAGTTGTGACACAGGGACATCCCTTCAAGATTGTTACTGCTCTTTCTTACTTTCCAGCATGCAAGCTGGTCCCCTCTAGTTTACTTTGAGTCACTCACTGAGAATGCTGCTTCTCAGCCTGGATGTGTTGGGAGTGGTCATTCTCTCTCCTTTAGGCAGCCTATAGCCAATGACTAATGAGTGTGTGGGTTCATATGTCTGGCTCTATTTCTCCAATACATGAGTCCTAATCAGCACTTCCTATAGGATTGTTTAGACCTCTGCTGTAAAGACTTTGAAATTCAGGTTTTCATATATACAAGCCAAAATATACTCTGTGCTTATCTGTTTCATAGTCTGTTTCCCAGGGAATCTAACTGTTGAAAGTTGGTACCAAGGGAGCTCTGAAGAGGTGGTTCTGTGTGGGATAGTATACATGTATAAGGATCTAGCAACTGATGCTTTGCCAAAACAGACCCTGTGGTGTATCACAGAGGCAAAATTACCACCACCACAGCTATAGATTTCAATGTTACAGCATCAGGAGGAAATACACACAGTATCCTGACTGTTCGAAAGGCTCAAGGGAAGAAGTGATTGGCACTGTGAGATAAGATGACTATTGTCAGAGTCTCAAGATACAGAGCAGAGAGACAATGAATAGCTAGAAGCAATTTCTTACTAATTAAAGGGAAATTCTAAAACTATCTATGCCATCAAATAAATAAATCCCTGCTTCTTGTAGCAGATACTGGAGAAGTAAGCATCCAGCAAAGGAATTCATCATTAAGAATGACAAGACTTCAGGTAAGGTTTAATTCTCAACTTAAGCAGATTGGCCCTGCCACAGTTGGGTTCTTAGTCATGGGAGGAAATATATGTGTTAATTTCAGTCTCCTAGTCTCTATAATTATAGAGACTTCAGTCCAATTCAATAACCTGCACTCAGTTATTTCCTCTGAATACCACAAAATAACTCCATCTACACTTACAGGGGCAGAAACCCCATTCTTGTTTGAAGGCAACATAAAGGTATCTTATTGAAAGACATTTTGTTTTCCTCCCATCAAGCCTATCAAAGATATTTCCTTGAACCTGTACACCAACCACTTGAGTAAAGTTTCAACATTATTAGTCAACAATTCACAGGGCCTGTTAATTCAGGCAAGAGACAACACGAAGTTTTAATATCTCACCAACATGTCTGCAAAAGGGAACTGGATTCAGTTGTTTCTGGATGAATGGGAAGGTTATTTCATTTAATATATTATGTAATATATTATTTAATGTATAGAAGCAAAAGAAATAGGAGATGATCCAGAGCAGCTTCAGACTAGGGATATAGCTCAGTAGTGGAATACTTGCTTAGCATGTGTGAGGCTATAACTTCAATCCTCAACACCAGAATAATAAATAAATAAGTAAAGAAATAAATAAGCAAAGAAATAAAAATAAATAGCTTTCCTAATAAGATTCATAAAGCTGTCCTATATGTTCATGGTACTGCCAAATATCCAGCCTACAGAAACTGAGACCCAACTATAGACTCCCAGAATATTTCCAGCTACTTGGTCTAGACATTTATTTCATTGAACAACTTCTACTCTGATAAAGACACTGTCCCATTATAATTTAGGTAAGCTCAATTCCAAGAATGAGTTTGTGCTCCCTCAATTACACACTTTCAGTTTAGATCCAGAATTCTACTTTATAGTAGTGGAGGTATGGTCTTGGATCTATACCTTATAACACAGGTCACATGATGTCAGAATCCAGGTTGCTCCACCTGAAAGAGCAGCTTTATTGCAGAGATCTTGACAGCATAGAGTCTTATAGCTGAGGATGCACCTTATGGACTATGTGTGTGACTATGACACATCCAGGGGGTAGAATGGCAGTCTAGGAACCATCAGTGGAAACAAGGTTCACTCCACTCATTACTGCTCAGTGTCTCACTTATTTATTCATATTTCCCAGACCTCCAACTTTGTTTCTTGTGATTACACAGGACTTAGATCCCAGTGATCTTCTACCAGGAGATACAGAGAACATCCCATAATGTCCTGGGATGTTTGGACCTCTTCACTTTGCACTTATTACAAGAGGTATTGGCTCTTATCCTTTGAAGACTATTTGGTATACTAAGAGAACACAAGACAATTCATACTCAGATCATCCATTCACATTAACTCTTTTCTCCCCTTCCCTAACTTGAATCTAAAAGGAAAAGAATAGCAGGATGATCCAATAGCTTCTCTATTCTTGGTCTGGATCCAATATTAGCTTTGAGCTTCAGGCTGTTTGACTCTAGCTTTATAAAGTATATTTGGTAGCTGCCAGGGCATACTTGCTGGCTGTGCTGCAGACACACTCCCAACAGTAAGGTCTATGTGTATGTAGCATAGGGAAGTGTGCTATAGTTCCTCCTATTGTAGAAAGGAAGGAACTGTGTCCACATACCATTAAACACCTTCCCCAGCACCACCGCTCTAACAGTGATAGCATCTATTTCCAAATATGAGTTATCCAGTATTATCTCCTAGTGAAAAATGTGATTATGAGATGACCACTTCTCCACTTTAGAGACCATTCAATAATGAAGTATAAACATAGTAAATATCATCATGAACAGGCTCTCCATATTGTACAGTAGACATTGTCACAGCTTTATTTTTTAAAGTGTTTCATTTTATCATTTAAAATTTTTATTTTTTAATAATTATCTTCTTCTTCTTAATTATGTTTGTATGTGTGTGTCTGTGAGCGGGTATGTGCATGCAAGTGAATGTGCCTGTGGATTGCAGAAAAGGCTTTTAGATTCTTTGGTACTACAGTTATAGACAGTTGTGAGATGCCTGATATAAGTGAGGGGAACTGAACTCAGGTCTTCCGCAAAAGCAGGAAGTACTCTTAACCACTGGCCCATCTCTCTAGCTCTAGTGTTTATTATTTTTTAAAATTATCCAAAGTAATGATTTTCATTTTGACATTTCCATGCAAATATATCATTTTACTTACTTTTTATTCATACCCTCCCTATTCAGTTTCCAGCATTCCTGAATATTTATTGAAAAATGGAGAGATGGCTCAGCGGGTAATAGCACTGACTATTCTTCCAGAGGTCCTGAGTTCAATTCCCAGCAACCACATGGTGGCTCACAACCACCTTGAATGAGATCTGATGCCCTCTGCTGGCATGCAGGCAGAAGACTGTATACATAATAAATAAAATCTTAAAAAAAAGAAACTATTTCTCCAGTGTAGACCTACCAACTCTAAGCTGTGCTATGCCTGTGAGTGACCACCTTGAATAAAGTGTCCACTAGTCACTAGTGATAATCTTATTTATTGGTCTGAAAGTTGGAAGTGAAGGAGACAGGTTTGTGAAACACATTTCATCATCAAACCTTCATCTCCCAGGTGTAGTTTTCCTGTCCTACTTAGTAACTCCTTTCTTTGCCCTGAGTGTTCAGGGTACTCTGGCCTTACTCAGGCTACTGCAGGGTGGGGCAAAATCATGATTAATGCCATACAAATAGCTGATGTGCCCTGAGTCTGCTACTTTTCTGAGATATCTGTAAGGTTTTGAGAGTAAAAATGTGTTGGCATGTGGGACAGAAGAAGGATTAAGAATGTGCTTTAATAGAAAAAATGAATTTTTAAAAGCAGAGAGAATTGTCTTAAGAAGAAAAAAGACAAGTCTATATGAGAGTCAAGTCCACATGAAGATCAATCATATCACTGTTTTCATGTCTGCTGAATTTTTGGATGAGTTTCACCATGGCTAAGTGATCATAGCCTCTTTACCCTACTCACAGAACCACATATGATTAGAGACAGAGCATGGTTAAAACATGCAGCCAAGTTCTTGCTCTGAGTTCCTTATTGACAAAAGGCAAGGCATGTTCACCATAATTCTGACATGAAAGATCGTACTGGCTAGTTTTAATGTCAACTTGAACCAATCCAGAGTCATTGGAGAGGAGGGAACCGCAATAGAGAAAAAGGTCTCCATAAGATCAGGCTATAGGCAAGCATGTAGGAAATTTCTTAATTAGCAATTGATTTTGGAGAACCTATCCCCTTGTCCCTCTGGGCTGGTTGTCCTGGGTTCTATAAGAAAGCAGGCTGAGCAAGCCATGATGAACAAGCCAGTAACCATCACTCCCCCATCAGCTCCTGCCTTCAGGTTCCTGCCCTCTTTGAGTTCCTGCTATGGCTTTTCTCAGTAGACTTTAATTCAGGCTACATAAGACAAATACATCTTTCTGCCCCATGCTGTTATAGTCATGGTGTTTTATCACAGCAATAGAAGATCATTGCAGCACTTCTTATCAGCACCGAAGACAGCTCCTTCACAAGGCACCTAATGGTGCAGCATGTTGCCCACTGCCATATAGACCTGTCCAGCTATGAATTAATAGGAGAATGGTTATACTTTTGCAAACTGGTAAATTAACATAAGGTTACTGACTTGCAAACATATTTAACCCATTTTGGAAGAAGATAAATTGCCATTTCTCCCGGGAAATTGACATCAGTTGTCAGTTGTAGATATTTTGCAAATCTTTATAGTTTATAAATTAAGAAATGCCCCAACAACAACAACAAAACATCTCACTGTCCAATGTGTAGTTGACTATTTCATATCAAACAGAAAAAAAGTTGGCTCTGCAAGGCATTATGTACCAAACACAAATGATTTTGCATTGTCCTAAGAGTAAATCTGTAGTCTTAAGGACAAATTTGAAGGATGATCATTTAAATTTAAGGGCATGCTGGGTACATTTAGGACTTCTTGTGGCTTCTTTTACCCACTTTCATCCATGAATTTCCTATCAAGTTATTCTTTCAGGTATAAACCAAGAAAGATTGCCCAGACCTTTTTTTCTAAGCAATTAAGCAATGCTCATCAATCAGATGCTGCAGACAGCTCTTCAGGATTGTAATTGAGGTCGTATCACCTTGCCTTTATTGATGAGTGAAAATCAAGCTCCAGCATTCAGATAAAAAAATCTGATCACAAATTGGAGAGATAGGATTTAAAGATTCCAAAATACTGAGCAGTGTTCAGACAGGAACAGTTCAATTTACCTTCTAATGTTTCACTGAAACATATCTGTGTCTTCCTCTTCCCATATGACTGTAAGCTTCTGAGTTAGAACATAGTACTTCATCTCCCAGTGCTTGCATGCTTAACAGTGCAGAATGGTCACCAGAGATGGTGAAGACAGATTTTATGGGCTATCTAACTAGCTAAAACCCTTGATTTGAATGAAAATTATTTAAAATTTACTAGCAACATCGAGAGTTGCTAGTCACAATTCTAATTATTGGGCAACAGTTTTTCAGCTGTTGAGGGATGAAGAGTGGGAGAAAGAACAATATTCCCCATGCTTTATAAGATCAAATAGAGTTATCAAGAAAGAGATTTCAGTGAACAATATGATTGGACACACACACACACACAAATAATAATAATAATAATAATAATAATAATAATAAACAAAAATTGAAGTGACTCCTTGATTTCTACTCTATTATCAGCAGCCCTGGCTCTCGCCATCATATCCTCTTTCTTTTCACACAAGCCATCTCTTTAAACAGATTGATTTGGCAGAATGTACTTTCAAAACTAATATAACTCATTTGCATTTCCCTTCTGTAACAGAGGTGAGAACTTCTGAGGAGAGCCCCTTGTTTCCTTTCTTCCATAGAGCCCAGCACAGCTTTCCAGCATTTCTCAAGTCAAAAGATGAAGGCCTTGCCTCCACTCATCACCTGGTGTCATTTCACTCCACAGCATTTCCTCTGTCTGAGTTGTTCTTTCTGGCTAAGATTCATAACATCAACCATTGCCTGTTATTTAAATTAACTTTTTATTACATATTTTTATTTAATTTAGAAACAATCTTACTTTACCTATCAATCCCAGTTCCCTCTCCATCCCGGCCTCCCATGGCCCTCACCGACCCACCTCATCTCACTCCCCCATCCACTCTCCAGGGAGGGTGAGGCCTTCCATGGGGAATCATCAAAGTCTGTCACATCATTTGGGGCAGGGCCTATGCCCTCCACCCTCCACTGTCTATCTAGGCTGAGAAAGTATCCCTTCAGGGGGAATGGACTCCCAAATTCCATTGTGCACTAGGGATAAATACTGATTCCACTGTTAGAGGCCCCATAGACTGCCCAAGCCTCCTAACTGATACCCACGTTCAGGAGGCTTGGTTTGATCCTATGCTGGTTTCCCAGCTGTCCAACTGTGGTCACTGAGCTTCCACTTTCTCAGGTCAGATGTTTCTGTGGGTTTCTCCAGCCTGATATTGACCCCTTTGATTATCCCTTCTCCTTCTCTACCACTGGATTCCAGGAGTTCGGCTCAGTGCTTAGCTATGGATGTCTGCTTCTGCTTCCATCAGCTACTGGATAAGGGCTCTAGTATGGCATTTAAGGCAGTCATCAATCTCATTATAGGGGAAGGGCATTTAAGGTAGCCTCTCCACTTTTGCTAAGATTCTTAGATGGGTTCATCCTTGTGGATCTCTGGACATTTCCCTAGTGCCAGATTTCTCTTTAAACCAATAATGGCTCCCTCTATTAAGGTATCTCTTTTCTTGCTCTCCTCTATTCTTTCCCTGACTCAATCTTCCTGCTCCCTCAGGTTCTCCTCCCCACTCCTTTTCTCCCCTTATCTTAAATTAACTTTTGAGCGCTATTTCATTATTAATGTCAGTCACAGAAAGTTGCCATATTGTAACACATTAGAGCCATTTTAATCTACCAGGGGATCTTCCCCATCATCTGTACCTAATACATATATGTATCACCCTGGCTTTGCAGTGATAGAGATGAACCTCTTTTAAGAAATCTCACAAGCTAGCAAGGAGTACAGGAGAAGACAGAGACTAGCACTAGAAATGGAAAGAAAGTGATTGTTGACAGAGACATGTTAGGAAAGGCAAGTTTTTAAGCCTCCATACAGGCCAGTACCTGTTAAACCCACATAGACATGATTGGTCTGACAGTGAGTTAGTTATTCACAGCTCCATAATTAACCCAGAAAGACCCCCATGCACACCCACACACAAGTTTCTCAGTCTTGTATAAAGCATCACATTAGTGTACAAACAGCATATCCAGAGACCAGAGACACATTTCTCAACCAGGAAGGTACAGAGATGCCCCTCTAACAACCTAAGGCTTACAGCTTGAAGAGGAAATTTGAACACTGTCACTTCAATTTGCTGGGGTCTCCACTGTATGGGATTTGTGGTCATGTTTCACACCCATGACTTTTTACCATGGTCCATGGTGAATTTGCCACATCTACTTCCTCAGCCAACTGCTGAGTCCTCAGAACTGCTGGCACTCGAGACTGTGAGAAGCGAAGGCTTTCAGCTCTAGTTTCCCCTGAGTAGTACACTCATTATGAATTGCTTTTCTGGGAAAATGATGAATTTGGCATGACTACAATCTACTTTAAGGATATGTGTGAACCCAGCTGTGGGTTCTTAGACAGAGTATTTTCCTCGGTGCAGACATGCAATCGGTACATGATAAATTACTTTCTGAAGGATCATCTCTATTAGCTCCCCAAAGAAATAGAATTGGCACCCCCTCACCCAACCATACCTTATTACTGACAATGTATTACTGAACCGCATAGGGAATGCTCAACTTATCCAAAATATCTGCTAATCGATTTCAGATCACCAGAAATATTGAACAGATTGTTACTAATTTTGAATAAAATGATATTTTACAATGTTGCACTAAGAAGAAGCCTTGAGAATCTTCTATGACAGCCAATATATATTACATGTAAGCTACTAAGTCTGTTTTTAACATTTCTTTACTTCCTTATTCCTTTACTGTATATGTATGTGCACAGTAGTCAGAAAATAACTTGAAGGAGTCAGTTATCTCCTACTCGTGTGGGATCTGGGGAATCTAACTTATGTTAACAGACTTAGCAGCAAATACCTTTACCCACTGAGTCACATAGCCAGCCCTTGGCTCTAATTTATTAATAGTATCCTTCCCATAAACCCTATTAAGTTTATCTTTCTTTTAAAGTTCCTGTTGCAAATTGGTAGTGTTTCACCAAGTTTGAATTCCTTATTAATACACAATGTTTCTCCATTAAATTTCAAATTAATTTTATCACTAGTTTTGACACATATGCTAATAACTTTTTGCATTTGTTTTGCATAAACAAGCATTGTTTCTCGGTCCATTTTTTTCATGCGGTATTAACCTTATCTCCTGCAGACATTTCAATAATTGAACTAAAGGACTAAGTTCATAACATGAAAGACCAATGCAAAAACAGGAATCTAGAAACTGTGGCTGCTTGACAAGACATTTCTTCAGATTCTGAGAAATTTAAAGACTGTGTCTAGAATTTTATAATTTTAACAGGATTTGAAATTTGTTGCACATTTTGCAGATTTTAATTCTTTCTGCATTCCAAAAAGAATATACTCTTTGCTCTCATAGAAATAGGCCTCACATTCTGAACACAACCAACCAGCAAAGCGTATGCTGCAGGTAGAGCTGAAGTAGAGACAAAAAGCACCAACCACAAGAGAAACTTAGGGTCAGCATGGCCAAGCATCTGAGACACAAGGATCCAAAAAATTTTTTGAATGACATGACAAGTTTTGTCCCAGTAGCTTCGAATCTTGGATGTTGTGGACTGAAACCTTTTTAAGCTCTGATGAGGAATTCAGACCTCTCTCTTCTTAACCTCTTCAGTTGCTATTTTTTTTTTTTTTTACAATTTTTTTTCCCAAATGGAAATACTAGGGAAAACTTCATGTATCCATAATCAGGACCACTGCCTTCTATTTTCAGAATAAACAGGTGCTCTCAGAATACCTCCCAGCAAAATAAAGCAGAGTATTGGAGGATTTCTGGTATTTTTCTGTAACTGTGACCCTTAATGGACACATGGGAAGCTGCATTCTGTAAAACAGGAACCATTGAGGGGAGGAGTGTTGTGAAGGTAGATGGAATAGGAGAGAGTTAGACTACAGCTGACATCATCAGCTAAAGTCAGTGTAGGAAGAGGTGTGATCAGAGGTGGTGAGGCATTCAGTGTGGAATCATTAAGAAAACACTACTACTACAAAAACCAAACTGGAAAAGAAATGTAGAGCAGAGAACAAACACCATAAGGAGTTGATGTGGGTCCCCAAGGTGACATGGTTCTGACCTAAACAGATCTAGCTAAGCAACCCTTATTATGTATGCATCCAGCTTCCACCTATCACTCACACCAAGGTACCTCTTTGGTGTTCAGCAGCCCATTGTTTACTCAGTGCCTCTTGAAGTCAGGGGCTCCAAAGAGTGTGAATGGATCAGGACTGCTGTGCAGATCCTTCCTGTTTCCAAAGGCAGTTTACAGGGCTGACTTCTCCCCATCAGGTGTTACTCTACTGCCATTGGGATTTGCTCCTTTTATACCATGAAAAGCACACAGAAGCTCCTATAGGGATCTCAGAGCCATAGGTTTCATCAAAAGTAGACTGCTCAAAACTATTCCAATCTAGCCTAAATGCAGCTTCTGAGGTCATGACTATCTTGGGACAGAGAAGCTTGAGGTTTACTGCCAACTTCATTTCTTGCCATCTCCTGCTCTGTGTATCGCCCCCCTTCATTTACTGTGTTTTCTTGCTAATAACAGTTAATAATACATAATGCAAATTAAATATGAAATCAAACACATATATGGGTAGTCCATTTTATATAAGGATGTTAAAAAGTATGAAGACAACTAAATTCCAACTGTTACTGATTGAACACTGACCATTTTTTATTTTAATTATTTCTCATGAATGCTCAGGGAAGCAATGATCTTTATGATGTCAAAAAAAGGAACAAGTTTTGCATTGACACTGTACTGAAGGGGCTTGCAAGAGAGCCAGGACTATTTTTATGAAAACTACAAGTTTGAACTTCAAGTCAAAACCATAGGAAAACCCCATGATCAAGTTTTTTATTTGTTGTTAAACTAGATGACTCACTTAGGACCATGAAATTTTACAGCATGCCAGTGTTGGAATCTGTCATAATCTGTACAATTGGGGCAGGGATTAGGGGAAGAATGTAAAGAAATCAGTCTGGGAGGACAGGCTGGGGCATGCTTGTAAAAGGAGTTTCTTGACAAACTAAGAATGCTTTATTTCATTTTTTTTAGTGTGTGTGTGTGTGTGTGTGTGTGTGTGTGTGTGTGTGTGTGTTTTACATGTGTGGGCATTGCATTTCTCTGTATTTGGAGGCCCCAGGGAGCTGTCTAGAAATATCTTTCTTTACTCTTCCACATTAGTGAATGAGGCAAAGTCTTTCAACAAAAGCCAGACTTCACATATATGACCAGTCAGCTTTCTCTGGGAGTCTCTTGTGTCCTCCTTGAAGTCTGGAATTACAGGTAAGCTTCCTCATCCACCCAGCATTTACCTAGGTTTTGTGGATCTGAACTCCCATCCCCATCATTTTGCGCCAAGTGTTTTATCCACTGTGCCTTTTATCTAGCCTTTAAGCTTTATTTTGAATACACAGAGGAGTCCCTGGAAACTTTTGAGGACAGTGATGTGTGTTATGACATTTTTTAGGACAATGAACTTGGCAGGCACACACAGAGCAGATGCTCAAAAAAGGTGTCATTGCAGACAGAAAGACCCGGAGATTGGGGCAGTGTTCTAAGAATACAGTGATGAGGACATGGACTAGGGTGGTGACAGCAAAGTGAAGCATAACAGGGAAAATGCAAGTTAGTGAGGGCTTGTGAGCCACAAGGAAGAGCAGAGCCCCGAGACAAGGAAACTGGAGCCTGCAGAAATGAAGAAATTGGGAAGAGGAGTTGTTGAGGAGAGGCAGCTGCGATCTCTTGACTTCTTAAGATATTATCAATTGATAGAAGTGGGGCAGCCATTTGTGAAATTAAGGCCACACAGTCTAGAAGAAGGGACAAACAGGGGATGCTTGAATGAGGCTCAAGATGAAATGGACACAGACAGAGATAGTGACACTAACATGTGTGTAACTAAGCAGGATATTTACCAGTTAATAATTATTCCGTTATATTCATCAATTATCTTCCAATGACATATCAGCATGTTATTGGATAATTAAGCACACTTTCCCATCTCACAGGCTACTTTCTAAGAATTATATTTTTTTACATGTATAAAGTGATCTATGTATTTTGTATCCTGCCAATAGACCTCCTATAAAACTGATAGGAAATATGAATTCCCCTTAGATTTCAAGTACTCTACTAGCTAAGTTTGCCTCTTTAGCCATGAGACTCTGCAACCTGGTTTTTCTTGGGTACTCTCATGGAGGATGCACACCCAGAGAGGAAGACTGCACAGAATACACATTATTATAGCTCATTTTTAGAATCAGTTTTCTATGAATGACTCTAAAAATAGCTAGTAAAGTGCCCTACCACCACTTTTTATTTTCACAGCCCATGAACTCACTATATAACTGAGGCTAGCTTTGAACTCTTGATCTTCCTGTCCTCACCACCCAAGCACTGAGGTCACAGGCATGCACCAGCACACCAGGCTTACCATTTGCTTGTTGGCCAAAAGAAGCACTTCAACATCAAGGAACTGCAGCAAATGTGTTCTTACTCACAAATGAAGGGTTTTCTCCAAAACACAGCTGGTTGCCTGCATCCACAGCTTCTGTATCCATAGACCCAACTGACTACAGACCAAAAGCATTGCAGCCTTTTGCCTAGAATGAGCAGGTAAAATTGATTTCCTATCATTGTTCCCCTAAACAATCTTATGTGGCCACAGTTCCTATGACATTTATAGTCTAGCATGTCACATTATAAAACCACCTATGATGACTGTGTGTGGCATGCATTTTGGTTATAGGAAAACATAACAGCATTTTACATGAGAAGATGGAGCTCCTGTAGATTTTGGTGGTGCCAGTTGGGTCACTGAAACTATCCTCCTTGGACACTAACTGCATGTGTTTTTTTTATATTATAATCAGATATTTTTGCCCCATTTTTTGAAGGAAAATAATCTGGTAAAGTTTCAACCCAAACCTAAATGGAAGAATACTGCTTCCTTACTCTGCTAGACAAACACGTTCTAGGTACACATCTCCATCCTCTTAGGGAGCTCAAATCAGAGCCAAGAAACTCCATAGCTACCTTATCCAATGAAGCCCACCCTACAGAACACAAGCAATGATGAGCTTATAAAATTCCCAACTTGTGGAACTAGAAGTGACCTTCTGGAGCAGATACCTGGACAGATTCACAGATTAAAAAAAAAAAAAAAAAAAACCTTAAAAGGAAAACTCAGGAGGCAGAGGCAGGTGGATCTTCTCTGTGAATTAGAGGCCAGCATGGTCTACAGAGAGAGTTCCAGGACAGGCTCCAAAACAATACAGAGAAACCCTGTCTCGAAAAAAACAAACAACAACAAAAAGGAAAACACCACCTGAAGATTACCTATCTAGTGAGAGACTGAGCCAAGATTTTTATAGTATATATTGCTGTTGCCTGCTGGACTCCTGTTAAAATGTGGCATTAGTCATCTAGGCATGTCCCACTTGAAACTGCTATGGAAGGTAAGGTTTCTCATTGATTAATAACATACTTTTATTTTTCAGTTTTTAAAATTATGTACCAGGTAATAATGGAAGGATTCAGAACACGTCTGACCCTCTGCCAGCAGCCCTGAGGCTGTGTCCACAGTACTCCCTCTTGGAAACTGCCCCTGCTGACCACACCTAAGTCATCAGCTTTTCCTACACAAGAAAACAATAAAGCTAGGGCTGGAGAAATGGCTCAGCAGTTAAGAGCACTTATTGCTCTTGCAACGGACTCAAGTTCAGCTCCCAGGATCCACATCAGTCTGATCAAAACCATCTATAACTTCAGGTCCAGGGTTCTGATAACTTCTTCTGGCCTGTCCTTGCATGCATTGGTACACCTAGAGACAAGTGGTATATATATGTAAATAAAAAACAAATAAAATGTAGCACACCCGTGTGTGTGTGTGTGTGTGTGTGTGTGTGTGTGTGTGTGTGTGTGTGTGTGTGTGCATGTATCTAGGAAAGGTATTCCTAGAGAATATTGTTTCCAGATATAAAATATGCTAAACAAAATATTGTCATGCAAACACTTTTTTCTCTATCAAAGAAAAAGGACAGGTTGTATTCAGATTCTAAGATTCTAAATGCTAAGAACTAAATTATGTTTTACCCAGAACAGGGTAAAGCCAGAGGAGACTGACTGTGGGAAGTGGAGATGGACATAAGGTGGTTCTTCAGATTACTCAGGGGGAAAGAAACCATTTGAGAAGAAAATTCATGTTGCATGATTACCTCTAAATGTAAAACACCCTGACTATGATTTATACTGATCTTATAATTGGGTATTTATTCCTATAAAATATTTTCTAACTCTATGCAAGAAGAGCAATATAAAACATATCCTGCATGCAGCCTATAATGATTTTTGCATTCCGAGTCTAACAAATACACCATAATTAAAATATTGTGTATGTCTCTTGGCTCACTGCCAGCCTTACAAGTAAAGAAGGGACAATGCTGGATGCTGTGTGTCCTCATGCTCCTTACAGTTCCTTTGGGAAACTTGGGTTTTAGAGGACAGGAGACTTTCTCCTGTCTTACTCACTATTTTTTATATAACATCTTTTATTATATTGGGGGGGCTTGTGTGTACCATGGCATGTTCATAGGGTTCAGAGAACAATGTATGGGAGACTTTCCTTCTATCATGTGGGTCCCAGGGATCAAACTCAAGTCTTCGGGATTGTTGTCAGGCACTTAGACCTTCAGATCCATTGAGATGGCTCTTCCTAAGTCGTTTCAACAGGCCAGAAGCAGAGCAAACACTGCTGTGCTATTTGTTATCTCTGTGGAGTTCCAGCACCAGGTATTCAGTCTTCTGCAGGCCCCAAAGCTATAAGCTGATAGGGCTATTAATAAACCCTCTTTTAATAACAGCTGGAAAGGAATTAAAGCCTTTTCATCCAAGCACAGATAACTGTAGGTCCAGAAACGATTTATAACAATAGCAAAAGATACAAGTTCAATCTTTTGAATTCACAATTAACACTTAATAGTGTTGAGTGACAGATAGTGTTATAAATATACATGACCAAGTAAGTTGATATTGGTGGCAGTTACAGGACAGCCAGGCAGAAGCTTTCTATCTGCAAAAGTGCATTGTAGAAACAAAATCAGCAGGAACTTAAAATTCCCCAAATTCCCACCTCAAAGGCAAAGGTCTCCCATACACATCATGTAGCAAGGTAATTTCAAGACCTTTAATAATTTTGGGCAAGTCTTTGTGCAGTAAATGTTATGTGACTGAAAGAATACACACCAGAAGCCGAGGGTATTAAAACTAGAACACAAAATCCAGGGAGCACCATACCTGTGAGAGCTCAGGTAGGCGTATGTGGCACATTAGCTGAGGAGGGGGAGGAGGGAGATGGAAGTGTTGGAGCATCCTGTGCTGGTATTCAAAGACTGTCTGGCCCTAAATGAGCAAAACATCCAAGTGTTCTCTTCTCCACTGACCCTACCATCAATCACTCCTCACCCCACACAAACATACTTGGAGTAATTTGTCTTTGCAAGAGGAACCTCCACACTTGCACCTGTCTGCAATGATCCATGGGCTTTTAAGAAACTCATTCGGTTTGCTATATACTTCATTGCTAGATATTGAAAGAACAGCAGCCTTAGAGGGGATAGTAGGGTGTAGGAAGAGACTGTTTGACCCGGTTAATAAGAAGCACACGAAAAGTCACTTCTCTAGGGTTACTTAGCACAGTCATCTCCTAGTCACCTGCATGCGCATCGGTTTGTCCAAGTGTAGAGGGGTGAATACCTGCTAGAGACGTTTCCAAATCTCTTTAATGAAAGTTCAACAAATAACTACTGAGAAAACAAACCTTCATCTTCTTAGCCATCCCCAGATCTAAGCCCATAATTCTAACGAAATGAGTCCCAACCAAATTCCATATAGTTTGAAAACAAATTAACTTTTTTGTTTAGTTGGAAAGCCAGTCCTCATTTGCCTATGAGATCCAAACAGTCCTTATCCAATTTGACATCAGTTTATAATTTTCAAAAAATAGTTCTTCATAGGATGCTCTGAAATTATGATTACATTTTCTCAGCTCATCTACAGATGGATAACCTGCATGCGTGCGCCACACTGAATGCCAACATAGAAGAAATACATTGGGCTTTTCACTCCCATAGATGAACACTTTGTCCGTTTTTTTGTCTTTATTATCCAAACAGCTGCCTATAGATATCCACCCTATTCTAGTTTATTCTAGTATAGCCACAAGAGCTTCACAACAACTCATTATCTTTGTGTGGAGCCCAACTCAGTACTCCAGACCACTGCCACTCAGCAAAAAGAAGATCTTTGAGTTTTACAAAAGCAGAACGATGATTTTCTTTATGATAAAAGGTACATAACTGATCATTTAAATCCCATTTGGCTCTAATCTATAGCGACTGACAGATCATAAAATAGTAGAAACAGCAACTAGAAGTCAATGCCCTAAAGCTTTAGAATAAAATTGCCATGTTAACAGAAGCATGCAGAAAATCTAGAAAATATTTTATATACACACGATGTAACTTTTCTCCCCTTTTCTATGGAAAAGCTCATTTAAATACATGTGCATACATACAATTTGTTGTCGGTTTCAGTCACTTTTGTGAAAGTATTAAAGAGTCCCAAATGGCAAAATTCTTTCCTTAGAAACATTTCATTTATGAACTCCAAAACACAGGTTTTTGAAAACTCATCTTTCTGCACATTTTCCACCCACCTCTTTCCTGTTGTTCTCTAACACCCTCACAGGAAAGATGAATTTCAGCTTTGTCATGTCACCTAGGTACCATTGTTGCTGGGTCTTTCTCCTTATTATACAAGTCTGTTGATGACGTAATTGCAGAAGTTGGCTCTACTCATGCAGCTGGGTCTCGAGATTTTTTTTTTTTTTAAGACTGCCTCTTTCAGTGCCATAGAACAGTTGTACAACAGAACCAAGCCTTCTTACCTCTTGATAGTAAATCCTTGGGATCGTCACCCAAGGGGATGGGCAGAACCATCCCCAAACTCAACTGGCCCTAGACCTGAGGCTCAGCGGCAAGGCACACTTAGGTGACACCGCACCAGGCTTGGATTTTAACCCTTTCCTAGAAGCTCTCAACTTTTCATCTCTTTTTGACTTTCATTTTCACCCATCCCCAAACCTCAACGGACTAAGGAGAACCGGGACTTTTACCCCAACCTTGTTTGCTCCTATGCAGTAATTCCCCTGAAAGTTGACCGCAAAGTAAGCAAACAGTTACCATGCTGCATTCAAAATAAAGTAAGCATCAAGAAGACCACAATCCCAAATAGGTCATATTGATTATGAACCTAGAAGAGAGACCTTTAATAGGGGCATCTCCTACATCAAGAGAATCGCGCGATTGGGATTCAAAGTGCTGAAAGAAAGAACCATGAAAAAAAGGCAGAGGCTAAATCTCATGCAGATGAGGCAGCTCAGCGGGAGGCAAAGAAAACGTACCTGAGGGATTCTCCTTTTTAAAATTCACAGGCCATCTGGGTTGTTGCTCCCCTCCTTTTGGGGGTGGATGAGTTTTCCTTTCAGGAATCCCCCATACAATTGTGTTTCTAGGCTCTTTTCCTTTATTCAGCCACAGATAGTTGCGGGAGGCACAGGCAGCGTTTCTGCGCCCAGACTCAAGTGCAGCCTGGCATGCCTTTGCTCAGAAACCCGGCTTGCGCTGCTCTTATCAATTTTATCACGCTCCCTGGGTAGTCTCCAAAGCAATTTTACAACTTAGCTGCTGGCAGGAATCTGCCTTTCACTCTTCTCCTTGCCAGATTCCTTGGGCGGCTCATTTCTCAGCCCTTTCTCTAAGAAAGCAAAATGGGATCTCTCTCCTTGTTGTCCTGGCTCACCCACAATTGACGGTGCAGAAAGGGGCGGCTGAGCGTGTGCTGGGAACTTCACACAGCGGCTGCAGCCCGGGCTTCTCCGAATGCAGCAGAGATCTGAGCTCCCAGCCTCCTCCATTGGAGTCCAGGCTCCCTCTGCTGCGCCAGCTGCATAGAGCGGCTCCGTGAGAAGGCTCCTCAGCCCTGGTCCCCTGGAGATGCGCTGCTGCCAGGTGTGGTCATCACCACCTCACCCTCACTTCACTAGCAGGGTCAAGGCTTCCTGCTGAAGAAATGCATGGTTGTGGATACCCACCCCCCACCCGGTGTTCCCTGCATCCCAGGGGGGCAACACTGCTAAACATTGTAGGGTCAAGTTGCTACTTGCATTAATAAAACAGATAATTATTACACTAAGCATGCTACTTAATTATTATTATTATTATTATTATTATTATTATTATTATTATTATTATTTCAGATGCTGTTGTCTGTGCTTAGAATCGTAAAAAGCCCTCTGTCCAACCTGGCAACAAGAGACCCTCAACAGGACCCTTGTTTAGAGGGAGGCAACATGTTGGCCTCCTCCCGGTTTTTTTTGTTTGTTTGTTTTGTTTTTACTTTCTTAAGTGGATGTAGATTTGAAGGTTAATTCCTCAATGACTAGGATTAGTTGTGCATACTCATATCAAAGTAGACAACAGAGGAACAGGATGGCTCAGGGGATTTTCTTCCTCCTGCAATAATGTCCTCCAGATCTGGCTGAGAATTGAATGGGCTTGCTTTCCTTCTCAGCTTAGCTGAGTAGAGGAGGTGGGGGGAGTTACCACTCCCACTTTCCATCAATTAAGCATTTTTTAATCCTCTAACCCTCCTGTTGAAACAAATATAAAAAGTGCTGTGTCTTAAAATAGAGCCTTAAAGAAGCTCAAGTCTGGGAATAATTTGTAGGCTTTAAGCTGCATCTGCTGCTCTGGCTTACTTATTTTGTTTTCTTTGCTTTGTAGAAAATGAGAGGATGGGGGCTGGGAGATTGCTAAATCCCTAAAGTATCGGCCATATAAGCATATAAGGAACCTAAGGGTCAGATCCCTGACACCTTCATACAAAGAATGCATGTATTTGCAACCTCAGTGTAGGGGACTCAGAGACAGGAGGGTCTCTGAAGCTCACTGGCCAGCCAGTCTAGCTGAATCTCCTAGTTCCATGCTGAGTGAGAGATCTTGCCTCAAAAGTAAGTTGGAGAACAATCAAGGAAGACACCTGTCATTAACCTCTGACCATCGGCCGCCTCGCCACGCCCCCCCCCACCCGGAACACACATAAGGGCATACATTTGCATGGACCTGTAGGAAGATGTGCACAACCACACACAAGAGAATAAGATGAGGTTTTCCCAACCGACAAACTATCAACTAGTGGCTGAGATGAAATAGTGTCAGAAATGTGTATCTGATTACAAGCCCATTATTCCAGCCCATGTAAGGATAGATATAGGCAGGGTCAACTCTAGAAGGGACACTCCCACCAACATTTGATATGCAACAGCAGCAGCAGCAAAAGGAACAATTAAGCCCATTTAAACAATTTTGGATAACACTTGTATAAAGGCACATTTTAGGACTGAGAAAATGGGAGTGAGTAAAGAGGTGGCCTTGCAAGCCTTAGGACCTGAGCTCAGATCCCCAGACTCCACACAGAAGGCCAGGACTGGTGCTGTACTCTTGTAACCCCAGCAATGGCAAGCTAGAAGGTGGAGACATGACAGTTGCTAGAGCTCACTGACTAATGGGCCTAGTCTGCTTGGCAAAGCTCCAGGCCACTGATAGATCCTACCTCAAACAAAATGTAGAAGGCATTTGAGGAACAGCATCCCAGGTTGTCCTCTGATGTCTTCATGCACATGCAAACAGATACATACACCTACCCATAGTCACATGTACACCAACACACAAAAACATACACATAGATACACATACATATTATACCTACCACATAGAGTGGCCAGGAAATAACATTGTGTGAATTGCAAACAAATGTTCCCCAATTTGACACAGTATTATGCCAGGTCTTGGCAGGTGGCCCTCTCTCTTCTTAGCTCTCAGTCTCACCGTTAGCTCATAGCAGCATAGCCTCCTCAACCTGCTGCTTAAGTGACTGTTAATGGACACGAGCAGCTGCTCAAGGTCTAATGAACCACAAAAGGGGCAAACACTGGGGCATTGTACTCTCCTCCTGCAGCCCTCACCAGAGAGGCGGACAGGACAAAGCTCTGCTGCCCTCGGCTGTAAGCACTTGAGAGTAGCAAGTGAAAACTGGTGAATTCTAACAGTGCATGACAGGGCAAAACCTGACTTTTTAATATATAAGCATCCAAGCTTGACAACGCATTGTCTTGAAGGATGTCCTTCAACACAAAGGAGAAACACCTGTCCAAACTATTTTCTTGTTTTGTACAATAACCAAACTAAAAGGCTGCAGTTGAGCTGAGCTAAGAACACTGGGCACCCAGAATAATACAGTGAATGCATGCCCTCAGCTGATTGTGACATGATGTCATTAAGGATTTAAACCTGCAGAAGGAAATAGAAGATGCTGTGTGGGGTCCATAGAGCATGCAGGCAGGTGCAGTGAAGAGCTCCCCCCCCCCAAATACCACTACACTGCAAATATACCCAATGGGATGCAGCATCTGGGTGGTGACTGTCAGGTGGTGGGAAGGAATAAGGATTGGAGGCTGCTGCAATGCTGGTACATACGCCCTGACCAATGACCACAATGCCAGGCCAATGTCAAAATGGAAATGGTTCACTTCTCTACATGTGGTGGGAATCATGGATTTGAGGGACAGAGGTTCTAATAAACTATGCCACTGATGCAAAGAGTAGCGGAACACCATGACTTTATTGGTTTACAGGGATACGTAACTTCCTAGCAGAACTTCCTCGGCTTTACAGCAAAGTTTCACCTGATGAATGGCAACTTTGAATAACATATAGTAAGGGTGTGAATCTAGTGGTAAGTTTAGAGTCCTAAGCATTCTTATTAACATGCATTCCAAGTCTACAAAGTGCCTTTCAGGCCTTGGGAGAAGTTAAATGAAATGCAGGACAGGAAATGACTAATTGCCAGTTGATTGCTTGCCATTCAACTGGTACATGACCCCAAACTTACCCCAAAATGGATTCAATAGTGAAGCTGTTTCTGCTCCTAAGAGTTTAGCAGTAATTCCAGGAATAAAACCTTTAAGGTACCAACCACTTCCCATTTCTTAAGACATGCTGAACCAAATTATGGGTTTTATTTATAACAGTTATTTTTATTAGCAGTAAAGTTTCACTAAATCAAAAGGATGAAGCTATTCCCTCCTGGGTACCTGGATTATTTATTATATCATGGCACTTGTTGATTGTTTGTAGAACAAAAGATTGAGCCACGTGATATACAAGGGTTCCGCATGGAGCTATACCTCTAAGGCAGGTACCTGGCAAGATGTCCAGGCTATTCATGAATTTGAGATCCTCCTACCTCAGCTTTCCAAATAGTTGAGGTTACAGTCATGGGGCACAAGTCCCAGGCCAGGTTAATAGAGGGAGTCTAGAGAAGGCACCAGTAGACCCTGTATACACTGCACCATACTGCCAGCTGTCTGGAAGACCCCACTCTCCATTTGGCGATCAGTAAATCAATCATTATTGCTAAATATTAAAAATCAAACCATGTACATACAGCCAACCCTCAAGGCCAGGCAACAGCATTTGGTGTCTACACAAATGAATTTGCACAATGATTTATTGGCAAGACGATTGAGGGCAAAAGCAATTTTAAAGGAGGAAGTTGATGTTTCTAGCTCTAAGCAAGTGAATAATGCAGAGAACACTAAATGTTTGAAAGAACTGCCTGAAAAGGCATAATGTAAAAAGATTTGCTATGTGTAAGTTGCATGATGGCAATGAACACATACATTAAATTCTGTTCTTGACACTTTCCAAAAAAGTCTCTGTCATTTCCCCAGTGAACTCTGAGCAGGACTGGGGGTGTGACTGCAGAACAAGTCAAGCAGGAGAGCAACTCCATTTTCACTATCATTCTTGGTTTTCTTACTCTGAGCCAAGCATGCTGCCATGTCCTGAGGACACTCAAGCAGCCCAGAATGAAGTGACTGGCTAGAAAATAAGGTCTCTGACAACATCTGGGCAGAAATGGGGCCCATGTCCCCAAAAGGAGCCACGTCGAAAATTGAACACGGCCCAGGTGACTGCCACCATGACTGATAGACACTATGAACTGCCTGAAGCCTGTGCCATGCCTGAATTTCTGACCATCATAAGATAAATTAGCAAACCTTTCAAAATTTAAAAACAGGAATTACATTGTCCATTGTTTAAGTTGGTAATTTCAGTGGATCAATTTAAGGAGGAAAAATTTAGGCTTAACAAATTCAGCCGCAAGATAAGTCTGGCAACGATGGCAATAATATCATCTGTATTCTCAGCAGTTTTGTAAAGTCTTTGTTGTAGCATTGGTTTATCAATGAGTGTTGCTAGCATTTTGCCCATCTACCCACCTGCTTTTGCTAGATAGTGATCCCCTTGAGAGCTGAGAACATATCATCTTTGTGTCACTGGTGAGCAGCTGAAGGCCAGGCTCATCAAAGGATGTTTGAATAACTATCAGTGTGTTTAGCAAAGCACATAGCTAATGAGGCTTAGGCCCAAATTGAGTCTCCTGTTTCTTGGTTCAACATCAAAAACAGCTCCACTAAGGTTTGTGTGAACAAGCCTCCTAGTTAAGTATTCCAACAGCTGTGTCTGTATCACAGTGGCCAATGTCAAACTTTTCATCCAAGTGTTATTATAGAGATTTTTTATCTGATATTTACCTTTCGATCCCTGAAAATCACCATTCCCCTTATTAAACAAATAAACACAGGAAGGCTGCTTGGTGAACCAGATTCTACAAAACTAGGGACACTGGAGACTAGATTAAAAAGCAGGACTTGTTCCACTTCAAAACTCATTCTGCTATGAGGCTGGCATTATTATAGATGACAATTTAAAAGATTTTTAAAAAGAAATGCTTAAAAGGAGCAAACTTACTAAAGAAGATAGTCTTCTAGAATATTCCTACTTGGAAATGGTAATTACACATTGACTATGGGTCACTAGATAGTTAACGCTCCTTGTTTTATAGCATCCAGACTCTTAACCCTCTAGTATTTCCCTTTATAGAGTTAGTGTCCACACTATAGTCCAGAAAATTTCCAGGTGTTTAGCAAGAGCTTATGAATTTTTACAAAGCACATTTGGACACTACCAAGTTAAAAAGAGGGAAAAACTCCATTGTCTGATTACTTCAGCTCTTGTTGATTCAGGGAGCTGTGACTTCCTGATATCATAGTTGCAGCATTTGGTTGTGGAATGGAGGCAGGGGTGGGTCTCCAGTCTGGGCTCTACCCCTCTTTCTGACACTGGTCATGTTTCTTACCCTCTCTCAGCTTAGTTATTTTAAGCTTAAAGTAAAATGGAAACAAAAATGATCACTATTATCAATGCTGTTGCTCATTTTTGAGGTGAGATGGCTTCTCTCAGTCAACAATGGCTGACCTGTAGGACTCTTTAACAAACATTGGCTAATCATACTCCACCCTTCCAGTCAAATGTCCCTGGCACTTCTGCTTCTGGTGTGTAATTATGATAAAGCCAATTTTAATGTTTTAAGTCTTAGTTCAAGCAATTTTATAGTTGCAAATGGCTTCTCTTCCTTTCACAGCTTTCAAGTTTTCCACATGGTCAACACCATCATTGGTGCAACTTTACTTAGTCTTCGTTCCCTGTGTTTGAATGTGCCATAGACTCAGTAGTGTGTTCTCTTTCAGGGTACCATGGATTTTTCAAGTATGAATTTCAATTTGCTATGGCCAAAATAAAAACTATCCATTTCCCCTAACTAGGTCAGTTGTAATCAGTTCTTTTATTTGTTGCTAAAAAATAAAATAACCCAAGATTTCCTTTTATTGTACATTTCTGAAAACCAGATAATTTAGTTATCTATCCTAATTATTACATTTTTGTCAAACCAACTGAAACTCTATTTGCGTTCTTTTAAGTTATTGTATTTCTTTTCATAGTCAGGCACACAGAAACACTTGAAAGTAATTGGTGAGTCTGGGTGGAATCAAAACATGAAAATATAATTAAGTCCTTCATATACATTTGAACCACACCCATTCCTTATTTACTGCTGGTGAGAAATTTGGAGACCCCCCCAGCCCCCTAAAATACAAGAAGAGAAATACCAAACTTATATCACATAAGATCATTTAAAATTACTGATTTGCAGTCCAATTACAGCACAGGTTTCTCACCTGCTGCATGGCGCTGCCACTGCCATTGGTACAGGATACTGTAAGATGTAATCCTCCATTTTGGCAATAATCGATTCCTATGCTGCATTTTCAGAAGGATTGCATCCACAGCACACATAAAAGGAGCAGGGATGTGATGACTCTTGGTACTTCCCTTGAGAGAACTGCCTCTCAGTCCTCAGCTTTCCCTAAGAATCTCTTCTTCAACACTTCCCCCTGAAGAAACGGCTACTCATCTTCCACAAGTTGGTGTGTTTCTGTCCTGAACCTGGAGCCAAAAGTGTGATATGGGGAAGGAAGATTGGTACCTGGACAGAAGGTCAAGCTTTAAGAGTCCTTTTCTTGCATTTCTGCCTGTGAGCCTGCTGAATCTTTGGTAGGTGGTGCGTTTTTCTTCAGCGGATATCTGAAGATACATGGGTTGACTTAAGCACAAACGATGGCTCTACAAGTCCCTAAGACTGACTCCTCATCAAACCCCTTAGTTCTGGAAGAGAACACCAACTCTAACATGTGGTGGAGAACCAAGCCAACCTGAAAAGTTAGGTCTGGTTTCTTTTTATGTTAAGAGTAAGACAATCTTCCCAGCTACTCTAATGTTACTGATGCAATGACTTAAGGATTCCTAGACCTCATGAGTTATAGGAAAGCACTCTAGGCTGATGTGACAGATCTTGATGTGCTCAAAGAACTGGGGGCTTCATCTAAAGCCTCTACTGCTGCCTTAGCTACTGGGAGCTTTATGTTTTACTTTTTGTTTTGTATCCTTTTCGGCACTACTCCTGCAGAAAAAAAAAATCTATAATCTTAATGGTTTTAGATTTGCTCATGAAATGTCCCTGCAGTGGACATTTAATATCCTTGAAAATAAGACTAATTTATAAACTGAGATATTTAGTTCAGAAGGGAAAAGAATCAATGTCTCAGGTAGAATTTTGACACAGTGAAAGATAAATGGTCCCTGGGTTTTCCTTTCTCCAAAATGAACAATGACTTCTTTTTTCTTTCTTTGAGGATTAAGGCATTCAACTTAATGGTGTAGGGTACTAGGTTTTGCTTTTCTTGTACTCTTCCATAAATATTCTTTATGATAGGAATCAGTGTCTAGAAAATATAAGCACAACTGTGATTGCAACAAAATAACTACAGTAATGAGTAAAGTGGACAAATGATTCAAATGAATATTTCTGCAAAGATTCACCAATAGCCAATAGTAATATGAAATTATACTGGATATGATTAGTTAGTAGAGAAATGAAAATTACAACAGTGGTGTGGGCCTTTAATATTGGCACCAGGAAACAGAGACATGCAGAACTCTGTGAAGTTGAGGCCAGCCCTTTCTGTACAACAAAAGATATAATCAGTGAACATTAGACACGTCTTAGCATCCCTGAAAATTTGGCTTGAACAACTAAATGTTTGTAATGATCTCAGTTGCAGCATGTCCTGATGGCTAATGATTGCTTTGGTGAATAAAAATGGATTTGGAGGCAAAACTTCCATGTATCAAAAAGGAGATGCCCAAGAGTCCTCGAAAGAGACCAAGCTTATGGAAATTTAATAAGCCATTGTTCTCTGTGAACTGTAGCTTGGGTGCAGGATTTCTAGACAGGCTCTGTCTCCCATGACCAGTTTAGGAATGAAGAAACTATAATAAACTAAAAACAATCCCAGCCTCATTTTGCTAACTTACCCACAAGGCACAGAACTAATTGCCTGATTTCCTGTCTCATGTTCTCACCTTCCCTGTCAGAAGGAATGACACAATATCTTCTCCTATCCTTTGAAAGATATCAAACCCATGATCTATGTTGTATTAGGCAAATGTACTTGCTTGGGAGGCTTTAATGTCTTTTTTGAAGTAATGTTCCACATATAACATCAAAACACAATTATCGATTTATTCCCCCAGGTAAGTTCTAGCTTGCAGACAATCAGTGATTCAACACTGTAATCGGAAATGGCCATTGCTTTGATGATGCTGAGCTTTCTGATGCTAACCTAAGTCACTTTAAGGAGCCCATGGATACTGAGAAATTAAAAAGATCATCTATGATCTAGACCAGGACATGTTTATGTAACTGTGTCTTTGCAAACATATATTGATCTGTGTGAAGAACTGTCTTGAGTTGTTTGAGGAAACATCTGTAGAGCTGGGCAGATAGAATGGGAGAACAAAGCCAGCTGCCCACAGACAACACATGTAAGTATTTTGGCAGGATTCCTGATGAAATCAACATACAAAGGGTAGCTGCAAGACCCCAGTATCTGAATTTATGGAGACTGGTAGGGGAAACCAGCAAGGGAAAGACTTGAGCCAGGTTAGCCCCAAGTTTACAAGAGCCTCCAAGAATCATGAAGAACAGCAAGTGATACTTCAGTTTGGGAGCACTTTCAGGAAATTGTTATTTCCTGTATACACAAAATAAATATATATTGTTTAAATTTACATATTTTGTTGAATTATATATATGTATTATGTATACATATATATGAGAATGTGTTCAAATTACATGTAAAGTTATTAACAGAAACAACAGGGTATACCAGAATATCACAAAAGAACAACAACAGAGACAAGCTCACAGAAGAGAGTTCTAAGACACTGTACTTATTCTTTCAAATAAAGATTAAAATTAAAAAGATTAAAGATAAAATAAAATACAACAAGTATTATAATAGCTTAAATTAATGGTAAATATTATAACATAATAAATAAATAATTAAATAAAAGTATTGCAATGACAAATCAAGAGACTAGAAAGTGAGGGAATTCAGAAAGGAATTATAAATAAAAACAACATTGATTCAGAATTAGAAAGATTGAGTCTATAAAAATAACAATGCTTTAGAAGAAATTAAGTAAGATATTTAAATGGACAGTACAGAAAATAATTAAAATATTTTATAATAAAATGACAGCTCTGGAAGCCAGGCAAAGAAAACATAGCAAATGGAAACTCTCAAAGAAGCAAGAAATATTGAAATTTCAATTCAGGAAATGTTTGCTGAAATTACAACAAAACAAAATAAAAACCCAGAGTATTTGAAAACCTCTGAGAGAGATCACACTGCACCAGGGGGCACTCCAATCACCTAGACAGATGGAGAAAAAGATGAAGTTGTTGATTAGGGGGGAAAAAATCAAAGTTTTCATATTTTTCACAAAGTTTTTGCCCGAAGGCATTAATGTAGTTACTCAAAGGAAAGATGACCTGTGCATTTTACCTCAGATGACCTCACTTTGAAGATTACAAATAGAACCAGCTTATATATACAGACGCCAAGGCAGATGATTCCTTCCTTCCTGGGGATTATACTACAAAAACTCTGATGTCGATGCAATGAGGACACACCAGTATAAAACCTGTCACACTGACAGTTGATGGCTGTCAACATCACCAGAAACAGAAGTACCCACACATCATATGCCTTCTGCTTAGAACATGGAGGTCTATGAAAATAACAGTGCTTAAGAAGAAATTAAGTAAAATTGGATAGTACAGAAAGTAAAATATTTTATAATAAGATGACACCTCTGGAAGCCAGGCAAAGAAAACATAGCAAATGGAAACTCTCAAAGAAGTCTAGTCTAACCCAGTGGTGGAATCCACTACTTGAGTCACAAAACAAGTTAGCTAATAGACATGCTAACTCTGTAGGAGTTTGTTTGGCAAAGTCCAGACTGTGGGATTTTATACAGCAGATAAAACAGGTCTTTCAAAAACATTTCAGGAGAGACAATGATGAGAGACAGAGACAGAGAGACATGGGAAATGGATATGAATAAGAAATGAGTGAGAACCTTAAGACAAAAATACACTTAGAGAAGATATCACAGAAATTATCTGAAATCTCATTAAGCAGAGTAGGGGTATTGTGATGAGATCCTGCAAATGTAAACATCCAAATGGCTATTTAAGGATTATGGAACCATTGCTGATTATGAAATAATTGTGTATTCAGATAGATATTTAAAGATTATAGAATCATTGCTGATTATGAAGTAATTGTGCAGAAGGTTCCATTTAATAATGAAATATTTAAAATACACACTGAAGTATTTACTTGGGAAATAATAATTGCACTTTGCTTTCAAATTAGCACAGGCTCCAGAGAAGGGAAGAGACATATAGAGGGATGATTGTGGGCTGGGTGATCATCCCAAAGATCTTACCATCTTCACAGAGTCTTGGGATTCAGGGAGACAGAACAGTCACACTAGCTCTTCTTAGTAACCAGAGGGGCTCCCTTGCAATGTTGGTGTGTTGTGAAAGCCTCTTTGCCAAGCTGTTTGATTCAAAAGTCCCCTGATAGACAGTTCTATAACTGGAAACAGACAGCCTCCATTACAAGACTTCTCAGTACTTATTCTAACCCATGGCATCGTGATTCCTCAAATGGTAACGTGTATTTTGTGCAACAAAGCCCAAATCTCCAAGCCTCCAATCTATATACACACTGACTGCTTCTCTCCACATGTGTTCTGTAGACCCTGAAGTCAGGGTCTTTCCCAAATTATGCCACTGGGACATATGTGCCAGACAGATGCGGAGAAGCCTTCTTCCCCTGCTTGACTCTGCTGAAAGTTTTTTTTTTTTCAATAAAAGAAGTCTGATGGTAATATCAATGAGTTAAGTTATGAAAATAGCATTTGAGGGTATCTACACAACAGAAGACCTATACACATGCTCATTTAGAGAACTTAAAATATATCCCCATGGGTGGATGTGGGCTTGTCTCCATTAAGATGCTGTAAGACTAACACTTTCTGGTGGCTAAAGCCTGCCCCCTGCTGGCAAACATGAATAAAATCCTGTCCTCTGCCATCACATAGATGATCCTGGTGTGAAATGAATTAAGCCAGGCACAGTGTCATTCAGATGGAGAATCTAAGGAATATGGACCCAGCGTGAGATAGTTAAATGGTGATCATAAAGGACTGGGAACACAGGTGGGAAAGGTCAGGGCATTTGTGGCCAAAGAATACAAAATGATCATTAGAAGAAATAAGTTCAAGAAATTTGCTTTATAGCTTGACTGCAGCCTGATAGTATATTTTACATCGAAAAATAGCATAGGCTAGGGGTTATTGAAAAATTTACACCTATGCCAAGCAAAGTGTATAGTGTGCTGTTTACTGGCTAGATTTAATCCCTCTGTATGGTATGTGTGTGGTCACATCCTGAGTGCATGTCCAGGGACAGGGGGGGGTCATATCTGGATCACACAGACAAGAAAACTGTCATTTGCTCCAATTTCTTAGCTATAACATGGCTCAGTGTTTCCTAGGGCCTATGCTTACCTGATGTAAGTATACTTCATTTGAAAACATATAACCTACATCTAGTAACTGATGGAAGCAGATGTAGTGACCCACAGCCAAGCACTGGGCTGAGCTCCTGATGTTCAGTTGAAGAGATGGGAGGAGGGATCATATGAATAAGGGGGGGTCAAGATCATGATGGGGAGAACCACAGAGACAGCTGACCCAAGCTAGAGGGACTGACAGCTGGGGAACCTGCATGGGACCCTCTGAATGTGGGTGACAGTTATGTAGCTTTATCTGTCGGGGTGGGGGGGACTGGCACTGGGACCAAGACCTGGGACAGTGCATGAACTGTCTTTTTGGAGCCCATTCCCTATGGTGGGATAACTTGCTCAGCCTTGATACAGGGGTAAGGGCTTGGTCCTGCCTCAATTTGGTGTGCCAAACTTTGTTGACACCCCAAGGAAGGCTTTAACCCCTCTGAGGAGTAGGTGGGAGATGGGAATGGTAGAGGTAGGGGGCAGGAGAATGAGAAGGAGGGGGAACTGGGTTTGGTATGTAAAATGAAAAAAAAATTAAAGAAAAAAAGAAAACATCTCTGGTTGACGTATGAAATCTCACACAATGCAAATGATATAGAAATATTGTATTGTATTATTGTATTGCTTATGGGATAATGAGAAGAAAGAGGAGTGAAGATGCTCATATCAACAGTTTCTAATTCTCTCCTCTCAAATATTTGTAACTATTATATATTTTCTCCTAAATATTCACAGTTGGTGTAGTTTGAATTCAGCGGTGTGGAATCTGTGGATAGTACTGTTGTCTATACTTAATAACATCATGTTGTACTTGCTACATGTAAACCACTGTGTGTCAAGTCAATAAACACACAGGGACACATTCTCTCCAAGGCCAGAACCCTATTGTAGAGTCACCAAAACATAACTCACTCTTTTTCTTGTGTTTTGAATGAGGATGACCCCCACAGGCTCATATATTTGAATGTTTGGTCCCCTGTTAGTGGAACTGTTCGTGAAGGATTAGGAGGTGTGGTCTTGTTGAAGACAGTAGGATCAGATGGGAGCTCTCAGATACTGCTCCAGCCATGCCTGCCCACCTGCTGCCATGCTTCCTGCCATGACGGTCATGGACTCACCCCCTACGACTATAAACAAGCCCCCAATTAAAGGCTTTCATTTATAAGTTTCCTTGGCCATGGTGTCTTTTCATGGCAGTAGAAAAGTAAGACTGTTCTTTAGAAAATAAACTTTCTGATATTCATAAGACAACACTGGAAAATGAAATCCGAGAGAGACACAACTACACCTGCCATACTTTCCCTCCAACTGGGTGTGATTCCTATGGACTTGGAGTTGCATCATGTACAAGAGCAGGTAGGTGAGTGCTGGTTGTTCATGACCAGGTCATTCTGAAGAGAGCAGAGGATAACAGTGACATTCTAGCAGAGGAAAGAACTAATTAGAGCAGAAGAAGCACCTCTGTGATTGTTTCTTATGTCTGAAGAGAAAAAAGACACTAAAAACCTTGACATTTACTGGAGTTTGGCCCCTCCCCTCTTTGATGATGTGAGATTCTCCTCCACAGCCAGTATCCTGTACGGCAAAGAGAAGAAGAGTTCCAGCACATTGGTTCCCCTGTTTCCTGACACAGAGGACTGTCACTGTCAGCTACAAGCCCCACTGGAGCTAAGATGAATGTGTTTGATATATATATATATATATATATATATATGTGTGTGTGTGTGTGTGTGTGTGTGTGTGTGTGTGTGTGTGTGTGTGTATATATACATGTATACACATGTATAGGGTTGACATTTTATATATATGTATGTATATAATTTTGAAGATAATTCCAAATTGACTTGAAACAAATAATAACTTTATAAAGAGAGATAACATGTAAAATATCAATTAACACTATATGGCCAGGACATTAAAATTGCAATAGCTGAGAATTATTACCAAAGTAGTATCCCATGCTTCGTCTCTAGTTTTCAAAGAGAGGCACATTGGTTAGTCTGATGTTTTCATTAAAGTTGTAAGTGTGGAAAAATAAAATTCATTAAGCCAGAAAATTGTTGCACTTTGTCCAGTATTAGCAAAGAATTTAATGAAAATATGAGCGGAAATCTAATTTACTGATGTATCAATGTCAGAGTTTAAAATAATATAAGCCTTCTCTGTCCAAGTTCCTAAGTTTCTCAAGGGAAAAAACTAAGGGCTGTTTCCTAGAGAAATCTACAACTTGATACCTCAGTGACTCCCAATTTTAAAATCTTAAGAAGAAAGTTTTAAAAGACATTTAAGAAAAAAGATAAATGGTATGAGAGAAATCTGACAGCCCCATTCTTAGTATTGGGTTGGAGTGTATGTTTCTTGTGCTGAAGTTCTGAGGGGAAGGCTTTGCAAATAGCAAGTACTTGGGTAGGCATTTCAGCAGGTGAATTACCTCATGTATATGGAAGACAAGAAGCAGAGACAAGTCATTTTTTTCAGGGATGTCTATTTTGTTATGGCAGTAATATCACCGAAAATGGAAATCACCCTTCACCCTAGACACATACATACACCAATTGACTTAATATATTCTCAACAACCTCACTTTTCTCCACTTTCCCTGTTAGGAAAATGAAGACTTCAGATGACAGACAGAGCTTCTAAACTTTGAACCCCTGCTCCTGCTCATTAGATTCAAACCTTCTCTTAACAACTGTGCACAGTGACTCCAAAGCCCTAAAGTGCTAGAATGGTCTATCCTTCATCATGAAGTTAAGGTCTCATGCAGTACTCTGAAAACAGGGTCCTTTCCCATGTAGGGAAGGAGGAGATTCCTGGAGAAGGGGTGACAACACTAAAGTATGGCCACAAACTGGGTAATGCAAGGCTTCGGCCAAGCTGATTTGTCAGTCATTGGTGCTCCACTGCCTGTGGTAACCCGTGAGAGTTCTAGGCAATTTTTCAGCTGCAAGGAATCCTCAGGCATGGAGAAGAGACCCAGACACAATTAAAAACAGGCAGTTTCTCCAGAAAATAGATTTTTACACAGCAATTCATTATATAAGAATACATGTAGACACTTGAGCACACACTGTAAACATGTCTTTAAATTTTTTCATTTTGTAATTTATCACCTGAAATTATTTTTTAAATTTTAGTGATTGTTTTGGCTGGTTATATAACATGTACAACTAGAGAGGTCATAGATAAGGGAGGAAATTCATTATTTGCAAAGAAAATAAAGGGCACCAAGAAGGCCATTAAGAAGACCAAAGTATCAACTGTGATTTGATGGAAAATCTGGTATATTGGGGTTGAATAATGTGATGTCAGAGAGTTGAATGTTCTGCCCTCCAGAGACAATCTACACAGCAATGAGGCTGTTGGACTGATTAGCTGCTATTGAATAACTAATCTATCGTTTCTAGACAACATTTTTACTTCATTATTTTCATAGCACATGCTCTTGATAGTTCTAAATAAGAAATTGTATTGGCATTAGTTTATAGGTACATTCCAAGACCAAGCTTTGGCCCTATGATTTCAAAAGCCTTTCATTAAATGTTGAACTAATATCCTTAATAGATTAGATAAACTTTAAACAAGACAAAAATTACATTTTCTCAGAGAATAATGATGTTTGGTTCCATTCCTGGGATCCTGTAGAACTCAAGGTACCATTTAGAGAAAAGAAATAGTGTATTGTTCTGTGTCCTTGGTTAGCCTGCTGGAGAGTCAAATAAGACTCTCACACATGCTTAAAGGCAGTAGTAAGACATTACACAAATAAAGAAACCAAGATTTAGAAACCTTGTTTCTCTGCCATTCCTGGTTTTATTTCCCACTGATAAAATGCCCAGACTAAAGCAACTTACGGGAGGAAGAAAGAGTTTATTTGGCTCACAATTCCAGATTATAGTCCATCATCGTGGGCTAGTCCATGTGGAAGGAATTTAAAACAGCTCCATACTTTACATCCATAGTTAAAAGCAGAGAGAAAAGAATGCACACAGGACTAGCCTCAGCTCCTTGCCCTTAAACAGTTCAACCTAGGAATCCCAAGTCTAGGAAATGGTGCTGCCCACAGTGAGAGGTCCTCTCATGTCAACTAACCTGAAAGGAAATTCTTCACAGGCCAACGTAGTCTAGATGATGCTTCATTAACATTTTCCTCCCAGGTGAGTCTACATTGGGTCAAGCTTACAATTAAAACTGATATCTTAATCATTAAGTCACCTAAGAACACAGTAAGATGAAAGTGAGACTATAGTTGCTGCATGAAATAGGATAAATGGCGAAGTCCTCAGAGGTTGTACCCTTCCTAGGTGCCCAGAGGAAACCAGGGCAGCAGAGTCATTTCATTGCTCTCTTTAAGTACAAACTGTAAAGTTTCTAAAACAGAAAGAAACCAATACATATCCAGAGAGTCCCCAATTTTGCCTTGCAGCAACACTACTCTGTTTATTAAAATGTCATGAGCTTTTTTTATTTTCTTATAAAACATAATTTGTAAAGATTTGCTTCTTTGGTTTTATTTTATTACAATGATATCAAGCTCAGATATTGCAATAAAGTCCATGTGGAAAAAAACATAAATAGAAATTCACTTTATGGAAAAAGACCACAAAATGTATTCTACTTAACATGATCTCTTGTGCATCACTGAGTCTCTCACTCTACTATTGCAGCTTGTATGTGTATTTCATCATGAAACTTAATTGACAAACATTTCCATCCAATCTGTCAAGTAACACTGCAAACAAGAAAGGATCAAACCTAGAAAGTCTTCATCTGAGTACCCCCAACCAAGTGAAACAGACAGAGACGTATAGAACTGAGCCAGCTAGAGTGCCTGGAGGAATACCAGCAGCAGGCAGTTGAGTAATGTGTACACCAGCAAGGGTAGAGCAGGAGGCAGAGGGAGCCAGGAAAATCTGGAGATTGGAGAGCCTGAACCATGTCATTACCTTGCTAGGGCAAGGTGAGATAGCCTGGAGTGCCTCAAGACCTCTGCTTCTCATCACTAAGTTGGGCCATCCAGATTCAATGTTTTCCATCTTCCTTTGAAGTGTATACTCTACCTCAATGAAAGCAAGACTGGCTGAAGATAAACAGGGAACATATGTTAAACAGACTCACATACTGCCAGTGGAAGAAACAAGAACAAGGAGAATCATCTAAGTCCACATGAAACCCAGAGGTTGAGCCTGTCTGATAAATAAAGAGTCAAGAACTCTTTATTGATTAGTGATTGATGTGGGAGAGTGCAGCTAACTGTGGGTGGTGCCAGCCCGGGAAGGAATTCTAGAGTGTATATGAAAGTAGGCTTAGCAAGCTATGGAGAGCAAGCAAGTAAGCAGTATTACTCCATGGCCTTTACTTCAGTTTCTGCCTCTAGGTACCTGCCTTGAATTCCTGTCCTGATTTCCCTGTGATGGATTCTAACTGAAATAAACCCTTTCTTTCCAGGTTGATTTGGGTCATGGTCTTTATCAAAGCAATAGAAAGCAAACTGAGTCAGGAAGCAATATTTGAAGAAGGGGGATATTGCATACTCAGGTCACTCTGAGTACGTTCACTTGAATGCAATTCTTCAAACTTTTTTCCCCGAGTGAGGGTGAAGAAAGAGAATTGGCTGGTGAAAATTGCCTAAAATACTTCAGTTCATTAGCTATTGTTTAAAAGTGTTTCCATAGTCTCATGCTCCTAATTTAGATGAAGTATGTACCTTAGCTCCATTGAGCAGTTTGCCTCTTTAAGTTCTCTGAGAATGAGTAAAAAGATCGTCCCTAGTTTACCTCCTTCATCAAAACAAACTGTTTGAACCAAGGTATAACTATCATTAAGGTTTGGTTCATGAGAAGGTGCTTATTGATGTTTATTTTTCACTAGACCTACAGCTCTTAACACACAGGAAGGTCCTGTCTGGTAAATTTGCATACTCAATAAGCTTCTCACTCCTTGAACCCTTTAATTTATCCCAATCCATATACTTATCTTGTTCTCAACTTGCCAGCATATACAGCAAAGGTCTCAGGATCATTTATCTCAGCAGCAGCAGCAGCGACAACACCCCATTTTTCCTCTCCCAAACCCACTTGGGCATCATCACAAAATGGTTAATGAGTTTGATCATGATGGTACACAACTGTTTAGATCACAGAGCATCCTGAGAACTTAGCATTGTAAGCATCAAATCTGTGCTTGCTCTATAACCCACTTGTCTACATTCCCTTGCATGGGGGTGGGTATGTAATGTGGGGAGGCATATGCATTTGGGGGCCAGAGAAAAACCATGGGAGTCATTTCTCAGGTGTTGTCTATCTTGTTTTTGAGCTAGCCTCTTACTGGCCTGGAACACACTTGTAATTTTCTAGGCCAACTACCAATGAGCCTCAGTGATCTACCTGTCTCTGTCTCCCCAGAACTGGTATCACAAGCCACTACAGCTGACTTATCTCCCCAGTTCTCTGCTATATTCTGCAATGGGTAAAATCCAGTCACAGGGACCAGCATGGTCATGTCAGGATGGGAAAGGAGCCAGCACTTTATGGTTCAAAGCATCCCCTCAATCTGGGACTCTTCATCTCTGTGGTTGTGCAGAACTGCTGCCAACATCACATCACGCCTTCTCCAAATTTTTGGAGGGGATTTTCGAGGTGTATCTAGAGATCCCGAGGCTGGGATTCCAGCAGCATGTTACTCGTGCTTTGGCCAAATGTCCTTGCTCCCATTATCAAGGCACTTTCCTGCATTTCTTTCATTTTTATGGTTTTTCGAAACAGGTTTCTCTGTGTAGCTTTGGAGCCTATCCTGGCACTTGCTCTGGAAACCAGGCTGGCCTCGAACTCACAGAGATCCTCCTGCCTCTGCCTCCTGAGTGCTGGGAATAAAGGCATGCGCCACCAATGCCAGCTCCTGCATTTATTATTTCCTTTATTTGTAGTAAAACAACAGGAATACATCATCTGAGAAGTCATGTCTCTTGATAAACATTTCTCCTTGGATTGTTCTCCTGGATTCATGAGATGCCCAATATTTTAAAATTTTTAAAGTATTTCTCTTTTCTCATTGCGACTTTCTACCAGCTAGGAAGAATATGTATGCATATGCATACATTTCTTAGAAAATTCATTCCTTTGAGATGTAGACAGGAAGGCAGAAATCCTCAGATACAGCTCAGTACCATTCATCTGTGCTACACAGATATGTCAAAGACATTATTAAGATCCTTCACATTCATACAACTACTTAAAAGTCACTTTTATTTAAGTTTACTAATATTTTGGTCCATTTGTGACTGGGTATACATTCATACATAAACATATGTATGTTCCAGATCTAATCACATACTCACCAAATTACTGTAAACAAAACCATGACTTAATGTCAGATGCTTCAGCTTGATCAGCTCTTAGCATTATATCTGGACTAAGTTCTCAGTAATACCAACCTTCATTGTTGGGCTGTAGTCTTAACCTTACTATCAGCATGAATTATGAATGTGACAATTAATATGATTATAGTCTTTCTGTATATGACTGCCAGTATGAATTCATTATAGCTGTGAATCATGAACATATCCATAACATTTTTATAATTGTTCAGATAACATTCCTCTGAGTTTCACACTGAGAATTCCCTCTCTCAAATAAGCCAACTGGAGGAAAATCTTCTAATCTTACCTAAATTTGTTTTGGAAACTATAGAAATTATTAGCTCCACCACAGACAAATAAAACCTATAGCTTTCATTGAACCCTACAGCCAAGAAGATAGACTTTGGCTCTCAGTACCAAGCTGTAAAGAAGTGTGCTAGCATCTAATGGGGCATCCCATCTTCACCATCAAAAGAGACCATGATGACAGAACAGCCCTGGACCTGAAGTTAGAGCCTTGGGTGTAGATTGCCAGGCTGGCCAACATATAAATGGGTGTGTCTTATGTGAACTAACTTCCAGCATTTCTCGGTATTACTCCCTGGGCAAACATGAGACATTACATGTCTAAACAAATTGTTTTAATAATGGTGTGTGAAAATATATGCTAAGAAGTTACAATTCAAAGAAAACACTCTTTGACTCAAGAAGTCCACCGTCTAATTAAGAGAGACAACATGCAGATTCATTGTAAATTCAGGCATGTCATATAGTATAAGCATGAAGCAGGCATGTATACAGGGCAGAATTTGGTTGCAAGGAGATGATGGCTTGGTTAAGATGTATATAAGCCATATAACAGTCACTTCTCCCAAAACACATGATTGAGAGAAATCTAGGCTTCTGGTAGAAAAAGCTGAAAGAAAAGGATGGACATGGAGACAGGAGGGCTGTGTTGCCCAGTGGCTCAGTTAGTTGGAATCCAGAGCCACACCATGCTCTGGTGTGTCCACCATGCATGTCTGCTTCTGTGGCAGCATCTGTGTGCTGCTAAGGATCTCTGGACTCTGCACCAACACCACTTCCGGGGAATTTAAGAACAAAAACAGACATGTGATGACCAGCCCTCTGAATCCTACATGACTTACAGGCAATTTAGTGGAAAACCCTGGGGTCTCTTCAAATTCCATTCAAGGATGCTTTCCTAGGCAATATTAATATATAATGTTGTGGCATGCATAATGACAAATATCATTGGACATGCAAATTCCATCCAAATATCAGTTCTGCCTCTGAGTCATTGCCTCCAGTTGCAGCCACAGGGCAATTGTCCTCAATTTATAATGCATCCATTTTTAGAGCAAATTTATTTAGGCTTTATGTGAGCCCTTGGAAGAGAATCTTTATTTTGTTTGTCTTGTGATACTCTTGGGTGATGCTTTCATTTTGCTGTTCCATAAATATATCTAGGTCTAAATATTCCTTAAGGTTGAGGACAGAAGTCAGAGACCCAATGCTAATGTGCCTTGACTTTCGGGGCAGTCCTGAGGGGAGACATACAGAGTGCCAGGCAGCAGCTACCTTCCAGAAAAGCCTAATTCCATCTCACCTGTCCCAGACTTGAAACACCAGTTCCTCCCTCGGTCCCCTGGGAGTCAGGGGCTTGTGCTTTCTATCAAGGTAACAGATACCTTTCCACTTCTCCGTGTAGATGTAAATTACAATCTGTGGTCATTTAGCCACAGACATCAAGGAAAAAGAAAAAAAAAATCTCAAAACGCATCTTCAAGTTCTCTCCTATATCTGAGTCTGAAGCATGATATAAAAGGCAGCCTGCTAGGAAGAGCTAATTTAGTGACAACCTGGCTGCTCATATCCACTTTGTGCTTAATGTTTGAACATAAGGAGGCCTTCATTCCACAGTTTACCCTTCAGAGAAATGCAAGATGCCCCAGAAAAATCTCATCCCATTTTACCATGGTCTTTCTTAATCCTCTCAAAAAAATCAGACCCTCCAACTGTAAAATTCAGCAACTCTTACAATTTTTAATGCATATTCCCTGGGCACTCTGGATATTGTGGGTGTCTATATTTTAGATGGACTTTGGATCCTTGGTTTCACTGCCAATTTTCAACCAATTATCATTGTGTGTGTGTGCATGTGCTGTCTGTACAGTATGTACACATGTGTGGGTACCCACAGACGCTGGAAGGGAACATTGGATCCTTTGTAACTGGAATTAAGGCCTTTGTGAGCTCCTAGATGTGGGTGCTAGGATCCAAATTCCAGACCTCTTATTAAGCAAGAGTTTCTAACTGCTGAGCCATCTTTCCAGCCTTTCACTGCCAACTTTAAAGGGCATCATTTTGCTTTGATCATCTAGCTCCCAACAAGGTCTAGCATCCTATATTACTAATGTGGTTACACTATAAAATGATTTGAACCTTCCTGAAGCCCAGATGACAGTCTGGGCCAGTTAAATCACAATATCCAGGTTGGTATTTTAAGATTTCAAGGTCTTTCAAATAGGCATCACATTTGAAAACTACTGACCTAACCAAACTGGTACTTAAATGTTTGATAATATAGGTGAGATGGTGAGTGAATTATGTGCACCTAGAAATGCTGAGTTCAAGGTCTCTCTTACTTCTATGTGACAATGAACAACAAAGGCAGACACTGCATCAATCTATTCTCTTTGCTGTATAATAAAGATGTTACTGCCATATCAAGCAACATTACATCATAACCAGCAGGGATTCCTTTAATTCTTAACCACTCCACTGACTATATAGCTCCAGAGCATGAGTTCAGGCTTTTCAGAATCTTACCTTTTACAATAAAGAAATTTCCGGAGACATCACCATCCCTGACTTCAAGCTCTATTGTAGAACTACAGTACCAAAAATAGCTTGGTGTTGGCATAAAAATAGACAGGTAGACCAATGGAATAGAATTGAAAACCCAGATATTAACCCACACACCTACAAACAACTGATTTTTGACAAAGAAGCTAAAATTATGGAAAGAAGAAAGCATCTTCAACAAATGGTGCTGGCATAACTGGATGCTAGCATGTAGAAGATTGCAGATAGATCCATGTCTATCACCATGCACAAAACTTCAGTCAAAATGGATCAAAGACCTCAACATAAATCCACCCACACTGAACCTCTTAGAAGAGAAAGTTGGAGCTACTTTTGAATGAAATGGTGCAGGAGACCACTTCCTAAACATAACACCAGTAGCACAGACAATGAGATTGTCAATTAATAAATGGGACCTCCTGAAACTGAGAAACTTCTGTAAGGCAAAAGACACAGTCAAGAAGACAAATGGCAGCCCACAGAATGGGAAAAGATCTTCACCAACCCCATATCTGACAGAGGACTGATCTCCAAAATATACAAAGAAGTCAAGAAGCTAGTCACCATAATACCAAATAATCCAATTAAAACGTGGGGTACAAAACTAAATAGAGAATTCTCAATAGAGGAATCTAAAATGGCTGAAATACACTTAAGAAAGTGCTTAACATCCTTAGCCATCAAAACAACTCTGAGATACCATATTGCTAATGGCTAAAATAAAAAACACCGAGGACAGTTTATGCTGGAGAGGATGTGAAGAAAGCAGAACACTCTTCCACTGCTGGTGGGAGTGCCAACTTGTACAGCCAATTCTGAAATCAGTATGGCGGTTCCTCGGGAAAATGGGAATCAGTCTACCTCAAGATCCAGCAATTCCACTCTTAGGTATATACCCAAAGGATGCACATACATACAACAAGGACATATGTTCAACTATGTTCATAGCAGCATTATTTGTAATAGCCAGAACCTGGAAGCAACCTAGATGCCCTGAAGAATGGATAAAGAAAATGTACACAATGGAGTACTACTCAGCAGCAAAAAAATGGAATCTTGAAATTCACAGGCAAATGGATGGAACTAGAAGAAACCATTCTGAATGAGGGAACCCAGTCACAAAAAGACAAACATTGTATGTACTCACTCATATATAGATATTAGATATAGAGCAAAGGATTACCAGCCTACAATCCACACCTCCAGAGAAGCAAATAAACAAGGATTCTAAGAGAGACATACATGGTTCCCTGGAGAAGGAGAAAGGGATAAGATCTCCTGAGCAAATTGGGAGCACAGGGGGAGGGGACAGACATCTAGTAGATAGAGAAGGGAATAAGAGGAGGGGGAGGACATGAGGGAGCAGGAAGATTGAGTCCAGGGAAGATTAGAGGAGATCAAGAAAAGAGTTACCTTAATAGGTTTAAAGAGAAATCTAGCACTAGCCAAACTCCTGGAATCCAGTTGTAGAGAGGGAGGAGTGGTGGGCAAAGGGATCAAAACCAGGCTTAGGAAACTCACAGAAACAGCTGACATGAACAAAAGGGAGCTCATGGTCCCCAGGCTGATAGCTGGGAAATCAGCACAGGATGGAACCAGGCCCCCTGAACATGGGTATCAGTTAGGAGGCCTGGGCAGTCTATGGGGCCTCTCATAGTGGAACAGTATTTATCCCTAGTGTACGAATGGACTTTTGGAGTCCACTCCACATAATAGGATACTCTCTCAGCCTAGACACACAGGGAGGGCCTAAGCCCTGTCCCAAATGATGTGACAGACTTTGATGATCCCCCATGGAAGGACTTGCCCTCCCTGAGGAGCAAAAGGGGCATGGAATGGGGGGTTGATGGGGGGTATAGGTGGAGAGGAGGGAGAGGGAATTAGGATTGATATGTAAAATAAGATTGTTTCTAATTTAAATAAAAATATAAATAAAAGAAAGAAAAATTGGGTTTTTCTTGACACAGGGTCTTCCTATGTAGATCTGGCTCTCCTAGATCCCATTGTATATACCAAGGTGGCCTTGAAGTCACAAAGATCAGCCCACCTCTACATCCTGAATATTGTGTCACCATGAGAAGATAAGATTTATTTATTTTAAGTGTGTGTGTATGTGTGTGTGTGTGTGTGTGTGTGTGTGTGTGTGTGTGTGTGTAAGACAGTTGTTCATGTGTGAATGCAGGTGACTGTGAAAGCCAGAAGATGGTGTCAGGTCCTCTGGAGCTGGAGTTACAGGCTGTTATGATCCTCCTAACATGGATTACGGAAACTGAAGTTAGGTCTTCTGGAAGAGCAGTACACACTCTTAACCAATGGACCATCTTCCTAGCTTCAGAGCACCTATTCTATAGAAGAGAGTCCCGTTGTCTACCCAGGATAGCTGACGCTCAATAAGGGATCCTCTGAGTCATTTATCTAAGAACACCAACATACTCTACCACTAAAGACTCAGCATTGGTAAACTCTCACATCCTTCATCAGTACACACACTGTGCTGTATAGTCACCAGATTTTGTCCTTTGTGATCAAGGTTTTTCTATTTGCAGAGTCTTAGAGGATGAGTATACCTTGAACAAAAATAAAATCTTGTGACCAGCTGATTTCTAGCTCATCTGGAACAGAGCCAAAGGAATCATTTTGACTTGTAACATGATAGGTTTGATTTAGCATAAGGAGAGTGCCCTAGGATTGAAGGTTATCTGCACTTAAAAATGAGGATGTCATAGACACATTCCAAAAATAAGTCATTTTCCCTTCATTGCTAAGCAAAGGAGAACTTGAATGGTGTTCATAGAGAACATGAGTTTGTGAGGGGCTGTCCAGTGGTTAAGATCACTGGCTGCTATTCCAGAGGACCTAGGTTTGATTCTCAGAACCCATATGGCATCTCATAACTGTTTGTAAACTTCAGTTCCAGCAGATTTGGTATCCTCTTCTGGCCTCCATAGTCACTGTAAGAATGTGGTGCAAATGCATATGTTCAGGTAAAGCATTTATATATACTAAATTCAAAACTACATTAAAGAAAAAAGAACCTAAGTTTTGTGGTTGTCAAGACGGCTCAGTAAGTCATGGTTTTTGCAGCCAAGTCTGATAGTCTGAGTTTGATCCCTGGGATGCATGTGACAGATGGAAAGAAACAATTTCTGCAAGTTGTTATCTGTTATCTGTCCACCACATGAATGCCATGCTATGCATGAGTCCCTCCCCCCATACAAATAAAAAAACATGTAAAAATAAAATAAAATAACATGAGTTTGGCATCAATTAGAACTGAGAGCTTGCACCCTGGCTCTGCCATGTGCTACTTGAAGCAGGTGATTAGCTGGTAAGAGACAATGACTTATCTGCAAGATGGAAAGATGGATGCATATTTTAAAATAGTTTTGTGGGGGAATGAGGTGAAGATATAATTTGTCCTTCTAATAAGAACACTTCTGAGAGTGAGAATGATTACAACAGTATCACAATGAACATGTTTTTAGTAATTCTATAATTGGAGATTACTAGATCTTTCAGCCAACCCAGGGTAGTGCACATTCTGAGCATCCAAGGAATGGCTGAGATTTTACTAAATGCATTAGGTATCTGTGGTGGTTTCAATGAAAATGGCCCTCATAGGCTTATAGCATATGACACTGTTTGGAGTTATAGCCTTGTTGGAGTAAGTGTGACCTTGTTGGAGGAAGAATGTCACTGGGGGTGAGCTTTAAGGTTTCAAATGTTCAAGCCAGGCCCAGTGTTACTCTCTTTCTAGTGCATGAGGATCCTGATGTAGAACTCTAAGCTATCTCTCCAGCAGTATGTCTGCCTGCATGACATCATGCTTCCTGCCATGATGATAATGGACTAAAGCTCTGAATGGCAAGCCAGTCCTAATTAAATGCTTTCCTTTATATGAGTTCTGTGGTCATGGTGTCTCTTCACATCAATAAAAACCCTAACTAAGACAGTATCATAGAAAGCTCTTACAGAATTGGGTGATAGTGGTTCATGCCTTTAATTCCAGCACTTGGGAGGCAGAAGCAGGTGGATCTTTGTGAGTTCAGGATCATCCTGGTATACAGAGTAAGTACCAGGACAGGCTCTGAAGCTACATAGAAGCCCTGTCTCAAAAAATAAAAATAAAAAATCTCTTCTATGTTGACATATGTTAAGACAGAATAAAATATAAAGATGAGTCATTAGATTTCAGGAGCCCAGTGTATCCCTTGCATTTCTCATGCTAAATTTTTGTCTGAGATAGAGGTGAATCAGGATCAAGACATATCACATATTTTTGTGTGTATTGCAGGTATATATGAGTGATCATTACACTTATAAATAGCTGGAGAGAGCACTCAGTGGTTAAGAGTTCATACTATTCTTGCATTTACTGGGGTTAAGCTTCCAGCATCTACATATACTCAAATGAATACACACACATGCACGTATACACACACATACATCCACACACACACACATGCACACCTCTATAGACACATAACTAAATTTTTTTAAAAAATTCAGCAAAGGGGACATTAGAGACCATGTTGTCTATAGCTCTTGTGCCATTGTTTGGGCAATATCTTCAGACAAAAGGTGACATCTTTTCAACATACCCAGAATCAGGAGGAAATATTCCTCCACAACTCTTTCCAGTAGATTATAAAACTCCTTGGACAATCTATTTTGAGAGGTTCTTAGATTCCAACCCTAAGTCTCTAAGAAATCAAATCCAGAAAAAAATGCACTTTTCTTTCCTTAGTTCATTTCTCCAAAGCCCCTCTGAACACACATGCAACCTCCCAAAGCACAAGGTACCACAGCCTCCCATGAAGGAAGAGAGATCTATTCCCCCAGCAGAGAGGAAAATGTTTGGGTATTGCTGCTTCTCTGTTTCTGTATCTTTAACAATGAGTCCAGAATTGATGTATCTGCTCTCCTCTCCCACAGACTGTTTCACTATGCAGCAGCAGGAATTCGTGAACTGTGTCTTAGTGGATAAAATCACAAGCTAATAAATGCATGAAGTTGCATCCTGAAGGGACAGCTCAGTGACTAGAAGCACTTCTTTTTGCAGAGGACCAGAGTTCTATTTCCACTGCCCACATTGGACTGTAGGGGACAGTAAGCCACGCCTGCTAGAAGCTGGCTACAGGAGTGCCTGACCACACCTGTCAGGGCATGGTCAAGGTGAGGTCAGAATGACTCATGATAGGGTTTTAAGGAGCTGCAAGACACATGGGATCCCCTTCTCTCTGGCCTGCCTGCCTTGCTGCCCCTGGCATGCTCTGGCTTGTGTTTGGGTGCCAGATATTAGGAGACCATCCGTAGTCTGTATGATTAAGATATCTTTATTTAGATAAACACCAGCCAGGGAAACTTCTGAAAATTCTCATTCACTTCAGAGAATAATTTCCAGATGGGTGTTAAAATTTTAAGACATCTGTCTATCTCCTTTTTCAACAAGAATCCAGAGGCTAGGTGGAATCCTGGCTTCCTCCCTAGAAGCTGTACATCCTTGTGAGCACTGGTTCATCCCTCTGTGCCTCACCTTTCTCTTAAGATAAATAGGAATAAAGCCATAATTGACCTGACCTGGTTGTTATAGTGATAAGATGAGTCAGCAGTAGTGTTAATAAAGCTCTGAGGTTTGTTCCTGGAACATAGAAAGTGAAGCCTAAGTGTGTGTTAAAGGTCTGTGATGTCTCCTTAGCATCATTTCTCCACACTGCTCATTCAAGCAACCCACCACACCATGGAAGCTGCTTCTTGAAGCTTTAGGGGTTGCTCACCCCATGCAGCGGAGCAATACCCAATGGCTACTGGCACACCCTCACCTGCCCTGCCATTCCATGTCTGCTGCCCTTCCCTGTGGGGTGCAGGCTGAATTCTATTCACATCTTCAAGCAACAGAATGGTGAGGACCCTCTTCCCTATAAAGCCCTCCTGGAGTCACTCAAGCCAGGCTCCCCTCCCCATTTCTGGTGTTTTGAGGTCTGTCTTATTCCAGCCACCACATTGTGCATGTCTATGTTTAACAAGCTTTACCCTATCCATCAGGAATGCTTTTTGAGGGCAGGACTATTTTCTGTATCCTGTATCTTATTTATATTACTTACCAGAGAAGATAAAACACAGTGCATTTCCCCCTTTCTGTTTTCAGTGCTGGGGCTAATTTGAGGTAAGTGTTTACCACTGAGCTCTATTCTGACCCTACAACAGATAATTATATATATAATTATGTACATGTAATTATACCATCCCTTATGTTTCCTCCTAATTAGATTGGTAGTGACCATGTCATATTGTTCTAATGAAGAGGAAGCACTCAAGAAATACATACACTTTTATTTTGATTCATAGAATGAAATAAAAAAATGTAACTACTTGACTGGAACCTTTGCTAGGATCACACAGATGTTATTAAAGCCCTCAACATGCAAATTCAAATGGCATTTTCACCCCCAGACCCTCTTTTCCAAACTGATGATTTTATATTAAACAAGATAATGGGTGATGTTGCATGCCCTCACTTTATACCTCCTTGAATAAGCATCTTACTTTAATACGCTTGGAAAACGCGTGCTTCTCTCATTAGAAAAGGGTGGGGGATACAACCAAGTTATCTTGTTTGAACCAATAAGAATAGCATAGCATTGTCCGTGGTCCAACATTCATTACTTAAAAGTATCTTAAAAACTCCCAGACAGTGGTCCCCCTGGAGTGTGACCAACCCAAACATACTATTCAAGGGCACCAAATCCTTGGAGCCACATAGCAAGTCCTCACCTGAGACACCATTTATCAGAGACACAGTCAGGAACAATCACAAAAACAGTTTCTGTCCAGGTCTGAAGGTTTTTTTTTTTTTTTTTTTCCTGTGACCGAACAAGGAAAATCTTTTCTTACAAAATAGTTTTTAGAGACACCTGAAGATTAGGCTCTGAGCCAGAGTCACTGGTAAATAATAGTCTGCCATTCACATGTGCACTGGGGACTTTTTCTCCTGACACCACAAATTAAATGAGGCAGCCAGACTCCCAGAGCCTGAAACAGCTCAAGTTTTCAAATCCAAATAAATGGTCTTACCTGCCTTAGTGGGAACTTAAAGAACAACTGGTAGACAGAATGCAGCTGTGTCTTTGTGTGACACGAGCATCCTTGCTTTACACAAAACCTCTCAAATGGGATTTCTCCTACCTCCAGACTCCTCCCAAAGTTGGGTGTTCGACTTCTCTAACAACTGCCTTGAAAACAGGCCTCTCCCTGGGGAAAGAGGCCGAGTGCCAAACACAGACCCTTTTGGGATTTGAAATCTTGACAGGGCCCAAACAAAAGTGTCTGGAGTACTTTTCCTTGGCGTAGATTATGGTGTTTCACCCTTTGCACCATAAAAAGAACTGATGTGGCAAGGTATGTGCTTTGAGGAGAAAGCTGCACAGGACAGAGATCAGAATGAAATGGCTCAAGGCACATGAAGAGTTGTGGTACTACCAGTCACCTGGTGACATTTAGCCCCTGCCCTGAAAGAAAAGCAGAGTGCAAACAAATGCCCTTCTTTCTGGAGCATTCTCCCTTGAAACTAAATGTGACTCTCTCTTTGTAAAAACTATTAACTGAAGCAATATTTCAATTCAGTGTCTGGTTCACAACAGCTGTAAAGGCACCATTTGCAACTGACAGCTCACTTCTCATCTCACCTGGGGTTCTTCACTGCAGGCAGGCCAACAGGACGGAAAGCCCAACTCTATGAACACAGTTTATGAGGCCTGTTCCAGTTTCACTGACTTTCAAAATCAGTGAAAGACTTTGCTTGTTTGTTTTCCATAAACAAGTGAATCTTGATGTCAACAATAGCCAGGTGATTGTATCCAGAGCGTTCAGATTTCAATCATGATAGGCATTTTGGGGATTAGGAAGATATCTGTTGCACTTTGATTTTTCTGCACCCACAAGGAGCAGAAAAACTACAGTAAAATAATTTATTTAAATCATATATGTATAATCATAAACAGAAACTAAAATTTCTTGTTACCCATAAGCTAGATGTATAATGTTGGTGACATCAACTTATTGGTCAAAATCATGTATCAAAAGGAGAGGTGGCTACTAGTCACTCACATTTTATAAACATCAATTGCTTTTCCCCTAAGTTGAACCTCACACTAGCATGAAGGTGATAAAATGGCCATGGCTCCCACCAGCTTTCTGCTTCATCATGTATAAAATTAAGTGCATCAAGCCTGCTATTCACGTGCTCATTGTCCTCCCTCCCCTGTTTGCGTGGGAACCTGTGTTTGCATGTACTGGGAGTCCTGGAACCTTCCTCCTGCTTGCTGTTAATTAATGTGTAAGGAGGAGTCCCTTATTTAGATCAGCCTCGTTTTAAAAATGGAATGGCCATCTTTCTGGGGGTGTATGTAGGTGACTTGTTCAAAGCTTGGTTATCAGGGGGCTGAATCACAGTTTCAGCACAACCAGTTGAGCCTTTTGTAAAACCAGCATTGTTTACATAATCTATCATGGTGTTTTATTTCTGTAACCCTAAATGCTCCTGAAAAAAAAGTGTTCTACAGCTTCATGATTCCAGATGGCTCCATGGTTTAAAGGACTTGCTGTTCTAGCAGTAGATCTGGGTTCAGTTCCCAGATTCTACATGCAGTGGCTTACCACTACCTATAACTCCAGTTTTAGAGGATCCAATGCTCTGTTCTGGCCTCTGCAGACATTACATGCACATTGTTTACATGCAGGTACACACACATAAATAAAAATAATTATATTTTATTCATCTATTATTATTAATGTTATCCATAGTCCAACAAATTGGTTCTGTATAGAGCTAACTTCATGACTGCTATCAAATACTATCTTATGCTCTGTGACACACATGCCATCTCATTTAGATTATTTCTATGTCAAATGACATTTCAAGGCATTTTATGTGTAAAGTTAGACTTTCGATACCACATAAGAACCACAAAAGTGCTTTAGAAAACTTAAACTGTCATTGAACTGTGGGGTGGGCATAATGTACCAATGAACCAAGTATATTTGTATGGACTATATCTGTTCAAAGGCAACCATCACCAGCTACATGCTGGGGAGCCAGGCACAGAGTCCTGTCTGCCATGAATAGCTGTAATCTGCCCTGACATTAGGAACGTTGGTATCACACTAAAGAAACTATTAGATCACAGAGATCTGAGAGTAATCAACACTTAAGTAATCTGATATCTTTCATATGTGATATGTAGACTCCAGAGAGAATTAGCCAACTTCAGTGTCAACCACAATATTTACAATGCCTTGCTTGGTTTAGAAGCTACCTTGAACATGGAATGTCTTTTATTGACAGTTGCAGGTATGAGTTTTACCCCTTGACAAGAACGCTGTAAATAACACAGCAATTCTATATTTTCAGTAGATGGACTGTAAATATATGAACATATTTTAATATGAACAAAAACTGCCCAGCAACTTTGGAGGCTTTTCTCAATATTAGAACTAGTCTTTACAGTAGGACCAGGATGTTCCCAGAGTGAAACTAAAAACACGGAGTCAATTTCCTACTCAAGTCTAGAGCAGTGGTTCTCAACCTCTGGTTGTGACCCCTTTGGCAAACCGCTAGTTCCAAAAGGTATTTTCACGATTCTTAACAGTAGCCAAATTACAGTTACAACAAAAATAATTTTATGGGAGGGGGCACAACAACATGAGGAACTATAATAAAGGGTCACAGCATTAGGAAGTTTGAGAACGACTAGAGAAATCTTTCCTGTCACAGGCATACCCATTTTCTTCTTATTCCCAAGGAAGCATCCCCCTCCTGCCACAAGGAGCTTTACGGCCCCAATGCCAATAAGGCACTCAGTACTGGGGTGTAATTCCTATTTATCCTCCAAGTTTCACCTCCACCAACCCTGCGTCCAAAACTCTCTTTGGGATTACTTCCTCTCTCCCTGTGGTTACCTAATTCTGGCAAATGCAGATTTTGTATTGCAGTTACTGTTAGAAATGTGATTTATTTCTTTATATGGTCACTTAAAATATTCCCTCTCAAGAATCAAACACTAAGAGCACAGGAGCCATGCCCTTTTGCTCATTTTCTTGTCCATGGGGCCTGGAGTACCTAGAGCATGCTTAGTAAAACATGTGGTCAATGCTCCGGAGACCCTCTCTGGTGAAAACTTCACCCACTCTGATTATCATGTGTCACACATGACCTCCTTTGAGCTTGTTTCTGAGGCTATTGTACTTAAAGTGCCATACATACCAATGAGCTAATGATCTAATAAAAAAATGAGGTAAGTCCAACAGTTACAAAACACTACTTTAAAAAGGTTACTGACTGCTGATGTGTTCTAGAATTAAGCTCTAGAATTATTTTCAGACATTGAAAAAAGAAAAAAAGAGAAGAAAAGAAATACTAAAAAGAATAAATAAAAGAAAAAACAGGGAAAGTAAAAACATGAAAAAATGCAAAACGGAAGAAAAAATCCAAGAAAATTCAAAGGAATTCCATGCCAAGTTGCAGGCTTTAGTGGGACCATAATGTGGAGACAACTAAGAAGCCAAGGAAGAAATGAAAAAGACAAGGTGAATCTTTTTCATAGAATGCTATCTAGTCAGTAATGTGACTAAATAAGAAATTTATGTTACAGGAAGAGAAAACAGTGACTGAGACAGGTGACTAGAGATGGAAGTTCACAACCATCTGTCACAAGATAGAATTCTATATATGCATCAAGATGAATAAATGGAAAGGTTTTGTTACAAAAAGAAAACGTACCACATTAAGACTAAATGAGTAAGAACAAAAATATTCTGACCTTCCAACATAATGCACCTGGGGCCACATAAACATAGATTGCAAGGAAACAAAAGAAAAGTTGGTAGACAAGGTAGTGTGTAAAGAAGACACTGAGTATTTCAACCTTATTTTGTCATTCAGGAGCAAATAAGTAGTACTCTAATGCTGAATCTTTTTGTGTGTAATGTGTGTGGTACATTAGAATACGCAGCTGTTGACCTGAACATCAGGGAACTCTTGCTCCTCAGACTGATAGCTGGGATACTAGCATGGGACTGATCCAGACCCCAGGAACATGGGTTTCAGTGAGGAAACCTCAGAAATCTACTGGACCTCCTGTAGTAGTTCAATACTTATTCCTAGCATAGGTGTGGACTTTGGGAGCCCATTCCACATAGAGGAATACTCCCTGAGCCAAGACACATGGGGATGGGCCTAGGCCCTATCCCAAAGGATATGCTAGACTATGATGACACCCTATGGAAGTACTCACCATCCAGGGGGAGCAGAAAGAATATGTGATAGGTAGGGCTTTAGTTTCGGAAGGACTGGTAGGGGAGGATGGGAGGGAGAGGGAACTGGGATTGTCATGTAAAACAATCTTGTTTCTAATTCAAATTTTAAAAATCTGGGGAAAAAAGAATATGGAGCTGTGCATACTCATGCACACATCTGCACAGGCCAGAGCAGGATGCCTGTCTTCAATAGCTCTGCCTATTTCCTTGGGATAGGCTTGCTCACCTAATGGGAAGCTTGCTGTTTGGGTGGGGCTAGCTACCACCAAGCTTTCTGGACCCATGAGTCTTTGACCCCCATGCTGGGGTTAGAGGTCTGACTAGCTTTTTATCTGGGTTCTGGGGATTCACATTCAGACCCTCATCATGCTTGTACCTCAAGTATTATTAACTATTGAGTCATCTCCCTAGCCCCATGCAGAATCTTCTGAAGCTAAACTTGAGGTTTCTTTATTGAAAACACAGTACCCTGCTACTTGTAGCATTCTTCCCAGTGTAAAGATCTACTGGGTTGTTCTTGGAAGTAAAGACTAGTCATAGAATCCTAGTTTTAGACTTGAAAACCATAATTAGAAACTAAGTAAGTTCTTGAAATAGTCCACCATGCCTCTAATCACCATGGTGTGCGTGGACCTAGAGTTAAGGGAACTCAGTTTCCTTATGTTCAAAAATTAGTACTGTCCTAGCACGAAGAACCTGCCTTGTGAGGGCTCTGCCTTAGATCCAATCAGGGAGTTACCTCTTTACCCAGCCACAGAGCTGTGTTTCACTGAGAACAGTGTGGTCCCCTAGGAGCCCTTCCAGGTTTCTTCTACCCATACCCATGCCTGACACACTCACTGATGATGTGTGAGATACACCCAGTGGTCACTGACAGCCCACTCCAGTTCATCCTTACATTACCTCACAGATGAAACTGTAATATTAACCCCAATTTTTAGTGAAAGAAATTGAGGCAAAGTGACTATGTCCAAAGCATGGAAAACAACCTGGGATCCAAACATTTAATCATCATACTATGCTGCTTTGACAATGTGGGATTTGCAAAACCTCAGAGGGAAGTTGGCAAGTTAACAAACAATAACACCCAGTCAGTATTGCAGAGTTTACATAATTAAGTTCTTTCCCTGCTTCTCTATATCAGAACAAATGACCAGCAGAAAGACAGCCATTGTCTTCCTGTCCCTTCTGCAGAGCAGGAGAGGTGCTTGTTCTGTGACTAGAAAAACTGCTCACATTTCATCTCTATGAAACATGCTACAGCGCTCACCAACCACCATTCCCAAGCCCATGATGGTCAGTACCAGACAGACTCCATGATGTCGGGGTAGAGCTCTCCTACTGCAGGCATGTACAGGGAGCGCCTCCGGTGTCTCCATCCATACTTCACCAGTTTTGCTTTGGAAAACATCCAGTTCTGGAGTTCCCAAGGGTGACTACAAGGCCACAGGAGTGCAGAGTTTTCTGGAGACTCAGTCAATGTATAACATCAGCTACAAGGACAGAGACCTTCCCTGAGCTCAGCATTGACTTGGCTGTCATCTCAGAGGACAGACATAAAATGACTCACCCAGACAGGGACAAAAATATCAAGGTCATGGACTGATGCTCTGCAGAGAGAGGAGGAGAACTGAAAACCAACAGGAGGGTGTAGGTGGTTTTAATACCTTAGCTCTGATATAACTAAAACCACTGTTAAAAATTGTGATTATGTGTGACTTGTGACTAGTAGATGATTTAAAGAAAGAAAAGAAATGCTGGGTAGAGAAATAAGCAGTTTGTTGAGTTTGTTGACAGCAAGGGAGACAACTGGGCTCCCAGCCAAATACCTGCAGGTCTCCCTGGAGCTGCTGCTTAGCCAGGGAGAGCTGTGTGCACAGCCTCATGCTCAGCTACTGAAATCCCTGTTGCCTCTGCACCTGAGTGCCTTTGAAAAGCAAAACAAAACAAGCAAATAAACAAACAAAAGTCAGGTTCTTATAAAAAAAACCACCTGTGGTTCTTATAAAAATAATTTAAAAACCATCTACATCTTGAGCAAATAAAATCCTGCTGGGGATTCCAGGGATGCACTGTGGTATTATGACAACCTTCCCAACCATTTCTTCCAGAGCCGCAGTTTGCATCAGGAAGTCTCTTAGCCCAGCTGATCCTACTATCCAGGTACAGTGACATCTTACTTAAAACATTCCAGGCTGAACAACCTTGGACATGAACCTTTCCTTCTGTACATGATCTCAGAGAAGCACGGGTGACTTCCTTTAAGTAGCAAAAAATAATTTTAAAAACATACTTCTCAAAATCAGCAAAAGTAGCCATTTATTACTAAGCACTAGTTTCATTTTGAATATGCTCTGCCAATCTATCACATTATCTTCTAAGGAAATACAGAAGAATAATTAAAGTTGGAGTGGCATCAGGTAGAAGAAGAGGGGAACAAGTTTTTCTTTGTGCCTGTCATTCTCTTCTGTGGCCTGTTTGCCCCTGAGTCATATATTTCTTAATCTAACACTTTCTCCTACCAGTTCTGGGACACTGGTTTCTGTTTTGCCAATAATTTCAAGCCTTTATGAAGCAGTCATTGATAACAACATGTTCCCCCAAGAACTGACATACTCACTCTTGCATGTTTATGTTTCTTCTGGAGCCAGCAATACACTCCAGATGCCTCCCTCAGGAACCTAGTGCCTGCCTGCTGATTTCCAACCTGCAAGGTTGAAACCACTGCAGGGGACACATGCAATAGTACAGGCTTCAACTGCAACCAATTTCTAAGGAATTCTGGGAGGTTTAATAGACGAAGCTACTCTAATTTCACAAGATGATCTCAGAAAAGCTATCCATTCCAATTTTATGGCTGCTTTATAACAGGTAGGGATAGTGCAGGGAGCAGAAAGAGTCAAGATTCTTTCATTGAGTTCCTATTTTTGTTCACTGGGACATTATAAAAATTAATGAATGAATGAGGAACCTCTACACCCCTATCAACTCTGTCCTTAATCTAGCTATAGAGCAGCCACTAGAGTTTTTGCTTTCTCTCAAATACTTAACGCCATGTGAAGAAGTTACAACATTGTTTTTTAACTTAATTTGTGGTCTTTAAACTCTTTTTCTTGAATTCACAAGGAGCCTGTGTAAAACACAGATTCTGGGAGCTGGAGGGAAGGCTCCGCAATTGTAAGTGCTTGCTGCTCTTGCAAAAGAACTTAATTCAGGCCTCAGCACCCACATCATGGAGAGTCACAAGCACCTGTTACTACAGTTCTGGGGTGTCTGACACTGTCTTCTCACCTCTGTGGGAAAACACATGCATGCATGCACACACCTACATGCACACGAAACAAACTACAATTTAGAAGAGCAGAAACTTTTCCCAGCAACTGAAGAGCAGCAGATGCTCCAGGGTGAACTACAAGGATGTGACTGACTCCAGCAATCAGTCACAGCCAACACGACAGGAATAGTAAATGATTTGCTTGGAGGAACATGTTCTTCAATGATTACTCAAGAAGTGCAGGAAGAAACCCCAAGACTAAACATGTTTCAGAAAGATGTTACTACAGTTCTCATTGTACTTAGCATCCTTTTCAAGTAGATGATGAAGAACTACACTGGACTGACCCAAAGCTTGATACCAGATCCCTGCGCTTGCCTTCTGTCTTTGGGCATGCCCTTGCAGCCTGCCCTCTAAACAGAATATATAGATAATGATGAGCTGTGCCACGGACCACTGCTTGGAGAACATCAGTTGTTCTGTTAGTTTGCAGCAGAATCTCCCTGTATAATCCATGCTGGCCTTGAACTTGATCCTCCTGCCTCCACCTTCACAGTGCCTACAAATGCTACTAAGTGTTTTTTTGAGTTAAAGATATTTAAAGATTTCCTCACCACCAAGATCTCTCTGTTTTCCTAAATCAATATTTACCAGACTTTTATGTTATAATTACAAGAAATACAATACTGTAATGAATATTTGGTAAAAAATAATTTGGCAAATAATATTTTAAAGTGGATTTTAAATAGAGCATTCCTTTTCCTTTGGACATTAATAAGGCTAAAATGAACCTAGTCATAGCCTATTCTCCAGTTATGGTATAAAATAATTTGTGATTTTTCTACTAGTCATAAGCCTATCTACTTACTTATCCAAAAAGTACTTACTAGTGTAATATATTAGGCCATACTTGGTTTTTATTTTTAGCTTTTGTAACGATACGTCTTTCTGCCAGCAGCCTGAGCCCCGCCTCCACGTTGGTGCCCAAAATAACACACAGAGACTTTTATTAGGCACAATGCTGCTGGCCAATGACTAGGATTTCTTACTTGCTACCTCAGTCTTAATTATGAACCATAACTATTATAAAAACTTATCTTATCGAGGATGCCAGCTGTGTGCATCCTCTCTTGCCAGCGATCACATGGTGACCCCACAGAGAAGACAGGAGGAGGAAGAGAGCTATTTCCTGCTCGTCCCTGCTTATATTCTGAGTCTGCTTGCTATGTTACTTCCTGCCTATATCAGAAGACTTCTCTTTACTACATTTCCCAGAATCCTCCTCAGCTCCTAATCTCACCTATCTTGCTCCCGTATTGGCCAACAGTGCTTTATTAAACAACAAATAAGACAAACATACACAGAAGGACATTCCCCATCAAGCTTTAGCTTTGCTTTATTTTAAATAGGTACACAATAATTATTCACACTCATGAGGTGTTATTTTTCAATACGTCTCTGTAACTCATTTAATGATGTAGTAAGCAAAATAGGATATCAGTCTGTTTCATTTGTCTAGCTTTTTGCTAGTAAGTTGAACATGCTTTTCGAATATCTGTCATATTCATTTACTTGCGAAATGTTCCCTCAAATCTGTTGTCATCTGTCATATGTTGTTAATCTGTCACCTGTTATCAATCTGCCAACTGTCTTTTGAGTTATTACTATGAAAAATTTATATGTTAAATCCATCAATTTTTCACTGGCTGCAATTGCTATAGTGTTAATTACTTAAGTTACTAGACTTTGTTCTCTATTGTTGCTTATGCATGTGTATATGGACACATGCATCAGTGAGTATGGAGACACAGAAGGATGCTCAGCATCCTCTTCTGCTGCTCTCCACATTATTTTTTGAGATATGGGTTTTCCTGAACTTGGCATTCACTGACCAGCTGGCCAGGCAGCCCCCAGCATCCTCTTGTCTCTGTCTTTCAGTGTTGGGATTGCAGATACATATCATTCCATTCAGCCTTTACATGGGTACTGGGGATGCAGCTCTGGTCCTCACTCTTACCATTTAACCATCTTCTCAGATGGAATTTAGTGAAGTGTAAATCAGATTCATAGTTGCATGTCTCCAGCTTCTCCTTCAGCTCATGTAATATCTGGGACATCTTTCTCTTCTGGAAACAGTAATAAGGTGTGTTTGCACTGTACAATAGCTATTTGTGTATGGGTGAGACTACATTATGCTTACCACCTGCCCTCCCCAACCACACTGCTAAACCTGATGGGTTGGGCAGAGTTGATTGTGTTGTCAAGGAGCAACACACTGAACAGTTCAGAAAATAGTCATAGAAGAGTCTAGAATGTACCTAACATGTAAAACTTACATATATTGAATATGAACTCAAAATATATATTTGTAGAAAGGAAGCTAAGATCTACTAGTTTCATTATCTGCTCCTAAAGTATTAATTAGTAATTTCATAAGTATAGCATTCTCTTATATGTCTGTGTTCACAGGAATGTGCAGATGTAACCAGTGCTGAGTTAATGATAGGTCAGAAAACTGCCCGTTGGTGAGAAGTTTGGTTGCTTTGTGGGAAACAGGCAGAATCTACAAAGCAAGGGATGTGTTTTCTTAGCCTAAAATAATAGAAAAATATATCTTCTCCATGTATGTGACAAAGTAGTAACTCCATAGATATTCCACTGGTGTGGGACTATTGGGCTGCAGGGTGGCTCTGCTTTAAGGGAAACTCCACCCTGGTTTGTAGTGTCTGTGCTGTGTGCACTCCATTGTTAACACCTAACCTGAAGAAAGGAGCTCCATGTTCAATGCATTTGTTATCCAAACAAACATAAAACATGGTTGTTGACAATTTCCTTTCTGGAAATTCACCAATCCCATGGACTTTAGAGAAATCTATTATCTATAAAGAGACTTTTGGGAATGAGGGAGATGGCTCAGGCTGTGAAGTACATATCATGCAGGCACAGAATTCATGTTCAGTCCCTAGAACCCCCATAAAAATCTGGGCACAGCAGCACTTACCAGTGCTTGGAAGGCAGAGACTGGAAGATCCTTGGGGTTTGCTTACCAGCCAGTCCAGCTCAGTCAGCTAGCTCAGCCTCAGGCCAGTGAGAGACCCAGGCCTAAAAATAAGGTGAAGAACAATTGGAAAAGATATACAACCTGAATCTCTATCCCTCCTATGCACACATGTGCATGTAAACATACACACCGCACCACACACATACATACACACACACACACACACACACACACACACACACACACACACACACACACACTTTTTAGATGGTTCTGGAAAAATGGCTCCAAGGTTAAGAGTGCATACTGCTCATGCAGAGGACCTGAGTTACCTTCCCAGCTCCTACAGCAGGCAGTTTACAACTATTTGTAAATCTAGCTTCAGAGGAATCTGAGATGCACTTCTGGCCTCCATAGGCACTGGCATACTCAAACACAGACAGACACACAGACAGAAAAATAAAAGTAAAATCATTAAAAGTAATTTAAAAATAAATTTAACAATATGTAAAGTTACAGTTATTTATTTATCTGATTGTCTCATTATTGTCACAGAGCCCTGTTATAATTACTTTCTTCAAATGAACTGAATGAAGCATCAAGTGAGTTAAGTACAACCAATAAAGATCAGAGTGGGCATAAACCCAGAAGTTCCCTTCAGAATTTGTGCTCATGACTATTCGATCACTTGAGGTTTGTGCAAGGGACACCTTATGTAAGAACCTGAATTTCAGAGTTATGTGCTTTAGTGCCAAGTTCAGAATAACCTACTTTGCAAATATATGTAGAGTCCCACTAAATTAGAATATTGGCAAACCTCATAGTCTGAGGGCAAATGGAAGGGACTTAAAGCACAAAGTACAATGGTGATTTTGCTCATTTTTGTCCATAATATTCCAAGAGCATATTATACATTGAAGAAATTGAGAATGGGATTGTTTTATTATACTAGATTTCTAAATTTTTATGATAAGCATTTATAGAAATTGTTTTCTCTGTGTCAAATATTCTATCATGTATAAATGAGAAAAGCAGGAGCAGGAGATATGGCTCAGGGGGTAAGAGTGCTTGCCATTCTTGCAGAGGATCCAGGTTCAATTCCCAGTGACCACATGATGACTCATAACCCTCTGTAACTCCAGTTTCAGGAGAGCTGACATCTTCTGGTCCTAGTGGGTACCAGGCACACAAATGATGAATAGACATATCATGAATACCAACAAAGCCTTATATACAAAAAATAAATAAATACTTTTTAAAAAATACTTTTATTAAAAATCAAATGGAAAAGCTCTGAGCCCATCAGTTCCCTAAAATGCCAATTGAAGGAGTCATTTGTTGATTATTAAATGGCTGGGATATGGAGGCAGTAACAAGATTGTCCCTTGTCTCAGTAGGAAAGTTCAATTTCCTTCCAAAGAAAAAATTTCTTTAAGTGAACTCATAATTCTAAAGACTGCATTTGACCAACTAAATTAACCAATCACCCTATACAGGATTTCTAGGATTGTGCGATATTCATGATAAAGACCCACTGAGTTCAAGGTTTGTTTTCATCTTTCTTTTTTCTTAGATCATGCCATCACTTCCCCACACCATATTTTCTTTTCTTGGTTAGCTCTCAGGAGCTTAACCCTTAGCTATCCTGGTTGGAAGTTTCACTGTCTCTTTCACAGATACACTCTTCAAGGGCCCTCTTAGAGGTACCCATCATTCATACCAAAGTAGGCCACACATGTGACTTCCTGCTCCAACTCAGTCGTCCCACTGAAACTTCTAATTTTTAGACACTTGATATAATCTGCCGCCTGCTCCCTTGATACCGTCTTTCTAGCTACACAACATTTCCGGAGAAGGTGTGCTGGTCTGATCATTAAGGACAGTTTGCAGACAGACAGGATTCACTGCTGTATTGATTTGGTTGAGAATGCTGGTATGAAAAGAAGAGACTAACTCGGTCAGCCTTGTGGCTGCCAGTTCCTTGGGGGCCATCGTGATTATCTTACCCTAATGAAGAAGGCTCTCTTTGGGTTTGTCTTGCTCTGTCTGGATTTCAGATTCAAGCAACTTAATTACTTAGAATGGAAGTAATTTTCCCTTTAGAGATTATCCTCTGCAGTGTTTAGATGGTGATTGATAGATGTCCTTCTGATTTCTTCCCATGAGGTCCACAAAGGATGGAGAACGGTGAGTGAGTCATTTTATTATTCCAGGAAATTGTGATGGTTACATCTGTTGGGGGTCAAGGCTATTTGAAACCTGAATTGATTTGATATCATTCAGTTTACATTGGCTACTAGACTCCCAAAGAGACTAATATTTATAGATCATCAAATTTTAGTGTTTGGAGGGATATTTTATCCTATGTTGACAAATACTGTTTAGACAAACTATTATATCAGCCTTATTTTTCATTGTCTAAAACACAATCAGAATTCCTATTGGCTCTGGGACCATCATTCACATCTTGCCAAGACCCTATTCCAGCCATGTTGCCTCCCTATGTTTGGAACCAACTCTATGAAGCTTCTGCTGCTTTTGCTACTATTTGATGCCATACCCACAATGCACTGTCCCTTAAACCTCCTTTGCCTATCTGCTCAGACATAGACTTCTACCATCATAATTCTTCGGCTTCTTTTGATAATGATGGATCATCCATCTCATCAACCATGTTGATTTCAACACATAAGCATGTATGATGTGTGCTAACCAAATAGATTAATTGAAAAGGAGATCTGATACTTGCTGATGACCAGCTGTTATCACAGTCAGCTGCTCTCCTCATTCTTCCCTAAATTGTGTTATTTCCCCCTGCAATATGAAGTCCTCATGACTATGGTTACAGATAGGAAGGTTATTGATTTCTTTCATGTACTTTCTGACCATATCAAGCCTTGATTTCCTTCAACTATTGTCAATTTTTGGCCATCACTGTCAACACTTTTGAGGCAGAAGCTGGGTGAACTGACCACTAGGAAAGTAAACTGAGGAGAATTGGATTTAGGGACAGTAAAAGATTATATAGGACAAGTGAGATGAGTCCTCAAAAATCTTTTGTCTATAAATAGTTCCTTACTGACATTCTGAGGAAAACCCTCTTAGAGGAATAAAGATTTTATTGTTCTGGAGGATGTTGGAAATAGAAAAGGAAAGGTAGTGAATGAAGACCACTCTTCTAAAATATGGGTGTAAAGAAATGAAGAGAACTAGAAACATAAGCACACTGAGCTCAGTGACACAGTTCTGTCTTCACAGCTGTTTGGAAGACTGACAGAGGAGCATGGAAAGTAAAAGAGCCCCCTTGGCTACCAAGGGAGTCAAGTGCTACCCAAAGTAACTTGGTGAGATCCTTTCTCAAAATACAAAGTAAAATAAAGATAGCCAGGAATACAGCTGATTAATAGAGTACTTGCTAATAAGCACATGTCCCTGGGCTCAGTCCCTGGTACTAGGCACTAGGGCTTGCAGGAAGGGTATGAGATCAAAGCTAGATGAGAATGAGCACTTTAAAGTACAATTACCTTTAATGTGTGTTTGTGTGTGTGTGTGTGTGTGTGTGTGTGTGTGTGTGTGTATGTGTGTGTTGTGTGTGTGTGTGTGTGTGTGTGAGAGAGAGAGAGAGAGAGAGAGAGAGAGAGAGAGAGAGAGAGAGAATGTATGTGTACATGCATCCCACATACCTCAGCATACATGTGGAGGTCAGAGGACAACTTTTGAGATTCACTTCCCTCCTTCTCCTATGTAGGTTCCGAAGCTCAAACTGAAGTCACCAAGCTTGGCTACAAGTGCTTTTACCCACTGAGATACCTCAGTGGCTATTGATCAGAATTTTTAGTGATAAAATTCTATATAATAAAGTATTTTCATAAGCAAACAGAAAAAAAGTGGATGACATTTACGAATGCTGAAGGAGAAGCCTGCACTTGAACACTGGAAGCAGTGAGTGCTAACCCCGCATGGTTTTATCAACCACTAAGGTGAATAGGGAGGAATCAAAATAATAGTCCTGAATAATTTTGTAGAGAGACAGATTGAATTTGGAGTTTTCCCTCTGTACAGCCTTATCTGCTGAGATACAGGAAAAGAAATAGATGAGATAGTGGAAGACAAGGAAGAGTCAGTTACTTTCAGTTTTCTTACATGAGAATTTTGAGATACTCTGCAAACAGTAAACACACACTATCAAGTTTCTGGCAGTATTGTAAACTAGTAAAATATGTTCGGAAATCACTTTGTCAGTACAAACATGTATAAATTTAAATATATGTCTCTATTTCTAAGAAAATAATTCAAAATGCAGGCAGAAGTGAATACACAGTATTATTTATGAGAAAACCCCCCAAACTGGAAGTCACCTGTCTAATGACAGAGACTAACACAGTATATATAATACAGCTATCCAATAGGAAGCTATGTGACATTCCAATGAGGCTTGCCAAGAATGTCTAATTTTATGGTGGTCTTTAAGTAAAAGTAAAATAAATATTTCATTATGTTTATTAAATATGCCATTGCTTACCTTCAGGGAAAATCAGTGAAAATCTTAGCAGAGTTCTCCATCTATTCTAATGCTTGGTTTTCAGAAGCTTCTGAGTCCCCTAGAGGTATATAGAACTTTTGTCATCAGAAAATGCATATCAATTTTCTCAAGACCTTCATGAATGGTTTTTCTAAGCTAATGTTGAAGAGGAGCCACAGGGAAATACTTGGTGGACATTTGCAGAAAACAGAGATAAGTCAGGAGATAGAGGTTGGTGACACCTTCTGCTCCTTCTTGATGATGACTGAGGTGTTGAGAGTGAGCTTTGTAAAGACCTGAAGTCGAAGCTGAAGATTGCCCTGGGCATGCTGAGCATTTCAAAACTGGATGACAACATGGAACACACAGTTGTCTAGCCCATATTGAAACAAATATAAGCTCAGTGAACCATGGCCTGCTTTTTCATACAGTAACAACCCCAGCACAGGCTTCGAATGACCCCTGGGATAGGCTGTGTGACTTCTGTCATGCATTACCTTCACAGTCTACTTTCTCTTGACAATGAATGAGATCATCAATTCCTATCACTCAGCAATGAGGTAAAGGTCAGCTCTCTGCTTGTTCTCTTATGTTCATAGAAAATACATGTTGGTCACTAAGTTTATGTATTTAAAAACATTACCCAAAAGACAGTGGTTTCAAGAAAAAGCAGAGACCATATTTACAAACCAAGCCCACTCCTCTAAATTACAAAACTCACATATATCACATATATACATACTTATATGCCATATGGGATATTTTCCCCAATACCATAAATAAGTGTGGCTGATACAACATAAAATAGCAAATTATTATTGGCTGCATAGGTGTCTGTGCAGCTCCTCAGAGTAGGTCAGATCGACATGCAATATTCAAGAACACTGTGCTAGACTTAGCAGCATCTTAATATTAGTGTTCATCCTTATTTTGGACTTCCCTATCCTCAGATGAAATAGGACAAGCATGTCTATGCTACATATTACATAGATATACACATCTAAGATGCTCATGGGAGGAGATGAAGTATTATCCCATGCAGAAGCTGTGCTTAAAGGGAAGATGGACCTGGTGAGACCTTAGCAAAGACCAGCGCTGATAAAGGGATTTTATTAGAGGAAAGGGGGGTCAGTCTTCCAAGTCCATCAATAGGTGTAGAAAAGAAACAAGGTACAATGGAATTTTGGTTGGTTGTATAGAGAAATGATGCCATAATGTTTCACGAAAACTGATGCAACTGGAAATTATTATATTAAGAGAAATGACCCAGATGTAGAAAAGCAAATGCCACATATTTTCTTTCATGTGTGAATCCAGAATTTGAGTGTATGCACGTGTTTATGTGCATATATGAGGGAGTACATGTTGTGAAACTAGGAGGCTAGAAAGGCAGCCATGAGAAGAAAAAGTCTTAGGGCTGTGTAAGGGTCAAAGAGAGAACATGTGACGTCAAAGTGGGGGCTGCTTTGGGAAGGACAGAGACTGGAGAATAGGATAGGGAGGACAGGGGCGAGGAGGAGTGAGGGCCAACATAAAACAGACCATGGAAATTCCATAACAATCCCCACTCCAGTGCTATTTAAACAAACATAAAAAGCCACTAAAACACAGCTGAAAAATAGTTAACAACCAGGAGCACTACAGTTGAAAAAAAGTCCTCACAGTTTTATTTTAGAAAACAGTAGCCAACAAGTTGACATGAGAAAAATGTATGAAGAAAAGTGGACACCTTAAAACTCAGTAAAGGAGCTTGGACCTTGCATCTTGGGGAGATGTTGTAGCTACTGAACTGTAAGGAGTGTGTGCTTCAGGAGTTGATGTAGAAGGAGAAAGAACTGAAGGAAGCTACTGAAGACAGGACAGCCATGGGTGTGTAATGGCTCGAATCCACCCATCAACCCATGTTTACAGAGCACCCATTAAAAATTAAGAAAGGCTGACTGCCATGGCACCGGGGGTATGAAAAGCAAATTCTTTGACTTCAAAAGAGCTATGTTCCAGCAGATAGATAGTGAGAAGCGTAGAATGGCGTGCAGACACAGGACAGAACACAGAATTCTAATGGGGTCATTATGGTGAGGGGCCACAAGAGACTTTGTCTGTTTATGACACAGGGATCTCCCAAAACTTTAAAGAATTTGAAATTGATGTTATAAAACTGGTAGAAAAATTGAAGATTGCTACGAGTTCAGAGATGGATGAATTCCTCTTGTCTTTGTTCCCAAGATAAACAAAAGCATCATTGGTGTCTGAGCTATCTGCATACATTCAATGCCACCAACAGCTGCAGAATGCCAAACTCATTTGCATGGGATTATGCGGATTTTGAGTTAGATTCACAGCTTGCACATACTGCATACACTTTAATTACGTTTATAAAAGATTTCTGAACCCTATATATCATATAAAGTCTGTTTTGGTTTTGGCAATTTATGAACATTCAATTATCTCTAACCTGAGGGTTCAACAGTATGAGATTATGCCTGAGTCTTTTATAGCCTGTTTTTGAAAAGTTACTTACAATTAATTTTTGGTTTAATAATTCATTGATAAAGTATAATCTTTTTATAATTTTTATTTTAATTAGAAAGAAGATTGTTTTACATATCAATCCAAGGTTCCTCTCCCTACTCTCCTTCCCTGTCCCCCCAACTAACACCCTACCTATCCCATACCCTTTCTGCTCCCCAGGGAGGGTGAGGCCTTCTGTAGGGGATCTTAAGAGTCTGTTGTGTCCTTTGGGATAGGGCCTAGGCCCACCCCCTTGTGTTTAGGCTCAGGGAGTATACCTTCATGTGAGATGGGTTCCCAAAGTCCATTCCTATGCTAGGGATAAGTACTGATCCACTACAAGGAGCCCCATAGATTTCCGAGGTCTCCTCACTTACACCCACATTCAGGGGGTCTGGATCAGTCCCATGCTGGTTTCCCAGCTATCAGTCTGGAGACCAAGAGCTCTCCCTTGTTCAAGTCAGCTGTTTCTGTGGGTTTCACCAGCCTGGTCTTGACCACTTTGCTCATCATTCCTCCTTCTCTGCAACTGGATTTCAGTTCAGTTCAAGGTTTAGCTGTGGGTGTCTGTTTCTACTTCCACCAGCTGTTGGATGAAGGCTCTAGGATGGCATATAAGTTAGTCATCAATCTCATTATCAGGGGAGGGCATTTAAGGTAGCCTCTCCTCTGTTGCTTAGACTGTTAGTGTCCTCTTTGTAGATCTCCAGACATTTTCCTAGTGCCTGATTTCTCTTTAAACCCATAAAGTCTCCCCCTATTATATCATCTCTTATTTTTCTCTCTTCTGTTCTTCCCCCAACTCAACCTCCCTGCCCCATCATGACCTCCTCACCCCTCCTCTTCTCCCCTCCTCATTCTTCTAATTCCCTCTCCCCTCCCCCCATGCTCCCAATTTGTTCAGGAGATCTTGTTCCTTTCCCCTCTTCCAGGGGACCATGTATGTCCCTCTTAGGGTCCTCCTTATTTATTAGTTTCTCTGGCAGTGTAGATTGTAGGCTGGTAATCCTTTACTCTATGTCTAAAATCCACATATGAGTGAGTACATTACCATGTTTGTCTTTTTGTGACTGGGTTACCTGACTCAGAATGGTTTCTTCTAGTTCCATCCATTTGCCTGCGAATTTCAAGATTCCATTGGTTGCCCCCTCCCTCCGCTGAGTACTACTCCATTGTGTAAACGTACCACATTTTCTGTATCCATTCTTCAGTTGAAGGGCATCTAGGTTGCTTCCAGGTTCTGGCTATTACAAATAGTGCTGTTATGAACATCGTTGAGCAGATGTCCTTGTTGTATGAATGTGCTTCTTTTGGGTATATGCCTAAAAGCGGAATTGCTGGATACTGTGGGAAACTGATTGCCATTTTCCTGAGGAATTGCCATACTGATTTCCAAAGTGGCTGTACGAGTTGGCACTCCCATCAGCAGTGGAAGAGTGTTCCCCTTTCTCCACATCTTCTCCAGAATAAACTGTCATTGGTGTTTTTGATTTTGGCAATTCTGACAGGAGTAAGATGGTATCTCAGAGTTGTTTTATTTGCAATTCCCTGATGGCTAAGGATGTTGAACACTTTCTTATGGTGTCTTTCAGCCATTTTAGGTTCCTCTATTGAGAATTGTCTATTTAGTTCTGTACCCCAATTTTAATTGCATAGTTTGGTGCTTTGGAGACAAGCTTCTTGAGTTCTTTGTAAATTTTGGAGATCAGCCTTCTGTTGGATGTGGGGTTGGTGAATATCTTTTCCCAATCCGTGGGCTGTCGTTTTGTCTTACTGACTGTGTCCTTGGCCTTACAGAAGCTTCTTAGTTTCAGGAGGTCCCATTTATTAATTGTTGATCTCAGTGTCTGTGCTACTGGTGTAATATTCAGGAAACGGTCTCCTGAACCAATTTGTTCAAGGGTATTTACTAATTTCTCTTCTAATAAGTTCAGTGTGGCTGGATTTATTTTGAGTTCTTTGATCCATTTGGACTTAAGTTTTGTGCATGGTGATAGACATGGATCTATCTGCAGTCTTCTACACACCAGCATCCAGTTATGCCAGCATCATTTATTGAAGATGCTTTCTTTATTCCATTGTATAGCTTTAGCTTCTTTGTCAAAAATCAGGTGTTCATATGTGTGCAGGTTAATATCAGTGTTTTCAACTCTATTCCATTGGTCTACCTGTCTATTTTTGTTCCAATACCAAGCTGTTTTTAGGACTATAGCTCTGTAAGAGAGCTTGAAGTCAGGGATGGTGATGCCTCCATAAGTCCCTCTATTGTACAGGGTTGTTTTGGCTATCCTGAGTCTTTTGTTTCTCCATATAAAGTTGAGAATTGTTTCTTCAAGGTCTGTGAAGAATTGTGCTGGGATTTTGATGGGGATTGCAATAAATCTGTAGATTGCTTTTGGCAAGATTGCCATTTTACTATGTTGATTCTACCTATCCAAGAGCATGGGAGATCTGTTTTCTAGTATCTTATTTAATTTCTTTCTTTAGAGACTCAAAGTTCTTATAGTACAGATCTTTTAGGTTTTTGTTAATGTTACCTCAAGATATTTTATGTTGTAAAGGGTGATGTTTCTTTGATTTCCTTCTCAGCATATTTATCATCCATATATCGTAGGGCTACTGATTTTTTTAGTTAATCTTGTTTCCTGCCACTTTGCTGAAGGTGTTTATCAGCTGTAGGAGTTCCCTGGTAGAGATTTTTGGGTCACTTTTGTAGACTATTGTATCATCTGCAAACAGTGAAAGCTTAACTTCTTCCTTCCAAATTTGTATCCCCTTGATCTCCTTTTGTTGTCTTATTGCTCTAGCTAGAACTTCAAGGACAATATTGAAGAGATATGGAGAGAGTGGACAGCCTTGTCTTGTTCCTGATTTTAGAGGAATAGCTTTGAGTTTCTCTCCATTTAGTTTGATGTTAGCTGTTGTTTACTGTATACTGTTTTTTATTATGTTCAGGTATGTTCCTGTTCTCCCTGATCTCCCTGGGAGCTTTATCATGAAGGGGTGTTAGACTTTGTAATCTTAACAAGGAAAAGTATTGTTCATCAGATACCTGTGTATTTATGATGCTAAGTATCTATATGCAACAGTTATACTTAGAAATAGTATTATGTCAATATGATGCTTGTGGAGAAGAATGCAAGAATGCATTGGTACAAGAATATACTTAACTGAAACCAGATCAGCTGTGGGTTGATTGTCACCAAGCCTGGTGATGAGTTCTGGGGTTAATCTGTACTAATCTCTTTGGCAAATATTAGTTTTCTAACATAAAGAGTTTATAAATAATTGCAATCAAACAAATGAATGAATAAATACCCAATGCTTTTAGAAACAACTGTTTTAGTGAGAAAACAAAACATAGCCCAGAGACTTAAACTGAAGTAAGTCTATCTCTATAATTGGAGTCCATCTCCAGACACTCAGGGTCCTGGCATACCATTCCTAGCTGTCTAGGAGAGTTGCTGCCATTTTGACTGTCATATTCCTATTGCAAGCATAAGAAAATAATGCATACACTATCCTCACAGCTCCAGGACAAGCACATAGCCACACCTTTGCTATAAGGAAAGCTTGGAATGGAGTCTTTGAATTTTGTAGTCTCTAGTATAGTAAGAAAAAGGAGAAAGATCTTGGGTTTGAATTTCAGGCTAGCCAACCTATGATGTCTGCCAAAAAATACTAAAAATATTTAGATAGGGATGTGAGAGGTGGCGTAGTTTTTAAACACACTTGCAGCTCTCTCAGAGGACTTGGGTTTGGCTCCCAGCACCGACATGGCAGCTCATAACCACCTGTAATTTTAAATGCAGGGGATTTAATGCCCTCTTCTGGTCTCTTCAAGTACTGCATGCATATGGTGCACATAGATGCTGGCAAAACACTTAGATGTACAATACAAACAAATATTAAAGTATCATTTGGTAAATGGTACGTTCATTCAACTGATAATCTTTAAATTTTAAAAGTAAATAATACACAAAATGAGAAAAAAGGCCAATAACTTAATTTAACTTTATGCCTGATATTTTTTCAAATAGTTAAATAACAATGGCAAGAAAGAAGTTTCACATGAAGAAAGTAACTTGTGGTAAAAATACCATTAAATGTGATTTTTATTTTAACAGAGTAAGTAAGAGGTTATGTCATCATAAATCTATTCAGTACTCACATTCCAATTATGCATAGAACCATATTCCATACTGTAATGTACTGTATGGCTATAGATAATAATTGGTATTTAAGGTATTTAAATAAACTGTACCATTAGACAAGTTTTAGATTTACAAAGTTGGGAAGATAGTACAAAAAAAATCCCTGTAACTTTTTCTTTCTACAACTTTTCCCATTATTATGTATTTTTTAAAACTTTTTTATGTGTATGTGTGTTATGTCTGTGTGAATGTGTGCCACATTTGTGTGAGTGCCCCCAGAGGCCAGAAAAGAACAGTGGATTCCCTGGACTACAGTTACAGACAGCTGTAGGTTGCCAGGTGTGAATGATGGGAAATGAACTCTAGTCCTCTGGAACTGGCCAGGTCTCCAGACCTGTCCATTATCATATCTTCCATTAATATGTACATGTGTTGAGATTAATGAGCAGATATTATATGGAGTTAGTAACTGAAGTCCATATATTGCTCAGATTTCTCAGTGTTGGACAGTTTATTAGTTCTCTTGTTGGTGTGACAAAATCCCTGACAAAAGCAACTTAAGGAAGGAAAAGTTTAGTTTGACTATCAGTCTGGGGGTGCATCCATCATCACAAGGGAGTGTGGCAACAGAAGCTTGAGATGATGGAGTCAGCCTCAGGGATTCAGGAAGCAGAGAAAGCTGAATACTCAGCTAGCATTCTCATCTCCCTTCCACCCAGGATCTCAAGCCATGGGGCAATGTCACCTGCAACTAGCATGGGATGTATCACTGCAATTAACCCAGTCAGAAAAATCCTCAGAGACATACCCAGAGGTTTGTATTCTAGGTGATGCTGGATCCTGTCAAGTTGACAAGCTGCATTAACCACACTATACCTATCTCCTGCACAGGTCTCTATGCAGCATAGAGAGGTATTTCATTTATATAACTCAGTGGTCTCTTTTTAGCTGTGACAATTTATCTCACTTTTCTTAATTTTCTCTTGACCTTGGGGTTTTGGAGAAGCAGTGTTGAGGTATATTGTGGATGATATTATTTTTATAACTTATCTGGGTTTCATATGATGGCATTACAATCTTGGGGAAGGAAGGATGCCAAGGTGAACTGTCAATTTCACCAGGTGTCATCAAAGGCACAGAGTCTCAGCCCCATTTATGACTGGTGATTCACATTTATCATCTGGCTGGATTATTATTTATCTACTTTCTCCACTTGAAAAATTGCCTCTCCCCTCCTCTTTCAATATTTCATTCTTTGAAAGGAAGTCACTGTGCAGCCCACAGTGAGGAGCAGAAGTCTGCTGTAGAGTGTCTGCAAATAACTAGTAGTTTCTCTAGGTAGAAGGTTTCCATTTTATTCCCATGTATTAATTTATTGAATAGTTTATTTGTATATTAGGGCCTCTGACCTCATGTATTTATATACACATGCACACACACATATACTCACATGTATAAACATACAAGTGTGCATACATATATGCATACATGTAAACACAATACAATATAGACATGCATGCACACAATAAATACTTATAAGCACACAAACATTCATGTATGCACACATATAGACATGCATATATAAGCATACATACATATACATCTATATATACACATATGCACATACACACACACACATATATATATATGCATACACATATACACATGTGCACACAAATGCATATACACACAAATAATCATTGTATACTCTTTGCAGGAATTTTTTTCTTTTTCAGTATGTTCTAACTCTATCATTTCTGACCAAATGACTTGAAGTCTATCTAGTAGAATATCCCTGCTTACTTTCAATTTTAATTTTCTTAGAATGTCATCTTCCATATTCTACTTTTACTTATATACATCTTTGTTGGTGAGGTGTATTTCTTCCAAGCACAAATTCTTGAGTGTTGTATTTAAGTCATTCAGCCAATCTGAGTGTTTCCCTTAGGGGGTTAAGACCATTTACATTCAGGGTTATTTTCAAAGTTAGGTAGTTACTTTTCTGAATCCCCAAATTACAGAGAACTATAAAACTGAAAAATACAAAACAAAACTTTAGAAAGACTTTACCTAGGGATATTTCCTAGAATTCAATGGGAGACAAATTTGGATGACTTGAACAGATTTATGTACTCACTCCAAATAGTAGAATACTGGAGGAAGTCAGACTTTTGAATCAGAACACACACCTGTACTAAAACTTTCTAGAGTTTGGGCTCATGTGCTTCTTAAATGTGGAATAGAACCCGAAGATTTTCCCTCTCAGATTTCTGTAACAGTCAAAGCTAAATATGGCTTCTTTGATAAATAACAGTTCTGTGTGATATGATGAGGGGAGCCTGTCATAAAAATCCAGTCTTGGAGAATCACTTAGTCTTCCTGTATTAAAAAAGTGAGAATGGAGCCAACATCTATCATGTCTGTCACTTAGGCATTTAATTGCTTCACCAACATTTCTATGGGAGGGCAAGTGATAGACCAGAACTGTCATTTGGCTCGCTCCTTCTAGGATAAGAAAATTAAAGTAACTCTTGAGCATGATTTGAAAAGACAGCTTTCAGGAAGGGTCTTGTGACTATACTGAAAACCCTAGGAATCCACTCTGCTCATCAGCATTTTCAGCAGGGTGACCAGTACCAAGAGGATCATTTGTAGTCATCAACCGTCACAGCTATACGCTAAAGCAGGTCCCTCATATCTGAGACTCCCAGATCATCTCCCTCTAGCTGCCCTGCCTTTATCCAAGGCTGATGTTGCACTATCACAACAAGTTATTAGATTTGGGTCATTTTGAGTTTTAAAAAAGCAGTAAATTGCTGGCTCCCATTTTTTAAACAGGTTAGTTTTCTTGGATGTTGTAACTGTATAGCTGTTCTGAAATTAAACTGGCAATAAAAAGCAAATGGCTAGGTATCTAGTATTACAAATGATGGTATTATCTGCAGCAGAAAAGTGTTTTTCCTACTGTTGTCAGCTCTTTAATTCCAAGTTACCTCTCTAGAAACTGACAGTCAGACCTGGAGAAGATTTTTCAGGAAGGAACCAAAATGGCTTCTTTGATTTAATGACAACAACAAGTTTATAGAGACAGGAGGTATTACAAAACATTTTCAACAAATGAGAGTCTTGCTACATTTATCCTCTCAGGTGGCAGCAGAGAACTGTTTAAATGTCTCTCCTTGAAGGCTCACACAAGTGAGTAAGTCCTGCTAATATGAATAATCCCCATGCTCTGTCAGGATCCTAACATTATAGAATTAAGCACATCCATGAATATTCATGCAAATTCAAATAGAAAGACTATTGGGTCACAAGAAGGATCTCAGATTGCTTACAATACAATAACCCTAAGTTGTAGACAGTCAAATATTACTCCAAGTAAACGTAGCATGGAAAAATAACTTCTAGATGCATAAATCACAAAGATAGTCACTTATCTTGTATTAAAATCTACAGTAAAAAGTGAAGTACCTTGCTTGCACACACACACACACACACACACACACACACACACACACACACACACACACAAGAAAAAGAATAAAAGAGCCTTGAGCTATTGGAAGATTCCAGACACTGTTCACAAATCAAGATTCAATTATGTTGAATTTTTAATACTGGTACCATAATAACAGTAGCCTAACATAAGAACCAGAGATTACACTCAATATCCCTGAAAGTCTTCTAGTTAATCTTTACACAGCCCACAGAGTTGGGTATTTATACACATTCTGCAAAGCTTAATGTCTCATTACCATCTATCTTCTTAACATCTCAAATCCAAGGGTCTTATCCTACCTCCCATAACCCTCATTTCCAGCAATTGTCTTCCTTACAACTGTATTGTGTGGCTTTTCTCTCTGGGTATAGGAAGTTTCTAGTTCTATGATGGACAGGTAACTCACAGCAACTTGGGGTAACACTGATTTCACCAAATGGTGTGGTTGATAAGAGGCTCTCAACACAAAACTTCAGCATTGTCTAAGATGCACTTCTTCACCAATCAAAGCAAGCTAGATATAAGTAAGCACATACACAAGTCTTTTTCACACACACAAACACACACACACACACACACACACACACACACACACACACACACACACTTGTACACACTCATACACTCTACTTCTTCGTGGTCTTGGAGGCTTCGGCATCATCCTTTGGTGATGCAATCTCACTGTGCTCAGGCCCTGCAACACAAAGTCAATACTTCGATGAATTCGATAAGGCCAACATTCTCTGGGGCCTCATAGAAAGAAAAAATGCAAATTTTCTATTCCCTATCCAGCTCAGTCACGGGGACCTTTTCATTCTTGATACGTTGCTTTATAAGAACATCTTCTTTAGTTTTGCAATAGTGTATCTATGCATATGTATTCACAGGTACCACATTAGTGTACATTAGCTCAGAGGACAACTTGTGGCAGCCCGTCCTCTCCATCCACCATGTGGATCTCAGGGGTCAAATTTAAATCTCTAGGCTGGCCACAATCACCTTTACCTGCTGACCCATCTCACCAGCCATTCCTATGTTGTTTTCAATTTCCATGCTGAGAAACAAGTTATTTCGTTCATTCATGAATATTAAACAAATGCACACTATTGTTGTCCTAAAACTCATTCGGGTATCCTGTAGGTGGTGTGTAACTGCAGCATTGGAGAGGGCAATGTTGCATTGGGTCTGTTGCAACATCTCAACAGAACCATCAACTCTCATACTTTCCCTTTGTGATGATGTCTTTGAAAAAGGAAGAGGGGGAGGGGAGGGTGTGGTGGCAGCACCATGGTTAGCCCCTGTTAGCAACCTTCTCATTTTAGAGGCAGTGTGGGGTGTCCTGACCACAGACTGGGGTTTTGTCCCATGGGAGCTCCAAGTGGGTCTCCCAAGAAGGTTCTTGTGCTGAACTTTTCCTCCTGTCATCGGAATGGTGGCAGGAGGTTGTGTCCTGAAGCACATACAGAATCACTTCTGGCAACCAAGAATGCAATTTAGACAGTGCTGGGTCATTTCTTCAGCCCCTTGAAGAAACAACTGCAACATTGCTGCAATCCAAATGAACTTCTTTGGAAATGAAGTGGCCGTCTTGTTCTGTGAGAGTATTGATTCGCTGTCTAGTTCCCTCTGCCTTTATAATACAGCTGTCTCGAGTTATTGCCGTTCTCAGACCTGACCAAAATTCTCCTTCATTTGGAGTGCTCGATCAGCCACTCTTGTATTCTCTACTGGGGGAGGAGAGCATGGCAAAACCTCTCCAGAGCTGATATTCTAATTCTGGCCTCTTCTTTTTCTGTCCATTTAATGGGGCAACCTTCTTGTAAACGAAAGGAGGGTAACAGCAGTCCTAATCTACTAAACTGAGTTGAAATGCCACACAAGAAAATGCCTTAAAGTGTTACTCTAGGCACTTAGGATAGATGAGGGGTAAAGCCATATGCATGTGAAATTGTCTTTTTAATGAGCCACAAGGCAACTCAAAAAAATGCCAAGATGGGGAATGTGGAGGTTCTGAGCAGCTGTATCAGTAGAAATTGGTATAAACTTTAGGCAGATATGAGACCACAGAGAACCAAGGCTTGGATGAAAGGATACTGGAAACAGGCTGTGTAGGCTTTGGATGTATAGAATGGTAGGAGGCACATTTGTGGGAAGTTCTGAGAACAACACTTTGGCACTTACCAGTCATTTGTAGTCCTAAGTTCTCTCATGTAGGGGATGGACATATCTAATTGGAAAAACTCTTGATACCAATTTCAACATGGTGGATAGAAGTATGCTATGTGGTATATTTGGGGGGAAAAAACTATCTTCCACAGTGGCAGAGAATGCACAGGAAGAAATCATGTGTGTCATGACCTTGGGCCAGCTTGTAGCTTATATAGCCTTAGTCACTTTCACTTATTAAATGAGGCTGACAAGACACAACTCATTGGCTAATGGAGGGGTCAGATCAAAACACAGTTGGGTGCTTTGTATAATACCTTACTGGTTATTGCATACTAAAATCTAACTGCTGTTTTATTATAAAAATATGCTGTTCTAGAACATTTAAGGATGCCAGGTTGGATTTTTACCATTTCACCAATGTCAGAACTAAAATTTAAAGCTAAAAATCAACAACTGACTATAGCATACTCTATAGACTTGGAAGGTCAGGCAGCCATTGAAGAGCTTTGAGTTAGCTGAGCCACTTCATTTGCCCTGCAACTGTCACTCCATCCCAAAGAAACATGAGAAATGTCAGAAACACATATCATTGGGATAATTCTGTGCACTTTTCAACACCATGGAGAAGTAAGAGTCTGAGCCAACTCAAGGCAAATGAGAACTCCTTCAACAAAGTAACTCAGGATACAGAGATCTCACCGTCAGCAGAGTACTCAAGACACAAAGGTAAGGGACACCATAACCCATGGTTAGAGGGATATAGATATAAAGTGTGAGTATATTTGCCTTGTGAATATCTTGGAGTGGAATAAAAGGACAAAGAGAGGAGGAGGACAGGACTAACGGGTCTGAGTCAGCTCTCAAGATTGTCACAGTGTGCCTCATGCCCCTAGATTCCTGCAAGTCAGGTGGACATTCTGTAGAAGATGTCCTGAGCCATATTGGAAGTGACAGGGAGTGACACTATAGCAGCAATGAGTACGACTTGGTAGAAGAGTAAGGCAGTTAAGAAAGAAGTTCAGAATGGATCCATGTAAGAACCTGAGTCTCCAGAGGGGCACACAGGACCCCTGCATTCTCCCATAGAGCACCCCATGGCCTCACAACCTCCACAGGACATTCCAGGGCCCTACATCTCTCCCTTGGGCATCTCCATGCCTCACAAGCCTTCTCCAGAACCAACACTTGGGGGCTTGTACTTCAGAGGCCATTACTAAGAACTGATGCTCCACATAGAGACAGAGAATACTTCCAAGAGAAGATGACAACATTGGCCACTAAAGCAAGAGAGACCGGACTCTGTTTCTACTCCTGCTTAGCACACAAAAGTATCCAGAGCCAGAGAAGAGAAAGAGAAGGAGACACCTGGTAGCATCCACCACGATGCCCATGAGAAGCTAGGAAGTGATTAAGACCTACAGAGAGGAACGAAGGAGAACATAGAATAAAACTGGATGAGATACTTGAAGAATTGTGAGCAAGGCAAAGGTCAAAAGACTGACAAAGCTATCATTTAAAAGGGTCTGACCTGCTGAAGAAAATGATCAGAGAAAAAAGATTTTCCATGTTTCCTCTTGACAGAGCCACAGGAACAGTTAACTTAGAGGAAGAGCATGAGACAATGTGAAGAAGGAAAACTGAGTCGATGCTGAGAACCTGTACCTATTAGAACCCAATGAACATGCTCAAGGACCTGGAAGGATGAAGAATTTAGGGTCAGCTCAACAGAGATGTTTAAGAAATCGTACCATGCACGGGAGGTTAGATGATGCTGAGCCTAAAGGCATGGAGATTGGAGAGGAAGTTGTCACTATAAGTTTGATGACTCATGCTTACAGGAGCTCATAGAAGAGTGATGACTATTAAAACAGAATATAGGTACAGATAGCAGAGAGCTTTACACAAAGGATTTAAAGATCTTGACAGCCGTCTGCATCTAGAAAGCAAGAATGAAGAAGAACACTAACCCACTTTGAAGGTCTTAAACCTTTGTCATCCTTGCCATGGGCTACTCCTTTCCCATTCCTCCAGCCCATTTCTCACTGAGAAAGAAGTATTCAAGGCATAATGGTATATATGCATGAAATTTCTATAATGGAAGCCATTACTTTCTGTGTTGGTTTAACAAATAATTTAATTTAAGAAAGCCTAGCCAAGGTCTTCTTCCCAAACACTGTTACTGCTACAATGCCTGCTCTTCCTGCACTGAGTTCAGAGGCAAGGAGATGCCTGAAAGTCTCAGAGACTTGGCTTTCGGTCTGAAGACATGATCAGTGAGCCAGGTTCCCCCAGTCTCTTAGAAGTCATCCAAAGTCATCCTAACACACACTCTGTAAACTCACCTACATTAAGAGTCTTTGTGCCCACCCACTCCATACACCCATTCACTGCCATCACGCCACCACCACCCCATGTCCCCACTCATAGATATCCTCTGCAAAAGGATCTGTTTCTTACAAAAAAATGATACCCTGTGGGAAGGAACTGATGGTGGACTTGAAGGCTCAAGACGCAATCACCTGCCTCCAACAGTCTGTTGCCATCATGCTTCTCCTTGACATCATGCTGTGTTGGGGTGAACCAAGCTGTCCTTGATGAACAGGCATTCTACGGGAGCTGAAAGAAGTCATGACAAATCAATTCTTTCCTTTTCTAGAATTCATAATTTTAGAGTTGAACCAAACCCAGACTTTGCCCTAGGGAACCCTCCTCTCCACCCCATTCATTTATTTCCTCACTGAAGTATGTTTATTAAAGACATACTCTAGGTCCATTGCCACCACAGCTGAAACACAGCAGCATAAGAAGCAGGCAGTCTCTGCTCACAAGACCCACTGTTATAGTAGATCAGGTTGCTTGATATTGCAAGGAGCAAGCCAAAGATAAGGATGAAGAATGCATTATAATGATCGGCCATTCTAGATTGAGAGGGCTGGGAAGTTCCAGAAGCCAGAGGTGAACAGACTCTGAGAACCATGGGTTAGCCAGATGTAACCAGGAAGTGAGAAAACATCCCAGCAACATCCAAAGCAAAGATAAGTAAGAACATGGGGATCCGAAGGCATGGAGATGGAAGCTCAGTGAGTGCCACAGGAGCCTGGAGATCATGAAACAGATTGACAGAGGATGAGAGAGAAAAATGAAGAGAAAGAAAAGATATTGATGGCTTATATAAATAAATGTTCATGCAAAAGGATGTGAAAGGGAAATCAAAGGAAAAACAGATCAGTTGTATTTGTGGGGGAGGTAATTTTCAGTGCTAAATAAAAATGTGATCTAGAATGAAACATAGTGGGCAGCTGGGTAACCAGAGAAGGGGAATTAAAGTGGTTTGGAGCATCCGTGCTGGGGAAAAACAGAGCCTTGCACACTATGGTCAAGAGCAATGCGGGCCTTTATCTTGTGTGACCTTGGCCACACATTAGGCCTCTTAAGTATCAGATCTACCTTCTATAGAGGGTTTGTGCAGATTCTGTGTGATGAAGTACAGAAATTGCTGGATTCCTGCCCAGAATACAGCAGGAGCTTCTGGCAGGACAAGTTTCTGTGTCACAGAAAGCTCCAATAGAAGGAATGGAATAATAGAACCGTGTTGCTTTTGTAGACAGGAATGAGCATTCCCTGAGAGGCAAGCCTGGGTGGCTAAGGACTCTGCTTCTTGCTCACACCTTCCGATTGACACTTGGCCCTCAGCCACATGGCCAGGACATCTCTAACAGAGGCAATGGAAGCAGAAAAACACAAAACTGAACACATAGCCAAGAACCTCCCATATGTTACTATTGTATAAAGTTAGTCATTGCCGGAAGGAGACATCAAAAAATGTATTTTTGGTAGGCAAGATTGGTAACCCACAACCTATTCATGAAGAGTGTACCTTGTTTAAGATTTATTTTACTTTTATTTATTGATGGGTGTAGAATTGTACCTGTGAGGCCAGAAGAGAGCGTTATATCCCCTGGGCTGGAGTTACAGGTGGTGATAAGTTACTTGAAGTCTATGCTGGGAACTGAACTAGGGCCCACTGAAAGAACAGTACTAGCTCTTAATCACTGAACCATTTCTCCAGCCCACACTCAAGAAGTTTTGAGCTTAAAACTTTCCTAATTTTTCTAAAGTAAAAGTATTTAGGGGGAAAATATCTCATATGAGGATTATAAAAAAATACAAAAGGACTTATCTTCATAAAATTATATATATTGTGTGAATAATACATTTAGAAGAAAAAGTACACAAACCCCTAAATATGAAGGGGCGAGACTATATATCTTCTAATATTGAGGGGAAATGATTAAACTTGCAGGGAGTTTGGATGTATGCCTTTTTGTTTAATGACATGACAATATGGAGAAAATATTAATGATTTTTCTTGCAGTCATGAAATGTCATGAAAAAAAAAGCAAGTTGGAAACCCATATGCTGGTGTACAAACACTTGCCTTTGGGGAGTGTGAATTAATTTGTTAGTTTTGAAGCAAGTGACACTGACCACAGATAAGTGCTGCCTCCGTGTGGTCATCTTCTTAACTGCAGGTCATTAATTTGCCTGTAGTAACATACCCTAATCCTGAATTTCTGTCTCTTTTCCCCCCCAAAATACTGGATTATTAGCTTTATTTTCATCTTTACAACTACTGTTTTATTAGATTTATTAATTTTATTTGTGTGTGTGTGTGTGTGTGTGTGTGTGTGTGTGTGTGTGTGTGTGTGTGTGTGTGTTTGCCTGCATGTATTTCTGTGTACTACTTGCCTGCCTGGGCCCATGGAGGTCAGAGGAGGACATTAGATACCCTGGAACTGCAGTCCCAGGGAGGGTTGTGGGTGCTGGGTCCTTTGTGAGAACAATGAGTTCTGTTAACCACTGAGCCGTCTCTCCAGGCCTCATCCACATAACTCTTGTTTTGAAAACAGGTTTTCTAGTAGGAACTCTCTGTGAAGCTCTCCATAGCATCCTTACACTCCCAATAATGGGGTTCTTGTCATGGAATCCAAGTCACTCCCATCCATCACACCATGTCAGTATTTTACATCTCTTCAAGGATTGGCCAAAAGCAAGATTAAACTCCCCGTGTTTAAACAAGAAGGGATATGTGGTTTTCTGTATATATATATAACATTTTCCCAAGTAGGGAAGCCTTGTACATTAAGGGGTACACAAAAGGAAAGGTTCATCTTTTGGGCCATCAGCAAAGGTACCAGGTCTCATGGTGCCCATCTTTTCACCTTGGTGGCAGGTACCACAGTCCAGCATCCACCCTCTTATCTAGGAAAGACAACCCAAGATCGATATTCAGGTAGATCAACCCATACATACATTCCCTCACTTCAAATTAGCCCTTGTATATTTTAAAGCCACAAAGACAACATTCCAAGTGGCCCCTGTTGACCCCCCAAGGATTGGATCTATTGCCTTCCTGAGGCATGAGCTCATAGCGTATGGCAATGACCTCCACACCCCTCTGCCTACCGGGAAACAGACGCAGGGATCAATAGGAACATCCCTGGTGAAAAAAAGTAGTACCATGGCTATTTTTCTAGTCTTTGGCAATGGGATGTAATAAAGCTTTGAAATACAATCAAGAATATCAAGAATACCTTAGAACAGTGGTTCTCAACATGTGGGGTGTGACCTCTTTGGGGTTGTCAAATGACCCTTTCACAGGGGTCTCATATCAGATATCCTGCATATCATATATTTACATTACAATTCATTACAGTAGCAAAATTACAGTTATGAAGCAGCAACAGAAATAATTTTATGGTTGGCAGTCACCAACACAAGGGAAACTGTATCAAACGGTCACAGCAATAGGAAGGTTGAGAACCACCTTAGAGATCTTTGCTCCACAGGAAATAGGCTCTGAAGGATCCAGCCAGGCAGGAAGATTGACCCTCACAAGTGGCAAGACAGACTGACATCTGAGATAGTTAGGAAAAACAGCCCGTTCCCAAGGCCAGCATTCTCTCCCAACCCTGGCACAGCCTTCCCAGTACTCAGCACTTTCACAGCTGTGGAAGAGAACGCATTGAGTTTTAGTGAATGGCTCCAGGCGCCAAAATCAATAAGGAATTGGATACTAGGTGGCTTTCAGTGATCCATAGAGAAGGTGATAAGCAAGACGGAAGTCAGGAGATGGAGAAAAGAGCCTTTTCTACAGAATTTTCACTAAAATAAAATGTTGCAAATATTTTAAATGTGATGGGAAACATTGTATTTTATTGTGGCTCCCTTTTCCTACTCTACCTCCCTCTTTCTTCCTCTCTCCCTCCCTCCCTCCCTCCCTCCCTCCCTCCCTCCCTCCCTCCCTCCCTCTCCCCCTCTCTCATCTATATACCTATCTATATATCTATCAAGACAGATATGAAAATTTCCTTGTGTTGTCTATTCATATGCATTTCTTCTGAAACACTCAAAACTAGTACCATGCTACTTTTAGGAATGAATTGACAATTTTTCGTGAATTGGCTAAATTGCCTAACAACCAAGTCATACCTTCCCATAGCTTATAGATCTTATTTTTTTATGTGTACCTTAGATTGTTTTGAATTTATGGCCCAGATATTTGGGTTTGGTGCTTGTGGGTCATGGGTAAAGCAGGGGACAGAATGCTTGATTACTATTCATCAATTGAAACTGCTTTTTTGAGACAGTTATTTTACCTATATTTAAAGAAAATTTTAGTGACACAATCAGTGACAGTGTGCATTTGACTGTCTTTGGAATACTTTTCAAAGTAACAGCTCTTGAGAGTATTCTCATTCTGTCTTACTTATTCCTACTTTCATTCATGTTTTTAATCTCTTTGCAATTCATCAGACTTATAAAGTGATATGGATAGCATGTACTTTCACAACATACTCTTTTTAAAAATGATTGTTTAATGCCACACAATTTAAATATTCATGACTTTTAATTGCATAAACTTTACTCATATAGCCTTGCAAATAGACATTAAACATCACCCACCAAAATTAAGACTCAACATCTACACAATCCAATGAATTTCTCTACAGTTAGCATTGACATTTGGGAAGAAAGCTGTGGAACTTCACCTTAAATTTTGTACTTTTGGTATTGAACATGTTTTATGCACAACCCAAACCAAAAAAAAAAAAAAAAAGACAGAATTTGAACAGATAATCAATTAGCTTTATATCATCTTTCATAGTTTGTGTCTATTAGCTGTATTTATGTTGATTTACCAAAGTAATTTGATGACTTCTCCAGCTACTTCAGGAGTTTAGAGCATTTATTGCTCTTTTAGAGGAACCAGGTTCAATTCCAAGCACCCTTATGGCAACTCACAAGTATCCATAACTCCAGTCTCGGGGGATCTACTGCTCTCTCCTGGCTATCATAGGTACTGCATGCCTACAGTGCACAGACATACATGCAGGCAAACACTCATATACTGTACTGGCCACTTTTATGTCAAGTTGACACAAGCTAGTCCTTTGAAAAGAGGGAACCTCAACTGAGAAAATATTCCTACAACATCAGGCCTGAGGGCAAACCTGCAGAGCATTTTCTTGATTAATGACCAATGTGGGAGGGCTCAGCTAATTGTGTGTGGTACTGCCATTGGGCTGGTGGTTCTGGATGGTATAAAACAGCAGCCTGAGTGAGCCATAAGGCAGAAGCCAATAAATGGCACCTCTCCATGGCCTACATCTGTTCTTGCCTCCAGGTTCCTGCCTTGAGATCCTGCCCTGACTTCTTTGGATGATGGACTACAAATGTAAGATGAAATGAACTCTTTCCTCCTCAATCTGATGTTGGTCATGATGTTTAATCACAACAATAGAAATTATAACTAACACATGCACAGAAAGGAAATAAATATTTAACATAAATAAATCTTTCAAATGAACAAATCGGTCCTTTTAAATTAATTTCTGTACTGAAAAATAGAGATTTTTTAATAGAAATTCTCTACTTCTACTACTTCTAAGTACAGATTTATGTGTTTTTTTAACTTGAGTTATTAGAAGCATCTTTTAATTTTTTCCCTCTAGGCATGATGACCTGGGTTAATATTCCCATGTGGGAGGTAGGGACCAGGTACCAGGATTCCAAGGATGCTTTCAACTACATAGTAAATAAAGCCAGCCTGGGCTACAGAGGTCTTGCAAATGAACAAACAAACAAATAAATAACAATGTTTCCTTATCTTCTTTTGCTTTTAAAAATTACCTTTTATGTTCTGATTTTTAAAAATAATTAGAAATGTATGATCCAATCATATGGAGGTTTATTGACACTTTTATTCTGGACTAATATATGCAGCAATCAATGTTCTATGTTTCATAGTCTACTTACTTCAGATGGGACATTTTAGTAAAGTTCAGTACTTATATCAAAAGAAAACAAGCACAACTAGAACATGACTTTAGGTAAATATTGTCAAAGATACATGAAAAAAGAAGCACTGCAGTTCAAATAGATTTTCTTAGTTCCTCTTATCACTTTAGCCTTCAGGACATTTCCACCTTCTAATTTATGTTATTTGGGGGATGAATTATCCCCCTCTAAATTCACATGAAGTCCCAGTACTTGTGCACATAACTCTTTAAGAGAGATGCTCTTTCAAAAGTGATGGTGGGATGGGAGAGATGGCTCAGTGGTTAAAAGCAAGTAATGTTCTTGGAGAGGAGAAAGTTCAGTTCCAAGTACTCATGTATGACAGCTCATGACTGACTGCAACTCCAGCTCTAGGGGATCTAATACCCCCCTCTGTCATCCTCAGGCATTTCCCTCATATGCACAAGCACACACACACACACACACACACACACACACACACACACACACACACACACACACACACACACAGAGAGAGAGAGAGAGAGAGAGAGAGAGAGAGAGAGAGAGAGAGAGGAGAATTTTTAAAATTATTTTAGACGGTGATTGGGTTCAAATGAGGTCTTTAGGGTGATGCTGTAACAACAGAACATTAGCTGGCAAAAAGAGGAGACACCAGGGAAACATGGGCTTATACCGAACAAAGACCTGGTAGACATCGAAGGTGGCCAGCCATCAGAAAGACAAACAATGGTGGTAAAGGAAACAAAGCCTACAGGGACCTCAAATTAGAATGTTTTCAACTTTCAGGGCCATGAGAAAACAGGTGCATTCTCTTAAGCCAGCCATGCCATGGCATTTTGTGATGGCAGCCTTTCTTTCAGACCAGCACAGACAGCCATGAGTAGAGGGACCAACACAGCTTTGCTTTTCACCTGCCATGCCTATAAAGCTGCAAAGGACCCAGTCTTCAAGTCTCCATCAAAAAGTGATGACAAGAGGGGATCCAACTACATCACTCTACACATCCATGTCACCTGTTTGTTCCCCAAGCATGCCACTCACTCGTTCATTTGCTCTGTTCTCATGCAGTACCCACAGGGGTAGGAAGAGTATGTTGGATCACCTGGAACGGACAGTGCTGAAACACCATTTAAGTACTAGAAACTGGACCCGGGTCATGTGCAAAAGCAGTAAGTGCAAGTGCTCTTAACCACTGAGCAATCTTTCTATACCCTTAAATATTTTAAAGGAGTTTCTTCAAAGAAATCTATACAGGAGTCTAGGGATACTATTGGTTTCTTCAGGCCAATATTTTAGTGGTTAAAAAAGAAATTTCTTAGTTCTGAAATATTTAAGAATGCAGCCAAGGCAGAAAGAATATTGGAGTTTAAACTGAAATTCACATGAGGTAGGAACTGCCCTGGGCCTGTATTTCCTTTAATATTTCTTTCACTGAGAGTCATTACATAATTATGCAATGTGGTTTTGGAATGTAAATCATGGAAGTCATGTCAAGTAGATTTTCTTCAAAGAAACTAAGAGAAGGATGGGCTTGGAGGGGATAATTGGGGAAAAATGAGTTGACTTTTCATTAAAGATAATTAATGTAATATAAGCAATGAGAAAGAAAGTAACCAACTGTAACAATATAGTTAGTTCAGTGTGTCCATTTCCATCAACTTTCCACAAGTGGAAACATTATGATTAAATGGAATCTATTAGAATCAGTATTCCAAGTTGAATTTTCTGAAAAGAGTATGAGGCTCAAGAAGAAGATTCAAACACATCAAGATTCAAGTTTAATTGATGTCAGGAATCACAGCTTGGGGATAGAGAAGGTGTACATAAACAGGAAGGCAGATAAAAATGGAAAGTCCTGGGGAAATGCTCACAGTAGGTAGCTGGAGGTACTCCCAGTAAGAGCCAGTACCAAAGTCGGACCTCAAAGTTATCTCAACAGAGGGGCAAGTGTCCTTGGGAGCTTATACATGCACTCTGTCAATCGCTGAGCAATGGGCAGAACTGAGCAGCCCTCCTGGCCGCCAAAGAACCTTTAGACCAAGACAAGAAGATGCTCTGGTCTGGGTAGTTCAAGCATATAGGACATCCAAAGTTTGGCAACTTGCTCTGTTCCTTTAACATGCCTAGAACTTTTCACGGGCTACTGAGCTCTCCAAGGTGGTATTTCCATTCCTTTTGGCTGCATACCAGCTTATTGACTGATAACATGCATCTCTCTCTCTCTCTCTCTCTCTCTCTCTCTCTCTCTCTCTCTCTCATTTCTGGCCTTTATCATTTCAGCTTCATCATTATAATATCCAAATCAGAATGCTCATCCTTCTGTTGGCTTACCTGAGCACCTGTGGCTACAGCATTATGATAAACAGCCAGAGCTCAAAATCCCAAGTCAAAGGATATGGAGTATTTTTTGGATTTTAATTTGCATTGCCAAGCTGCTCTCCATATTGTATTAATTTATACAACTAGAAGCATGTGCCATTTCTGTTTCATCCTTTATAATATTGAGCAAAAGGACAGAACTTGGTGCAGTGACTTTGAAGGGAAGTGACTACCTGAAGGATGCCAGGCAGCACAGCATGGAGTCAGCAGAAATGTTCTGGAGCCTCAAATCCAGTGGAATTTGCCCAGCTGGGCTTTGGACCTGCTTAGGCTGAGTAGTCTCTGATTCTCCAGATTGGCATGGGAATATCTCTCCTAGGCTTGATGACTGCACTGGGGCACTCCTCTGGTTTCACGGGATCTAAACAAGACTGCACTTTTGTTTCTGTGTGACTCTTACCTCCACCCTCATCCATATCTAACTTAGATTTATATGAGGCAATTTGGCATTTTTTTTTCTATAAGATGGAGTCATGTTGTATGGCCCAAGCTGGTCAAACTCTTGATTTTTCTACCTCAGCCTTTTGGGTACTAGGATTATAGCCATGTATCACTACAACTGGCAATACATTGGGACTTGCTACTAGACTAGATTGAATTATAATATTGGAGATTTTTGGAGAGGAATTGATGTATTTTACATGCAAGAACGATGTGAATCTGGGGAAGGAACAAGTGACCAAGATTGTTTTAAATGTCATGTTCTAATCCCCAATGTGGTGGTGTTTGAAGTTAAGATCTTTGATAAGTAGGCCTAAGATGAGGTCATAAGGACAAAGCCATCAGGAAGGAATTGATGACTTTATTAGAAGAAGAAATGAAGTGGTCCCCTGCAAGGCAAAACTAGAGCTCTCAGCCAAATCTGGATGGGCTCTGCCTTGGTCTGGTGGATGCTAGCTACTACAACTGTGATGGGGAATGTCCTTCTGTATGCTGTGAATATATGTTTCTCTTATTGATTGATGAATAAAGCTTTTTCAGATAACAGACAGGCAGGAGGTAGCCAAGCAGGAAGTATAGGTGGGGCTACCAGACTAGGAGAATTCTAGGAAGAGAACATAGTGAGTGAGTCACAAGAGAGATGCATGTAGCTGCCAAGGAAGAAAGTGTTGCTATGTTGGGACTCATATGAGTTCCTCAAAACAAAGCCTTCCGTAAATGTTGATGGCACCAAATCATGCACTGAACAAGAAAGAGGACACAAGCTAAGCACCAGTGTTTATCTCTCCCTGCTTCCTGACTGAGTATGCCATGTGACTAGCCTCCTCAAGATTCTGCCACCATGCTTTCCCTGCTATGATGGTCTGCACCCTCAAGCTATGAACCACAGTAGCCCTCTTCCTAACTGTGAACCACAATAGCCGTGTTCCTTTAGGTTGCTTTGCCAGGTACTTTGTCTTACCAACAAGAAAAGCAATCAATATCCCATTGTAACATTACAAACCATGTGGTATCATTTGTTTTGTTTTGATTTTATGTCATTTGCTAAAGGCTTGCTTTAATGAGTCTCAGGAACTAGTTCTGAGTTGTGTGTGTCCATTTCCAAATGCAAATAAAAGAAACATCAGAATCTGGAGAGATATTTCAGTAGTTAAGTGCACTGGCTGTTCTTCCAGAGGACCTGGGTTTTATTTCCAGCACCCACATGATGGTTCACAAACATCTAGAACTCCAGTTCTAGGGGATGCAGTGCCCTCATCTGGCCTCCTCTGGAACTTGCTGCAGGCATGTGGTACACATACATACAGGAAAATACCCATATATACATATGGGTATGTATATATGTGTGTGTATGTGCATATATATATATGTATATATGTATATATGTATATATATGTGTGTGTTTATATATATAAAAGGAAACATCAAATAAAATATGTATAATAAATATTGTAAATATTGGTTTACAATATTTAACTTTAGCAAATTTCAAAAGCATCATTACTTGCTAATACTTTTAGGTCACATGAAAATTCCTAAGATATTTCAAGCCTAGAATCTATCTATTAGTTCACATAACCTATGTGTTGATTCTTTGGAGACTTAAATAAATCATGAATATTAATTCTATGTATATTTACAGTTATGAAATTTAAGAGGCAGCCAAGGATTTTAAGTCTGTTTCTAGAGTTCATTGTTATGGTTAAAATGAGACTGTGGATTCAATGTTAAAATACTATTGTTGAAAATTGCATCAGTTACATCCCCATTCTTACAAAAGGTCAGATATAAACCATAAAATGATTCAGAACATTTATTAACATCTTCTAGGGCTGCATATTATTTATTTTATTTTCAGCAAATACAAGAAATTTTCTTAATACTCAGATTTTCCAAATTAAGAAAGCAATGTGTGCAGCAGAAATCTTAATGTATAAACCGGCTTGGGGAATAAAACAGAACTTGGGTGATTAAGTTGTTTTAAGAATAACAGCATGCTCATTATTTTAAACAATAAAAAGCTTAGCTCCTATTCACCATAATAATCCCATCCTCACAGAGTGAATGCCACTGAAGAGACATCACTTTATCAACACACGCATATGAAGTCTGCTCACCTTTTAGATAATATTCTTCCTAATCCTTTGCCAAAATATTTAAGGGGAAAAACAGGATCTTCCCTCTGTATAATTTCCCTGCTGTAGGCTGTCACTGCCAGAAGCATAGGTTAATAACACATGGTGCTCTGTGACTGGCAGGGTGGTGATGGTGTCAGTCAGCATAGACCTGGGGTTAACACATTGATCTGGATAGATCTGCAGTCATCTTTTTCTAAATCCTTATGCCATGGGGTTTTCTAGAGTCTTCCCTAAGATTTCTGGAAATTCCCAGGTGTTATAATCCCATGTCTGACTCTTAGCATCTGCTCTCTAACTTATTTTGCAGCAAATTTTCCTTCTTAACACACTCAAAATCTGGGATGTTAGAAATCTTTAGGCCATGAATTGAATCATTTAAAATTTAATAATGAACACCACTGTTCATCATATATCTCCTCATTGCTTATTATTGTCTGCTTTTAGTATAATCTACTCATAGAATTCACTAATTTGAGCCTCAGTCTCCTTTCAAGCAGTTTCATCCTCTGCTTTAGCATCTTCTTCTGATCACCTATGTTTTATCCCTGTCCTATTTGCTCAAGAGAGTAAACTATGAATGGGTTACTTTCTTAAAATATTTATTTTTCTTATATGTATATGAGTGTCTGTATGCATGTATGTATGCTAACCGCTCATGTGTGGTAGCCATGGAGGGCCAGAGAAGTGTGCTGTATTCTCTGTAACTAAAGTTACACAAGGTGGAACTGGAGTTACAAGAGGTTGTGAGCTACCATGTGGGTTCTGGGAACTGAACTCAGGTCCTTTATAAGAGTAGCCAGTGCTCTTAACTGCTGAGTCTCTCCAGCCAAGAGCAGCTTACTTTTTGCAAGTAAACTATGAGTTCTTAACAACACTGCTTCTCCCTGTGCCCATAACAACCAACATCAAAGTGTTGCTATGTGGGATTCATACGAGTTCCTCAAACCAAAGCCTTCCATCTAAAACACTAAATTATCTGGGGTGGTATACTTTAAGATATACTTGGCTCAAATGTTTCCTGTTGATGGGTCATGGTGGGGAAGGAATTCCCAGAGGTGACTTGTATGGTTAGGCTGGTTCTATCACAGAGGCTGGGAGGGTCCCACCAAGGCACCACACAATATACAAGCAGAAGTCAAGGTTATTAAGCTAGATATGCTTGTGCTTTGTGTAGTGTGTGTGTGTGTGTGTTTGTCTGAGTCAAATATTCTCAGCTTTCCTTTTTAGTAAAGCTGTTCAGTGTTCCAGGGAGTTCTACAGAAATTCACTTAGCTATGTAAAACTTTTAAAAATTGCCATAATATGCCAAAAAAGCAATTCATTCAGAAGACTTCCATTAGTGAAAGAGAGAGTAATCAGTATAAAACTAATTTTATAAAAAATAAAACTGTAAATAACAAAAATCCTCTTTGTGTATTAAAGTGTGGGTGGTCCCTAAGATGACACAGAGAGAAAATAGAAGTTATAAACCTTACAATTCCTGATATTTTCTACTTTGAATCCAGAGAAAGAACACAGATTTCAGAGATACACACAATGTCCAGAGCAGAGAACCTGAGATGGGAGAATGTTCAGAGAACAAATCCAAGAAATTTATCTAGCAGGAACCATGATCTTGAAGCTAATACCAATCTGTGCATGTATAAATACTATCAAGATAATCTAGGAAAATATCTAAGCAAACAACAATTCCAGAAATCTGGAAAATGAAAAATTCAAGAGAACCATATGGCCTAGAAAATGTCAGGTTCCCAGGAGTCAGAGTAAAAAGTCTCAGTGATCACAAACTGTGTTAATTAAAAACTACACAAAGGCAGGCATTAGAATTGTAAATAATATGAAGGTTACTTCATATTTACCCTAACTAAGAGAGCTTTAAAAGAAGTTTCAATACCATGGTCAACAAGACAAAATTGCTCCCTACAGAATTGGAGAAGATCTTTACCAACCCCATATCTGACAGAGAGCTGATCTCCAAAATATACAAAGAACTCAAGAAACTAGACATCCAACTAAAAATGGGGTACAGGTCTAAACAGAAAATTCTCATTAGAACAATCTCAAATGGCAGAAAGACACTTAAGGAAATGCTCAACATCCTTAGTCATCAAGGAAATGAAAATCAAAATCACTCTGAGATTCCATCTTACACTAATCAGAATGGCTAAGATCAAAAACATCAATGACAGCTTATGCTGGAGAGGATGTGGACAAAAAGGAACACTCCTCCATTGCTGGTGGCAATGAATACTTGTATAGCTCCTGTGGAAATCTGTAAAGTTATTTCTCAGAAAATTAGGGATCAACCTACCTAAAGACCCAGCAATACCACTGTTGGGCATATACAAAAGACATTTCCTCAACTGTGTTCATAGCAACAGTAATTGTAATAGCCAGATCTTGGAAACAATACAGATGCCCCTCAACTGAAGAATGGATAAAGAAAATGTGGTATATTTACACAATGGAGTAATACTCAGCAGTAAGAAACATTGACATCCTAAAATTCACAGGCAAATGGGACAGACAGAACTAGAAAAAAACATCCTTAGTGAGGTAACCCAAAACCAGAAAGACAAATATAGTATGTGCTCACTCATAAGGGGATGCGGGACATAAAGCAAAAGATACTGCGCCTACAATCCACAACCCCAAAGAAGCCAGAACCATGTTCCAGGAAGCAGATGCAGAAATTCGCAAATAACCATTGGGCCAAGGCTGCTGGAGTACAATCGAAGTGAGGAAGGAGCGATAATATGAACAAAGAGGTCAAGACCATGATGGGGAAACCCACAGAATCAGCTGACCCCAGCTAGTGAGAGATCATTGACTTAGGTCTGACAAATGAGGAACCTGCATAAGACTGAACTAGACTCCCTTAATTTGGGTGACAATGGTGCAACTGGGACAATATATGAGGCCACTGGCAGGGGGTCCAAGATCTAACTAATGTACAAATGACTTAGTGGAGCTCATTCTATATGGAGATACCTTGCTCAGCCTAGACGCAGGGGTGTGGGGGTGGAGAGGTGCCTTGATCAAGAAGGTGACGGGACAGATTTAGTAGACTTCCTAGGGGAGGCCTTATCCTCTCTGAGGAGCAGATGTGAGGTGGGGGCAGGGGAGTGAGGGGAGTGGAAGGAGATGAGGAAGGGGGAACTGGAGGGGGATTGGAATGTAAAAACTATATTAATAAAAAATAAAAATTAGAAAAAAGAAGTTTCAAAAACAATCACAGTGATGATATCTATGAAGTTTACGGTCACCCAGAACAAAGTCCTGCCGTCTTCATAGGACAACAACAAATCTAGTGTTGCAAACAGAGAATTTAAACTGCCTGACATTCAAACTAAAATATCTAGATAGGTAACGAAGTGGGAGAGCTGCAGCCAATAACCAGAGGAAAGAGTTCAGGCCATGAAGACACGCAGAGGCATGACAGAGATGCTGAAATAAATAAATCAGGGTACCAAGACATTTTGCTTAAATGCTCCATTTATTCAGGGAAGATATAAAAATAGCCAGAGAATTAGAGGATACTAAACAGCCTAAATAAATACAAAAATAAGTTATCTGAAATAAAGACATCTCTAGAAGGTTGTGACTCTTAACTCATCCTAGAATCAGAACAGAACGCAAAGACCTGGGTGCAAGGTCCAGCACTACAAAAACCACAAATAAACATAGGATAAAAATCAGTAGATTATTAGACACCTGGAAGATCTATGATTTTAAAGACATTATGTCATGAAGCTGGGAAGACTCAGTGGTTATGAGTGCTTGTCACTTTTGCAGAGGACTCTAGTTCATTTCCCAGCATCCATGCAAAGCAGTTCACAACCACTTGTAATGCCAGCTTAAGAGGACATGATGAGCTTCTTCTGGCCCTGATAGGTACCTACACATGTATATGGACATATCTAGTCACAGACATAGACATACACATATAATTAAATATAAATCTGTGATACAGATTCTGTGGGAAATATCAATATTTACTCTATGGGGAAAACATACAGAAAAAAATGGATAACACAGATGAAGAAGCAATGGCAAAGTTGATTCAAATTTGATAAATATGATAATGCCACAGATGAAAGGGTTTGAATGAATTTCAAGTAGAATGACCATAAATAAAGCAGCACCAAGTACAGCCATAAATTAATTCTAAAAAAACAGTAATAATGAGAAAACATAAGAAACCAGTAAAAGAAATCATTTCAGCATGACAAACACCTGGTAATTTACATAAAGGATTCTGCAATATAAAAGAGAGATAACTAGAAAAATTCTTTCTATAGAGAACCTTTAAAATTCATGTGTATGTGTATGTGCATTTGAGTGTGGGTTCTTAAAAGGCCAGAAGAGAATGCCAGATCATCTTGGAGTTGGAGTCACGGCAGGGGCCCACAGTCCAATAAGAACTAGAAACTTCTTTCAAGAATCTAAAGTGCATTGAGTATTGTCATTCAATCTAGAAAAAAATCTTTCAAAATTAAAAACAAATAGAAAATTAAGCCAGAAATGTGCTGGAAGAAATTCTGAAGGAAGATTCTCATGAGACAAGAGACATCACATTAAGGAAGCTAAGGAGGACCTAGTCTCTGACAAGGTAGAAAGAATCCAAGTGGTAAATCATTAAAATACACACTGTATTCCCTCTATGCCCTGCCTTAAAGGCTCCATACTCACCACTTTGTCTCCAGGGTCTCCCTTTCAAAAAATCTCCACACAAACTCACTGTCACTCTAGAGACAGAGTTTCTAGCACATGAGCCCTGGAGAGTACAGTCTAACCATCGCTAAGCCATATCATGCTAAGTACAGTCAATTAATCTTAAATATAAAAGCACAGGTATAATAGGGAGTGTTTATTACATAAACTCTACTTATAAGAAAGATGTAAGTTCTCCTTAATGGGAGACAAGATAGACTTTGTTACAGAAATTACTATAGAAATAGAGAGTAAACAAATAAAGTTAGTATTGACATATCAAGAGATATGAAAATACAAAAATTCATAAACTAATGGCATAGTGTCAAACTGAAGTCCTACAGAGGAAATGCATAAGACCATAATTATGTTAAAACTATAATTATGTTTAGTAGTGTTTACATTTAATATCTATAACAGCTGACAGAACAAAGGAGAAAAAAAGATGAAGATATATAAGACATAAAAAACTACCAAGAACCAACTTGCTTTAATTGGTGCAGATAATAGTCAGCCAAATGCTGTAGAAATATGCTTTCTTTTCAAATAAGCATTGAATTTCCAGTAATAAATACTGTATGCTGATCTACAAAACAAGTCTTAATAAACTTAAATTGAGCAAAATCATCCAAAGCATATCATCTAAGCAAATGTAATTAAATATAATTAAAGTTAGCAATAGCATAGAATGTGATCTGGAAAACCTCAGAATATTTGGGGTTCTTTAAATTAGTTATGAAAAAGAAATTGTAAGTAAAATTAAAAGTATTTTAATAAATGAAAACAAAAACCAATCAAATACATATGCATACGCTAAAAGCAATAATCTAACCTATATGAAGATGCTTTTAAAATGAGGAACAAAATAAATGGAGGTTAATTAGAAGGGAACATAATAAAAGTACAAATCCTAGCAATTGAAAAATAGTAGAGAAAAATCATCCCCAAACTAATTATCTGTAAAGAGTAATTAAATGTATAAGTCAGTAGCTGGGATGACCAACAAAAGAGTGTGGGGCTAGCAGAAGGGATACTAGCAAGCCACCCATGCCTAGAACAAAAGAGAAGACATTACTACAGATTCTGCCTGTATAGAAAGGGTGGCAAGTAAATAAACTGAACTGTAGCCATTCTATAACCTGTGGGTGAAATGTGTGTGCTCATCTTGACAAGACATGGCAAGATTCTGCAGTGCTTTGATAACTGAAAATTTGAACACATATTTATCTTTGTTTTAAAAGTTCAAATTCACCCTAACCTTGTTGACTATTAATGAAAGATTGTAATTGGGCAAAGAAAATAGCACTATATAGCCTGAGTTTAACCTTACTATTTATTTCATCATGGTTACTTGTGCTTTTGGGTGATGATGGTCTTTCTGAAGTCAAATCTCCTGGGTCTAAAGGCTGTGTCCTTATGCTTAGGAAGAACACAGAAAGTCAGCTAATGACATATCTTGTCTGGGTCACATCCCATCACCCTTCCCTTCTTCTTTGCCAAGATTAGTTGACACCTACCATTTTCTACACAAATTAATAAATCTTGATAGTGAACACCTGACAGTTCAGCTCTTGTGTGAATTCTAGGATCAATCCTGAACTTGGTCAGCTGAAAATTAAGAATTTATCAAATTTAAGCAAAGAAGTCTCTAGGTGTTTTTCTTTTTGATCAGTGACCCAAGCTGTTTCTTGGGTATTTTTATTGTTCCTGACATCATGTTCCAATTCTCCACTCACATACCTGAGCATTAGTTAGGACCACAGCTCTGCATTGAGATCTTTAGGGCTCCTTTTCTCAACCCAGGGATTTACCTGCTGGACCTGAGGGAGTTACTCTCTGAAGCTAGGCTTATGTACTCACAACCTCTGAGTTTCATCCTTCTGTTGGCAGGCTTACAGGGGTAGTCAACCTCTTAGCTTCTCTGTGGCACACTATCATCTATAAATTTCACACTTAATGCCCACTAGGTCATTACAAAACAATAATAATAATAATAATTTTCCCAAAGGAAGTGGATAATTTTGTGTTGGGTTAAGAGTCTCAACTCATCTCCATAATCTGATTTTGACACAACACCTAGAGATAATGAATAGTTATTTAAAATATTCTACTTCCCCAGCAATAGCATTTCAGAAAATAAGATAGATTAAGAAAAAATATCTTCTCTATATCATATAATTTAATATTCTCAAATACTTGTCAGTCATTAAAACTACCTAGAATGTCTCAAAGCAAATTGATATCCCAATATTGGCATACATACACATGCTCAGCTTTGTGGGTATGGATGACTTACACCTATTTTATTTAACATCCTCAATACTCTTCAAATAAATACTAAAACTATACAAATATGGAAACTGAGTCACCTACCCAAGTGCATAGATAGCTGAAATCCAAACTAAGGAAAACTGTGGTGTTCCTAATCTCACCAGACCATTATTTATTTAAAAACTAAGTAAAACAAAAGCAACTGCCCAAAGCATGTCATACAAACAAAACAAAATGAGTAAACAAAAATGAATTATTTTTTTGAGTAAGAAAATGTGGAACAGTCCTGATGTCCAAGACTCATTAGTCATGTGTTGCAAACTTCATCTTATACAGCATAAGACAGCAAGCCTTATATTAAGGGTTCTTCATAGTAACAGAAATGAGATGCTGGTTCTGCCCCATATCAAACTCACCTCACTAATAAAGCCTAAACGCTCTCTGGCTTCATAAAATTGGGGGAACAAAACAACTACTTTGCACACTAAATCACAGACAAGTCCCTGGCAGTTCAATCAGACTAGCCCCAATCAGCATATAATTAGTCATCCACCATGGAGCTCACATTGAGCCTTGCAATCCCCAAACTGGTCCACACCACAGCACACACATTCAGTAAATTTCATGAGTGACGAAGCAAGGTCCTGATTTAGCTCCATCTCTCAAGAGGTTGTGTTAAAAGCTATGGGTGAAATGGGTGGGCTCTGCCTCACTGTCCAGGTTGCTTCAGAATGTCTTCTTTCGTGGTTCTAATGTGTAGTTGTGTATTTTTAAAGATACTGGTATCAATTTTTTCATATTGCTCTAAATGATCTGCTATTTTTTTTAGATATTTAATTTACCCAGCTTTCTCTAAGGTTGCTTAAGCTTCAGCCCATACATTCAGGTTCAAGTGTCATCACTTGCATGTATCATTGGTATGATCATGAAAATGTTGAATAAAACTGGCAAGAAACACACTGTCCTTGGCAAATACTAACACAGCTTCCATTGGTTCAAAATTGTGCCCCATAACGTGCCTGCCTGAGAAAGCTTAATGCTGTCAATGTTGTCAGAGAAGTGTAAAGGACGGACTGGTCATTTCAAATGAGGGAACTCCTGGGCTCCCTTCCTTAGTGACTCCCCTCTCCTTCCATGTTGAGAATATTAGAATGGATGTCAAAGTAGAGGGATGATAAGAGTCAATATCCCAACCCACCACTCTTTCCCCTTATTTTGACTGAAACACACAAGTTCTTCCCTGGAATGTTCCAGAAATTCTTCCCACCCAGCTCACATAAATGGTGACAGGTAAGAAGCTGTAACTCTCTGTGCAAAACCTGATGCCATAAGATCACCATGGCAACAGTAACCCCAGAGGAAAGAGATGCAAATTTTGTCCTAAAAATTAATCCTCAGCAGTGACAATTGCTTTTCCTATCTGTGGCAAATTGTTTAAATCCAGATATGACCCTTGACAATCTCCAAGCCCATTTTCAGTAAACAAAACTGCTCATCTATGTAAAGAAAAAATTATTTTTCTTTCTTCAACCAATCACAAATTCTCAACTCCCAGGATCCTTCATGGACAGTATCCCTGTACCACATGAGACACCATTTTTTTGTGTGTAATTACAATGAGTAGGGAATTATTTACACATTATTTCTTAGCTAATTTATCCTAAATTTTGATTGTATTCCTCACGTGTCTATTAGATGTCTATTGTGCTTAACAAATACTATACATCTTGAGAAAAGTATAGAAATAAGAAAGTATAGAAAGAAAATCCACCCAAGCTATCTTTCTAGGAAAGAAAATATGTGTGTCTTAGACTCTCCTGGGGCCATCTCTCTCAGGACTCACAGAAGAGCAGTCTGCAGAGGAGAAAGCATAGGATCTGGATTCTCAGATAAACTGGATTTTTAATCCTAGCCACACTGGTTGTTAGTTTTAAAATGCTCAAGTTTCTTAACACAATCTAATTTCACCTTTAAATGTAAAAATCACACTCACCAAGCACTTCGTATTTTCAGGTTAAGAACATTACGGAAAATGTGTATGAATTTCTTATACAATAACAACAACAAAAGACAGACCCGAGAGACTCTGCAGTGCTTACAACACTGGAACTCCAGGATTTCACTTCCTCCTGGTGGCTCTGCGCTGGACCACCCCTCTGAATCTGGCACTTACTCTTAGCATCTGAAACTAGGGAACATGCCCAGACTATGCCTCATAATTCTGCTTTGCCCATGATTGATTATTCCCAGGTGGTTATCGTTGTCTCTCCACCCCAGCAGTGAGGCTCACAGCTATCTTCCTCTATGCCTCTTTTCAAGGATAAAATGAGAGGGACCCTTCATGCTGGCCAACAAATCACAAAGAGGCCACAGACTTGGCACAGAGGGATATCACAGTTTACCATTGGCTGCCCTGTCTTAATCCTGTCCTGGAGCTTTAGCTCAGAGCCCCAATCTGTGTCCTGCTTAGACCCCACAGGCCTCTTCTCCAGGTCTTTTCTCATTCACATTTTTCCCATTTGTGGCTTGAATTCCCTTGGGTGGAGAGGGGGGTGGTTAGTAGAGATCTCAGCATTATGATTTCCTACAGAAGACTGACAAGTTCCTTTACCAAAAGCTTTCAATGAATTATTTACTGTGGACCATTATCTCTCTTTGATAGAGCTGAGATTCCATTAAGGGAAAATTCTGAGAAATAGAGAATGAGACATTTTCAGGCACTCCCAAGCAGTTTCCTCACAGCTAAACTACGGTGGTGGATTCTTCTCAGGGGTGTAATTTCATTATAGGAAACAATTCTTTGTCACTAATGGCAAATGCTATTGGTGATTGTTAACTTGGATATTGTTGAAAAAGTTGAATATTTAGTGTGAGTGCCTAATTATGAAGTTGTGGAAACTGCTTTTTTATCCTATTAAAATTTACTTGGTCACAGCTAACAAATCCCTTGAAATGTCTGCAGTTTCAGAAGCTGGGAGATGTGTGCTTTAGCTGTAGGAGTAGTATGTGGAGAGGGAATAGAATATAGTGACTTCTGGAAATAAAATGGAGGAAAAGAGGCCATGTATATCCACACCATCTGTGTCCATTTCTATATCTATCTATCTATCTATCTATCTATCTATCTATCTATCTATCTATCTTTATTATCTGTCTATTATCTATAGATAATCTATCTACCTATTTACCTACTTAGCTGTTAATCATCACCTTCAATTATCCATAGATCATGTATATATCTATCTGCCTGTCCACTATCTATATATCAGCTACCTATCATCTATTATCCATCATCTATTACCTACCATCTATTATCCATCATCTATCATATGTCTTTGATCTATCACCCACCTTTCTATAAGTCAAGCATCTATTAGCTATCCTGTATCTTTGAAAAGAAACATATATACTATAAAAGAGGTTGTTCAGTCAAATTTAAACGTATTAAAATGTAGCTCAAGCTGAATGCATATTGGAGATGTGAGGATATTTAATATCAGAACAGAATTGATGTAAATCCCACATTGTGTAACCTTCAACAGATGAATGAAACTCCAGTAAATTGGACAACTTTTTACAATAAGAGAGTCATCTGAAAAGAAGAAATTGGCTCGAAATTCTAAAACATATTTATAAAAATTTAAATGTAATAGTTAATGATGTGAAATTGTTCCCTTAAAAATAAATAGATGTTTATTAATATAAACTTACTAATTTTATAAAGCCTCCAAGTAAAATAATAAAGTCAACGCATGAAATAAAATATATGTAATGATTTTATAAGGTAGAATTATAAGAATTTTAAAAGTATTAAAAAGTTGTAAGTAATGGACAAATGTATTTAATTTTTATGTAGAAAGATAAAAATGCCAGTCCTTTCCATATTGGCCTATAAATTTATCTAACATCAGGCAAAATTCTAACAAGTTTTTTATTTCATGGAGAATTATAAGTTGATTTTTATTATACAAATTCTAAAACTAGATAAAATTAATGAGTAAGCAGGAGAATATTATCCAACAAAATAGACAGATTTACAAAACCAACATAGTTCACAAAGCTGGTTGTGAAACAATGATTTCAAATAATGCATTGATTTCTAGCAGCCCAACAGTACAGAGCTCAAAAATCTCACCCACACACATTGGTTAACATGGTGTATAAGTGGGGGTAATGTAAGCCAGTGAGGAAATGCTGGAGGAGAAACACTGAAGTTTTAAAAAACAAAACCTTATCTCTCCCTCACACTGCAGACTGGAGCAAACTGCAGCTGTATGAAGAATATAAACAAAATCAACCATTAAGATTTTCAGCATAGGCTTTGCTTTTCTCTCCTGAGGTCTTCCACTGCTGTTGGTGTGCTAGATGGGGCTGCCAGGCTACCATTCACTTAACTCAGCTGCTGAATTCAAATCAACATTCAACTTGGCCAATGAAATGGCAGTGTACTGATTCACCACAGAGAATGAAAGTGGCAGAGCTGGTGATATAATACAGCTAAACATTATATCACTTAGTCAGCTAAGGAAAATGCTGTAAGTGTGGGGCTTTCTAATAATGCAGACAAGCTCCTGAGCTTGTGCACAGTCAAACACACACACACACACACACACACACACACACACACACACACACACACACACACGTGTGCACATGCATGCACATAACAGCAGGGAGAGGTGAATGAGGATCCTCAAGTGCACTCCAGAAACAAGCAGGGGTGCTTACTCAGCAGAGAGCAATGCTTGCTCAAGTTCTTTGACTATGCCCCAAGAAAAGCCATGTATTCTCCATGAGAACCCTGGCCTGGGGCTGGCAAAGAACATACCTGCCTGCCCAGGACCCTAGGTACAGTCTTAAGCTTCCCAGCCACAGAAGCCTCAGATTGGGCATCATTCTACTCTTCAATGGTAATATATATCCTCTTAGTGCTTAATTCCTTCACCTCAATCATTTTAATTGTATACAAATTAACTAGCGTCAGCATATATATTATATTACATTATATATTACATTTTATTTTTCAAATAGACAATGACATAAAAGGGCAAAATAACAACAAATTTAGGTTGGTTTTTGTTTGTTTGTTTATTTTTTGCTTTTTTGAGACAGGGTTTCTCTGTGGCTTTAGAGGCTGTCCTGGAACTAGCTCTTGTAGACCAGGCTGGTCTTGAACTCACCGAGATCTGCCTGCCTCTGCCTCTCGAGTGCTGGGAGTAAAGGCGTGTGCCACCAACGCCCTGCTCAAATTTAGGTTTTAAAAATGTATTAGGATATTAATCATGACGCTGCATTTTGGCATTTTTCAAACAAAATTTGTTTTTCTCGTTTCTCCCTTCTCCTTTCTCCATTCCCTTCTCTCCCTATTATCCCCTTTCCCAAAAGCCCCTTTCTGATTTCCTGTCTTTTGTGTGACTCTTAAGCCCGCCTTTCCACAAGGCCTCTTGTTTTTCTCTCCTTGTCTGCTTTATTTCATAGTCTATACCCAATCTCACACCCTTTTTTACACACATGTACATATTAAAATTTAATATCTATACACAAGAGAAAAGCATAAGTTTTGTCTTCTTAAGTCTGGGTCATTTCACCTGACATTTTCCTGCAAATTCTATTTTTTATTTTATTTGTTTTCTCAAAACAGGGTTTCTCTGTGTAGGAGCCCTAGCTGTCCTGGAATTAGCTCTATAGACCAGGCTGGCCTCGAACTCACAGAGGTCCACCTGCCTCTGCCTTCCGAGTGCTGGGATTAAAGGCGTGCGCCACCACTGCCTGGCTCTATTTTATTTTTTTACATCTGAATAAAATGCAACTGTGTACATGTTCCGTATTTTCATCATTCATACAGTATGCTGATGAACATCCAGAGGCTTCCATTTCTGTGCTATTGTGAATAATGCATTTTTAACAAACACTTTCAATGAAGTTGCAATCAAGATACTAAATCCATCAGCTGTCATATATATATTAATAACAAACCTGTAGAGAAAGAAATTTTATATAAAAATACTCACAATCCCCCCCCCAATATCTAGGAATTAGCCTCACCAAGGAAGTGAAATGCTTCTTCAATGAACAGCTTAAAACTCCAAGCAAAGAAGACACCAGTCAATGGAGAGGCAACCTACTCATTCTATGCTTCTGGCTTGGCAGAATTAATATTGTGAAGTAGACTCACTTCCCCCAAATCTAAAGGTTCAACACAATCACCATCAAAAAGCCAATAACAATCTCCATAAAAGTAGGAAAGACAGATCGAGTTCTGGAGGTCTGTTTGATGATTAGAATAGGGCAGTCCCTATTCTGTGATGTAGAATGAGTGTTCCCATGAACAGGGAAGAATGGAGTTTATAGGAATTAAAGGGCTGATGGAAACAGAAGCAGAACAAAGAACAGATTGACCTTTGCAGAAATGAGGCAGGAGAAACAGGGTCTTTCTGGTTGCACCCACTGGGACTCTACATAAGGGAACCTGTGTTTTGAAAAAGTTGCCTATTTTAAAGTGTGGTTGAATTAAATGACACCAGGATTTACATCCTGTTTTCCCCAAACATTGCATCAAATTGGAATTCTTTTTTATAATTCATTCTTTTAAATTTCATTTTATATGCCAACCACAGTTCTCCCTCCCACCCCTCCTCATACCTCCCTCCTCACTTCCGCCCTCCAGCCCACCCCTAGTCCACTCCTCCTCATGGGTAATGGCTCCTGTGAGGAGTCAACAAAGTCTGGCACAATGGGTTGAGGCAGGGCCAAACCCTTTTCCCATGCATTAAGGCTGAACATGGCACCCCACCATGGTGAGTGGGCTCCAGCAAGCTAGCTTGTGTACTGGGATTATACTGTGGTCCTACTGCCACTGAGCATGGCATCTCACCCTAAGGAATGGGCTCCAACTAACTAGTTCATGTACCAGGTTTGTATCATGGTCCTAATGCCAGGAGCCCCTCAGATAGTTCAAGCTACACAACTGTCTCCCACATACGGAGTCAAATTGGAATTCTTGATGTCAAAATCTTTATGAGAAAGCTGGGCGTTGGTGGCACACACCTTTAATCCCAGCACTCAGGAGGCAGAGGCAGGTGGATCTCTGTGAGTTCGAGACCAGCCTGGTCTAGTTCCAGGACAGCCTCCAAAGCCACAGAAAAACCCTGTCTTGAAAAACCAAAAAAAAAAAAAAATCTTTATGAGAGCCTGCAGTTTGGTAAAAGCCTGCTCTGGTAAACTCTAGCATTCTGACTCCTCAGAGAACAGAACAGAGCCAGATAGCTGGCAGATTCATGGTTCAGACATTGCATCATGCTGTGTATATCTAGGACTGGGGTAGGGGTAGTAAAGTGGGATCTTGGGGATCTCCATGCACAGGGATGGGTCCACACAAGACTGCTATGTTCCACAGATTACAAAATGAGAACAGGTAACTAGGCGTCTGTATTAACTATGGTTTCTCATTGCTATAATGAAACACCAACAAAAGCAACCTAAGGAAGGAATGGTTTATCTAGGGTCACAGTATAAGGATGCAACCCATCATGGAGAGGAGGCATGGCAGCAGAAAGAGGTCACAGTCTCTTCAGCTAGGATGCAGAGACAGGTGCTGGTGCTCAGCTCCATCTCTCACTTGTATTTGGTCCAGGACCCCACCTCATGGAATGGTGCCACCCACTTTTAGGTGGATCCTCTCACTTCAAATAGCCCAGTCTACAAACTCCTTCACATGTATGCCAGGAAGCTTGTCTCCTAGGGGATTGTAGACCCTGGCAGACTGACAATGGATGCTAACTCTCACAGCACCCATTCATTTCGGTAACAGATTTCTTACTATCTTGAGTAAACTTGATAGTCTCTGCAAATAAAAATTTTAATCTGTTTGTAAATAAGGAGCTTCGTTAATGAGACAATTTATTCATGTAAGAAAGTCATTAAACTTTTATTATTAACGTGTGTTTTAAAATGAAATGGGAAAGCTAAATAGATTTTGTGGTGTTTTTATTTTGTTTTGTTTTTAATAAGATGCTGCAATTGGACCTGGAGACACAGTTCTGCGGTCAAGAGCACTTCCAGCTGTTACAGAGGACCCAAGTTTGGTTCCCATCACCTACATCAGGTAGCTCACACTGTTGGAACTCCATCTCCAGGGGATCACACATTCTCTTTTAGCTTTCATAGGTGCACACACAGAAAAACATGCACACATAAACATGAATGAAAAACTAAAATAAATCTTTTTTTAAAGATGCCACACTTTCATGTGCAAGGTCCTGTCTAGCTTCAGAGAGGAGATAGCTCTGTACTCTAAGACAGGGGAAAGTGCCCCAGGTCACAGGATTTCCATTCCTTGGAAACTTGTGAAGATCAGGATTTTAAAGTGTCATTATCTCGGCCAGGAGGTTTGATTTGCTGTTTTCCTTAACCACCACACATTTCCAGCATTCCAATCTCTGAAGCCTTATTTTATTTCTTGGTTTGCATGTTTTTATATTTATCTCAACCATTAGAAATTTACTCTTATTGTAGGATGGAATTTCCAGATTCCCCTTTCACAGCCTGCCTGGGGTCTTCCACTTTCCCACCTACAGCCTTTCTCTAGCTGCTTGCTCGTCCATGTCTTGACACTTCCCATTCCAGAAATGTCATCCATCCTGCCTTCTCTTTGCACAAATGTCTCCTTTACCTGGGGTGCTATCTTCTCTGATCAGAGACATATAAAAATGTTCTAAATGAGCCGGTTTGTGTCTCCAGCATGCTCATGGATCATGGACCCCATCCTTCCTCCCTGGGTCTTCCTGGGGCCATTTCCTTCCTGATCACCTCTTTCTAGGGTTCCTCACTCCTTCCTATCTACCTCTGTCTGGCCAGTGTTGCCTTCTATGTCCTGAAGTATTAAGTTAGCTTTCAAGTTATTCAGCTCTGTCTATGAATGAGAAGGACCAAATGCTCTGTGCCCTGCTTAACCTGGACAACACCAAGGTGACAGAGAACAAATGCAGGATGCTATGGACATTTGGGGAAAGAGATAGCCACGAGGACTCCACAAAAGGCCAGAGGAGCAACGGCATTGTGAATAAGAAAGCTTAGCAAAGGCTGCAGAGAGTGGGCAGGAAGGAGTTAAAGATGCTCCCTGCTTGTCCTAAGTGTGTCATTTCATGGCAAAGCCTCATTCATATGGTTTTTATTCATTTGGGAGAGAAGATAGATTTGAGCAAGTAGTGTGTTTTGGGGTCGATAGCAATCTCCCTATAGCCCCGTCTGCTTGCCTTGAATCATAAGCCAAGATGTTTATTGTCTGTGAGAATGCCAGAGCCTCCTGTTATAACTTGCAGTCTCCTACAACACATGGCAAGGCAGCAGACCTCTCTCTTCCTTAGCACTGGCTATAGTGACAACTGTCTTTCCAAACCTGATGTCATATACAATGCCAGACTGGGTTCTGTCTTCAGTACCTATCACAGAGCCTTCCATATTAAAATGCTCACCAACTATATCTGGAAAACAAAACCAATCGTTGACAAGACCATTATCCACAAAATAGCACATGGATTTAGCTCAATTCTCTCATGCAATAACCCTATTTTAAACCTGTAAAAAGAATGTTTGAGAGCCAGAAGATACAAAGGCTAAGATTTGAACTCAGGCCTGCATGCCCTTGTTGTAGACATACTCTAAACTCATAGAATGTTCACCTCTTACTGAGATCCAAAGTAAGAAAATTGATTCAGTAAGTCCCAGGACCAGTGGATACAGGAAGCAGCAGACACGCCAAAGAGACATTTTTAGCAGTGCCATCTGACACCAAGAGCAGTAGTCCAAATCACTGCCAGTTCCTATTTCACAGTGACAAGAACCCTCTTGAATACCCCAAGAATGAAGCTGTGTCGACATTCACTGTACACTTAGGCAAGGGGACATTATTTAATCATTGAATGCTCTATTGTATTAAGATATAGAAGTGTTTGGGACGAACATTAATTAGAAAAGGCAGAATGTATAATTACTATAATCTTAATTTGGGGAGGAAGAACATGCTTTCCATATGTTGATAGAAGGTGCAGACACATACACTGTTTAGAAGAATTCACAAAAAAACACCAGTGGTAATGTTATAAGCAGGAGGATCACAGATGATTTTAACTTTCCAGTTTTGATTTTTCATGTGTTCTATACTTATTATATATTCCCTTCAAATTCTTATAAATAAATTTTGTCAGAAATATACAGATAAAAATTATCGAAACAAACCCAAATTATCAATAGTGAATTTTCTCTGCACATTTAATTTAATTTATTTATTAATAGTAATTATTTTACAAAGTCAGGCAGTTAAGGGCTGGAAAGATGGCTTAGTGCAGCGGTTCTCAACCTGTGGGTCTTGACTCATTTGGGGACTGAATGATCCTTTCACAGCAGTCACACACCCAATATCCTGCATATCAGATATTTACATTATGATTCATAACAGTAGCAAAATTACAGTTATGAAGTAGCAACGAAAATAATTTTATGGTTGGGGGTCACCACAACACGAGGTACTGTACTAAAGGTTCAGAGCATTAGGAATGTTGAACCTTAGTGGATAAGAGCAGTGACTACTATGGCAGGGGACCCAGGTTCAGTCTCCAGCACCCACAGGGAGGCTCACAAGGGTCTGTAACTCCAGTGCCAGAGGATCCAACACTGTCTCCTGGTTAGCATGGGGACTACATGCATTTAGTGCCTGGGACACACATGTACATATAAAATATTAACATACAAACGAGCAGGGACACACATGTACATATAAAATATTAAAAATGGAAACGAATAAATAAGTAGCCACACTATCAATAGGTTTATAAAGCTGAAGCAGAATGGATTAATTGCACTCGAATATGATTTCATGATTTGGTTTTCTCTCATTCCACATAATTATGCTCCCAAAATGATGCTCTCATCAAATATTCACAATGTGTGTAATCATTGTGGTACATTTGGATTTTTTGACATTTATCTAATAACAACTTGCAAACATGTCTATATCAAAAATATGAACCCCAGATCAATGAACAGGAAGTCTCATGATGTTGCTAAGCATTGCAATCTTTAGAGTCATGTGGGATTCGTTTTCACGGGTTTCTCTGCATTTGGCTGCTCTGGGTGTTGGCTTCATTCCCAGCTTAGAGCTGGGCTCCTGCTAGGAGTCAACCAACTGGTGAAAACACAGAGACCTGGAAACCAGAAATCTGGGGAAAAAAAGGCACTTACACATGAGCCGATGTTGTCACCAGCTGGCCAGCTGTGTGCAGGGCAAGAGGCAATGCTGTACCTGTGCCATGGAGCCCAGAGTGGCCACAGGCACCTGAGGGAAGCTACAGGAAGCCCAGATGCGAGGCTGGTCTAGAGCTGCATCCTCTGTCTCCTCTGCTGTTCTTTCCACTTGATGATGCCCCATGGATGTCTGTCTCACCACTGAATAACCTCATGATATTTTCTATGGTGTCACGTCCTTGTTTAATATTGCCTATCATTAACAAGTCCTAACATTTCCTTCAGCCTGGTAAGCTACTCTATAGGAATAACTGTTAGCCTCTTTGACCTAGGAAATCTATCTGTATAGGAAAGTCCAAGACTAGACACTTCTAGAGATTTCTGAGATCATGCCTTCCACCTGCCAGTGAGCTCCATGGACATCCAGTCTGCCATGGGGCTATGCTAATATATGTGGTTTACTTCATAGTTAGTTTTCCTATATTTATAATCATGGACTAAGAAACAGTAAGAACGAAAGAATTAAGCAGACAGTATATAAATGTGAAACGTTAAACAATACATGGGCAGAGACTCAGCCTGTTCCAAAAATAAGAGGCAGGAGTCTTCAGCATAGCCCTCCCTTTCCCTGAAGTCCATTCCCACAGGCTCCTTTGCTAAAGGCCACTTCGAGGGAAACTTCTCCCAAGAGAATCACAGATTTGTCAGTGGCCAAGAGATGTACCCGTCCAGTGGGTATAAGGCCCCTGCTTACAGACCATATGGAGAATCTGAAATCCAAAATTTTCATTTTGGAGGCTGCAATCCCTATTCTAAAACCTGAAGAAGGCACCTACGAAGTCGTCAGCTTTGATCACCCTGAGCCATGTGCAAGGGCACCCACAGAAAAGGCTCAGGGCAGGGCTCAGACCTACGTCAAAGTTTAAAAGACATATCAATAACTATGAACATTTTATAGATGGTAATTGATCCCTAGTGAAATTAAGTTTACTTAAGGAAACTGATAACTGATAGTTGCAGGTTTTTATTTAAACCTGTTTTAGGCCCTGTGATAAATACCCTGCCATTCTTCCCTTTTGGAAAGAGTGTAGTGCCCATTTTGCTGTCATTAGGAGTCCACGAGGACTCTTCTATCTTCCCACAGCTGTACAGCCATGAAGCAGATACACAAGTGGCCTTTCTCAAGAACTATGTCATTAATTTGATGAGATAGATTATTATTGAATATACATCCAATTCAACCAGAATTCATTAGTAGCCTACATTAGACATCCCTTAGTATTTTCAGGACCAGCTCATTAATTTTCATTAATTCAGGTGTAAGCCTCAGTGAATAAGAAACTGTTAAACTTATATAACTTCATGGTGCAGAAAATGTTACATAGAACAATGTCTTCTCAGGCAACCCGAGACACTTCTATGTGTTTTGCCCACTTTTGATTCTTTTTATAAAAGTCTCTCTAGTTTTTAAGTCATAAATAAAAGACAGAATGATATGTAAAGCCTACCATCTCATCCTTGGGAGGGAGACAGGAAGAGACAGACAGAGGTCGATGAATGGTGAAATAGGAGGAACTGGATAGGAACAACAAAAGGTTTGAGTTAAAAATGCTAACTTGGGACTGAGGTGGTGCCTTGGTGGCTATAGCTCTTGTCACACAAGCATGGGAGCCAGAAGGATCCCCAGAACCAAGTAAATGTCAGGTGACACGGCAGCAGTCAGGGGTTTCCCAGAGCACTAGCCATTTCTCCTGGGCGGATGGAGAAAGCCTGCCTGGATGAATATGGTAGAAGGATGATTTCTGACCTCAACCCCAGACTTCCACCTGTATGTGCTCACACACACATTCATGAGAACCCACACATGTGTGTCCACAAACATGAGAAAACATTTATAGAAAACACACACACACACACACACACACACACACACACACACACACACACACACACACACACACACACACACCACACTCCAAAATGGGAAAAGGACAAAGGTTGAAAAGCTTATTTGCCAACAACAGTGGACAAGGACCTTGCACTTTTAACAGAAAGGGGATGCCATGGGTCTCCTTGCTCTTGGCACCCAGAACACAGAAGTCTGCTCCTTCAACTCTCTGCAGTGCTGCCTGCTGTCTGACACTTTAGACAGAGAGGGGGTTGGCCTACAGCCTACTTAGCATCTCATTCCACACCAAGTGGTCCATTCTAACAGCTGTGGAGAGACACACCTCTCTTGTGAGACAATAAGCAGGATTCTCCCAGGCTGGGGATGCAGAAGTGGACAAAGTGCTTGCCTGATAAGCATGGGGCCCTAAGTTCTGTTCTCTGCACCACACAAAAAAAGCAGTATCCCCAGGAAGAAGCAGGGATTTCCTGACGTGGCCCACCAAAGATGCCTGTCTTTTCTCTTATGCGTGGAAAAGAAGCTGTAAAGGGAAATGTGTGACCTCGGGACATAGATTGGAGGAGGCTTTTTCTTAGGATTAACCTCAAATGATCATGACATATTTAGTTAAGTGTGAATATCTAGGACCTAGGTTCATTTGTACCCAATCGATAGGGTTTCTTATCACTAAAAATTCTATTGATCTATTATTGAGGAAAATAGGAAATACTCAAAATGATTTGATTGGTAGACTCTTAGAGTGCTAAACTATTCAATATATGTGCAGAAGATTTATCTCTTGTTTGTTTTTATCACATTTATTTGTGTGTGTGTGTGTGTGTGTGTGTGTGTGTGTGTGTGTGTGTGAGCACACGTGCCTCTGCAAGTATTATGTGTGTACCTTAGCAAGTCTATTGTGATGTCAGAGGGCAATTTATGGGAGCTGGTTCTCTCCCCCCTCATGTGGGATCTGGAGGTCAAACTCAGCTCGTCGGACTTGGCAGAAAGTATCTTTACCCACTGATCTTTCCCCCATCTCTGTTTATCTCTGTTTTTTTTAATGATGTTTTTGTTTGTTTGAGACAGAATCTCACTTTGTAGACCAGGCTGGCCTTGAATTCAGAGATCAGCTGCCCCTGCCTCAAATTGCTGGGATTAAAACTATGTGCCACCACGCCCAGCTAGTTACCTTGATTGTTTACTTTTGGTTTGGTTGGTTTTTGAGACAGGATCTGTAGCCTGAGTGGACACTGAACTTATGATCCTCTTATCTTTTGCCTTCAGTATTGTCTATATTATGGTTTCATGTCAAAAGGCCAGACAAAGGCCCTGAAGTTTCTAAAGAGCTAGGTTCAAGTACCTGAACCCAGAACAATTTGTGGCACACAGTAGGTGTTCTTTAAATGTTTCCCAATGACATAATTCTGTTAACAAAATGGGCAAGATTCCCTTTTTTTCTCTGAGTGTAACAAGACAATATAGTCACCCAATCACAAACTGGACCTCCCTGAATTCCTCCTCACTCTGGAAAAATGTGGGTGCCTTCTGGTACTCCTGCTCCATGGAGTGCTAGAACTCCCTGCTCAGGGGGTTACAGGAAGTTCATTCTGAAGTGTGATAGTAACTGATAATGGAGGAATTGGGGCTGTTGCCTGTAGATTTTATCTTACATATCTTTCAGTGAAGCAGAGAGTATGGGGAGGCCTTACAGTGTTCACAGGGGATGCATTGTGGACAAGTCTCCTTTCTGTTTCTCTGACAAGACATTATGAACAAAACAACTTAAGGAAGGAAATGAGTTAGTTGGCTTACACTTTTAGGTGACATCCACCAGGAGAAGCTGAGGCAGGAACTTAAGGAGGAACTTAAAGAAGAAACCATAGAGGAACATTTCTTACTGTCTTACTCAGATCCGTGCTTAGCTAGCTTTCCTTTGTAGCCAGGACCGCCTTCCCAGGGAATGGTGCTATCAACAATGAGATGAAGAACACTCCCACCTCAATTATCCATCAAACAATCCTCACGGACATGTCCACACTTGTCTCTCAATCCCTCATCTGAAACTTGAATTCAGGGACAATAGGCTGTACCAAGCTGACAGTTAAGCTAACTAGAACCACTGTCTCCATGCTGCCTTCCCACAGACAGAGGTGCCTTCTCCATGGGGCTTAAATGGAAGTTCTAAGACATGATCAGACACAATGTTTGAGTCTATATGTTATCTACATTTTTATAATACTTGTAAAAATTTAGTCATAAAAATGAACATTGTTAAATTAATTTTAAAAGTAAGAAAATTCAAGGCCAGAGAGATAGCAGGTCAGAGTCATTTTGCGGCTACAATGGAACTTAACCTAGAAATGTGAGCTGAGGTAGATCCCCTACATTACATCTGCAGGAATATTTCATCACAGCAACAGAAGTAAGTGTGGACTTGGTCTCCAAATCACCACCTAGTATATAACAGTTAAAGCACAGGCAAGTAATGGCAAGCTTCTCCCTCTCATACAGACCGTGTTGTTGTGCACAATTGTACATTGAATAGCATTTACCAATAAAACATAATAAAAAGCAACCATATAAAGTAATCCCTGTAAGTGTGCCTCCATACTAATGCTATACAAACAAAAAAGCCAACAAAACAATTCTAAAATGTGCATTATCAGTTGAAAGTAAGCTAACCCTTGAACCCTGACTTATTCTAGCTGTAAAATTGTTAATGGAGCCTAATTTTTTAAAGTTCTGTTTAATTTACTAGATGATTTTGCAAAATTGCCTACTATACTAAATAATTAATAATTGTAAAAGAAATATTCAAACTTTTTATTTTAAAATATTGATAATTTTAAGGCATGGAACTTTCCCCCAACATTTCTTAGTTGACCATTTTTAAATGCCTGGGGCATTAGAAGCAAAATTATGAAGAAGATTCCAGTAAATGCTTTTAATTTTATTCTGACTCATTGAAAAAGTTTTAAAGCAGTAAGCACAGACACTAAGATCAACAATTGATAAATGGGACCTCCTACAACTGAGAAGCTTCGTTAGGCAAAGGAGACAGTCAGCAAGACAAAACAGCAGTCCACAGACTGGGAAAAGATATTCACCAACATCTGACAGAGGGCTGATCTCCAAAGTATACAAAGAACTCAAGAAGCTAGTCTCCAAAACACCAAACAATACAATTAAAAAGTGGGGTACAGAACTAAATAGACAATTCTCAATAGAGGAATCTAAAATGGCTGAAAGACACATAAGAAAGTGTTCAACATCCTTAGCCATCAGGGAAATGCAAATCAAAACAACTCTGAGATACCATCTTACTCCTGTTAGAATGGCTAAAATCAAAAACACCAATGACAGTTTATGCTGGAGAGGATGTGGAGAAAGGGGAACACTTCTCCACTGCTGATGGGAGTGCCAACTTGTACAGCCACTTTGGAAGTCAGTATGGTGACTCCTCAAGAAAATGGGAATCAGTCTAACACAAGATCCAGCAATTACACTCCCAGGCATATACCCAAAAAAAGCACATTCATACAACAAGGACATCTGTTCAACGATGTTCATAGCAGCACTATTTGTAATAGCCAGAAACTGGAAGCAGCCTATATGCCCCTTAACCAAAGAATGGATAGAGAAAATGTGGTACATTTACACAATGGACTACTACTCAGCAGAAAAGAAAACAATGGAATCTTGAAATTTGCAGGAAAATGGATGGAACTTGAAGAAACCATTCTGAGCGAGGTAACCCAATCACAAAAAGACAAACATGATATGTACTCACTCATATGTGGTTTTTAGATCTAGAGTAAAGGATTACCAGCCTACAATCCATACTGCCAGAGAAGCTAGTAAACAAGGAGGACCCTAAAAGAGACATACATGGTCCCCTGGAGAAGGGGAAAGGCTCAGGATCCCCTGAGCAAATTGAGAGCATGGGAAGAGGAGGGAGGGAGCTAGGAGAATGAGAAGGGAAGAAGAGGAAGGATGCAGAGGTCATGAGGGAGCAGAAAGGTTGAGTCAGGTGAAGAATAGAAGATAGGGTATGTGATAGGTAAGGTTTTAGTTGGAGGGTGGCAGGGGAGGACTGGAGGGAGAAGGGAACTGGGATTGTCATGTAAATTAATCTTGTTTCTAATTCAAATTAAAAAATGATAAAAAAAAAGAAAGAAAAAGTTTTAAAGCTTTATCTTACAACTTCTGAGTTTAGAAACATCACGTTTTTTTTTAAAAAAGAGGATGATTGATATATGGGGTGAGGGAGAGGCTGAATAGGGAAAGCAGAGCTTTGTTATAAGGTATTTGTAGTCTTCCTGGAAGGGGATAGAGGTTTGAAATAAGGGGGTGACAATAGGCCTGAGAGAGGAAGGAGATGTAGACTTTAAAGTGAAAATCATCAGAATTTGCTATGTGCTTGCAATGGACCTTGTAGGTTGGTGACTTCTAGGTTTTCTGGTTTCTGTTATTTTATTTGGCTTCATCTTGTGTTTTGATTAGAACTGAATGGATAATAGTCACATTTACTTAATTAAGCATCTTGGCAAGCAGATTGAGGACATTAGCATTTCTTGCTCTCCATATCTGGGCACTGTTTATCAGATGTTTCACTAGCTTTCAAGTAGTCTACAGGGTGTAAAATGCTAGGGCTTAAGGGAGACAGCAGTGCTAAAACATACATTGGGATTAATTGGTGGGTGGCATTTAATTCCATAGGGCTTGGAGAGATGGAGACAGTGAATGGAAAGACAATGCCTTCTCCATCCAGATGCTGCTGTCATTCAGGGTCAAGCAGAGGAGGAAGGACTGAGAAAGAGACCAAGAGAGGACATGGAGGGCAGGGGTTATGGGGCGGGAGAGCAAAGAATAGCAGGCGTCGAAAGAAGAGGAATTTCCAGAATATTCATTGAAATCACTGTCTCAACTGGACTCACTATATTCTTCTTGTTTGGTCTTTTTCTCTGTTTGAAGTATGATTTTGTTATGAAGCCCAGTCTAGCCTCAAACACAATCCTGGGGTTGACAGAATATCATTTATAGCAAAGACAAACAGTTTTAAGACATAAACAATAACACTTACTGTAAAGGAATAAAGTAAGGAAGGAGAGCGAATAATCTGAGTAATGATACATGGGAATTCAATCCTTTTTAATTATTCAAGAATAATAATGGACCCTCAATCCTCCAGATATACAAGCTCTGTACCCAGAACTCAGCTGTCATAGTTACTTTTATATTGCTATGACAAAACACGATGGCCAATGCAACTTATAAAAGAAAATGTTGAATTTGGGGCTAAAGGTTCCAGAGGGTTAGAGTCCATGAGCATCATTGCAGGGAGCTTGGCAGCAGGCTTGGTGCTGGAGTTGTAGCTGAGAGGTTACATCTTGATCTACAAGCATGAGGCAGAGTCAACTGGGAATGGTGTGGGCATTTAAAACCTCAAAGCCTCCTCCAATGGCACACTTCCCCCAACAAGGTCACACCTCCTGATCCTTCCCAAACAGATCCACCAACTAGGGACCAAGTGTTTAAATATATGATTCTTTGGGATGCAGATTCTCATTAAACAACTGCATCAGCCAATGGCAGATGGAAAATATTTGGGAGGAGGAGTGTGGATTTTTGTCAAGTGTGTAGCATTTTTGTTGTTGTTTGTTTGTTTTTGATTTTTGTTTGTTTGTTTTTGTCCTTCTCATCATGCCTTTGGCATTATGGTCCATCAAGCAGTTAAAATACAGCATACATTTCTACTTGTGAATGTTTCATAATAGCATAGTTTTGTGGGTTTTTTGTTTTGTAAAATGTTGGTTCATAAGCATCGTATTTGGGGGTTTCTATTACTGCAATAAAACACCATGACCAAAAATTCAAGTTGGGGAAGAAAGGGTTTATTTGGTTTATACTTCCATACCACTGTTCATCAACAAAGGAAGTCAGGACAGGCACTCAAACAGTGCAGGAACCTAGACACAGGAGCTGATGCAGTGGCCATGGAGGGGTGCTGCTTACTGGCCAGCTCATCATGGCTTGCTCGGCCTAGTTTCTTATAGAACTCAGGACCACAAGCTAAAGGATGGCACCACCCACAATGGGCGCTGCCCTCTCCCATCAATCACTAATTAAGAAAAGGTCCTACAGGCTTGTCTACAACCTGATGTATGGAGACATTTTCTCAATTGAGGTTTCTTTAGCTTGTGTAAAGTTGACATAAATCTGTCCAGTAGGGTTAGAGAAGTCTTCCCAAGCAGGTATATTTCTTTAAACCATGTTTTCCGAATCACCATTGGTATTATCTCTGAGTACCATATTGGAAAATCTTTTGAGTACTAAGAGACTGTTTAGAGTCCTGGGGAGCATGCCACTGGGTACCAGGACATTGTGATAAATAACTGTAGAAATACCACTTCTAATTACTTTGCTGGTGCTTACAATTCTCTAAAGATTTAAATGTAAACTGTAGGAACAAATATTAAAATAGGATGTCTGTGATTTGTTTTGAAATATTTCAGTTGGCAGCTGAGGCTGGAGAGATGGCTTGGTGGTTAAGAGCATGGACTACAGAAGAACTGGGTTTAGTTCTCAACATCCACATGGCGACTTATAACCATCTGTAGCTCCATTTCCAGATAATCAATGCCCCCTTCTGGCTTGCACCGGCACTGCATACATATAGTACACATACATGTAGGCAAATGTTCATACATACAAACTTAAAACAGAAAAATCTATAAAGCAGTAATAATTCGGAGATAGTAATGTGAAGTCAGTGCATACAAGATTAAACACTGGAGGCTGGTAAGATTGCTCAGCAAGTAAAGGTGCTTGTCATGTGACCCTAATGTCCCAACTTCAATCCATGGGATCCAGGAGGTGGAACAATTGAACAGACACTATGAATTTATCCTCCAATTTCAATGTGAGTTGCAAGACACAAGAACACAATAATTCTAAATTAGTTAAAAAGATTAAGCATTAGTTAATACATATTACTGTGTACCAAGTCTATTATTCCTATTACATGAATCTATGTTTAAATATTTTTTGCAATTACCAAAGCTCACATATCATCTTTAGTAAGGTGAATAACCTTTATAGTTTTCCTTCCTTGGGCCTAAGATGACTAATTAAGAACCATATATTACATTTAATTTGATAGACTAAACTGCTAATAATGAAGACTAATCATATCACTGTTATGAACTTAACATGTTTGACTCTGATATTTTCCCTCAGGTAGAATTTTTTCACAAATACCATCTAAGCAAGCTCTCTCCTTGCTGTTATTAAGAAATCAAAGTGTGAAACTACATTATGCTATTCCATCTGTAGTTTCCCAGTATATCTCAATACAGGCTCATGTTTTCCTACAACTATCTTTTCATTTTAAATGCTACATAATCATATATTTATATTTGAAAAATACTGTAAACACTTATGAGGAATTTTGTTGAGTTGTGTTATTTCCAGTAAACCAGGTATCTTTTCTTTTTCCAGTGAAAATAATTCTAATATTGTTTTCATATTCATATAAATGCAAGGACCTTCCAAGTACCATGTTAGTTTTATTTAATTATAAACATTCTGGGTCAAAATTTAAATGATTACAGTCCACATCCCATCCCCCAAGCAACAATGCAGGGTTCATTTTCTTATTAAAGACATTTTTCTCACTATGCTTCTCTTATTGCTTTTCACACCCTCTAACCTTAATATGGAGCTGATAACTAGTTAATGGCTGCAGTAAGATAAGATAGGACACAGGAATGTTATTAGAGCTTTGGAGTGTTCCCATGGGCGTCATGAAGAATTCATAAATGTTTACCCCTTTTAAAACTTAATTGAAGGACATATATCAAAACTGGGATGTGTGTGTGTGTGTGTGTGTGTGTGTGTGTGTGTGTGTGTGTGTGTGTGTGTGTGTGATTCTTTAATCTCCTTTAAACTAGGAGCATCGTCTAGCCCTTTCCTTTCTTATCCTGCATAATAGTACCATTTCAGGACTCCGATTTGTGATCTTCACAGAAGTTTCCATTCTTTATTTAGATGTGTCTGTTTGCTCATGTGCAGAGTCATACTGGATACTTCACCAGAGTCTCCACACAGGTCCTGACGTGTCCTTTTGAGTAAGTATCAGTCTGCACCTATGTTAGTGACTGAAGGTAACTCAGTTGCAACAGCATCTTAACTTGTTTATAATTAATAATCAGCCTGTGGGTTAATGTTCTGTTCCCCAGCACACTTTGACCCAGTGATTTAATGACTTCCTGTTGTTCGGTGTTGGGCACTGTACTTGATCATTAGACAAATGCTCTCCCTCTGAGCTCTCTGGAGAGTTAGAGCTCTGAAATTGGTGTTGATAGGCTGGTTGTGATTTTCCACATCTGTTAGAACTTCTGTTTGTTTGATTGGCATCCTTCTTTGGGAAAGAGCATTCAAATCTACTCCACTCTGATTTATTTTTGTGCCATTATTATGGACTTATGAATTCCTTCTGATCTTCAATATATTATAGTTGATTTTCACCATTCTAGGTTCTCCAGTTGTCCCGTATCCCATGTGTCTGCAACAAGGTACAGACTTTCTTTGTGCTTTCTCTGTCACAGCCCTAGAATCTTTCTCTAAGGGGTCCAAGGTTCTCTATAAGGAGGTATAGCCTTTGTGTGACCAGAATGTATCACAACCATATGTGAAACTATTGAAGAATAAATTAATAAAAATTGAGACTATTATACTATGCTTGGATATTGATAAGCAAGTTGTCATTGATTCAATATATTACTTAGTTTTTCTGCTGTTTTCACATGTAGGATTATTCACATACAAAATTATAGACATTAAGTATGTGCTAGCTTTGTTTATCTATTACAACTCAAAAGAAAGCTTGAAGAAGGAAGGGAAGTTAGGAAGGAAGAAGGAAGGAGGGGAGAAAGGAAGTAAAGGAGGGAAAAGGGAAAGAGAGGGGGGACCACCCACTACTGTACCCCATCATGAGTATTTGGATAGGAATTATCATTACTCTATAAGACTTTTCTATGGGTCTTATACAGACCCAAGAAAACTAAAATAATTTTCAGCCATATTTGGCTTATACATAAAATACATGACATATGATAATTATATATAAATATTAACTCCATGTTGTACTTATTTTTTTTTCATAATGGAGAATTTGAAATAAACTATCCTTATCATTGGATGTGAAAATCAAGACAATTCATCTTTAGAGCTAAAATATCAATGGGCAAACTTTGGAAGAGGGTGGATGAGCTCTGATGCAGAATGGCAGCTTAAACTTGTCACACACACCGGATGGAAACTCCTGCTAGATAAGATTCTGAAGAAGGGACAGTTAAATAGCATAATGAAGAATGTTGATTATTGACAGTTGGAAGTATTATTGACAGTAACAGAAACTAAAAACAGTGAAACACAGGCTGCTCAGTTTGGAAATGATATGGTATTCTGACTTGATAGTGAAAATGACCTCTACCACAAATTACCACCATGTAGAGATGAGTTCTGCTCAGAATTAAGAGGACCTTATACACTTAAAAAAATCACCAGATATTTCAGAGTTTTTAAAAATGTGTCACAATTACATGGCAGGAGAAAAGTCCACAGTGCTGTCCAGTGAGCAGGCACAGGGAGAAATAGAAAGGCCTGGATTGGCCTCCACTCCTTCCTTACCAATCCCTGTTTCAAGCTTTAAAATATTGCTAGTTTACATATGACCTATCTTAAACAGCAAGCCTGTGAAGGAACAGTTTGGCTTTTTTGTTTATATGGATCATAAGATCCAGGGTGACATCTGGTGGTCACAGACACAACCTCATGTAAGATGGTGTGAATGTCTGCCAATCATGAACTAGCTGAAAATTCTTGAAGGAATCTGTGCCTTGCCTAGGTTGTAGATGGTACTTAACTGCCAATATCAGCTATGAAGATGAAGATGGGGTCTCATAAGTGAGGAACCAGATCTTAAACAGCTCAAGTACATGTTCTAAAGAAAAGGGATGACTGCAGAAAAAGACATGTGCTTTGCTTTGCGGAAGTGTGGTGCATGACAGAGACTATGGTCACAACTCTAATAGATAGCAAAAAATGTTCATGGAATATTTTTGTTTCACTTATTACCTAAATATAAAGAAGACATAGAAATGAACAGAACTGGTATTCTCTCTCTTCATAAAATTGTCAACAGCTGAGTGTGACTGGGATAGCAGGTGAAGGGGGAGAATGAATTAAGAAGAGTCTGTGTGAGGATACTGAGGTGGGGTGATGGAAAGAACCTTCCAGACTGACATTGGCACTTAGAACTTTAAAAAAAAGAGAGAGAGATGGAGCCTTCTTAGGACTTTAAGCAGAAAGGCCACACAACCTACCAGAGTCACAGAAAATCAAGCAGCAGAAAGAAGAGGGGTCGAGTTGGAGGGGGAAATGATCTAAAAATAGTACTCATATATGAAATTCTTAAATAAAAAGAAGGTAGGAGGAGGAGGGGGGAAGATGAGGAGGAAGAGCTGGGCTCATCTCAAAGGAAAAGATGGGAAATCATACAAAAGAAAACAACCTCTTAAAACAAAACAAAACAAAACAAAACAAAACAAAACAAAAACAAAGACTTAGTTAGATATCAGGCAGCCAAGAGAACTGAAAATGTTTTCAATGGGAACACTTTACGGGATTTATTTTATTCTTGATTCCTCTACAAATACACTTCATTTCCTACAAAGAAGGGTTTGAAATAATCAGGAAAAAGTATAAAATAAAAACTTAACTGAGGAGATTCTTTTCCTGGGTTAAGAGAAAGTATGCCTAGTATCGCTTCCCCCTCAAGTGGACATGCAGAGGAACTGCACAGAGATGAAGACTTTCTTCCTCTCTGATGTGGTAAAATACACTTCACTTTGGAAGATCAAAGTGAAAGTAGAAAGAGATAGAACCAACCAAAGTCACACCTGCACTGAGTGGCAGAGCCTCCCATCCCCCGAAAGCCAGTGTCTCCTTCAGACTTCTGTGCCATCCTCTCACACAGACTATAAAGAGGGATGATAAGGTATAACTTGGAAATCTCCAGAATTCCCACATCAACCCCTATTTTGTTGTTTTAAAAAACAAGATTTGTGATCTGGCCTCATCAATTACATGCAGTGAATCAATTTTTGTTAATTTTGAGAGAAAGCAGTTTGGGAGATTAAGAATATGAACTTTGGGAGCAAATTTCCTGAATGTGAACTGTGCCTTACCTTAAACAAGTTTGCAATTCAGATTTCAGTTTTTATATTGACAAGCAGGAATGATAAGAGTCATTCCCCTAAAGGTTGTAAAGAATAAACAAGTTAGTGCTGTAGGGATTTTTCAAAAATAGTTAATTAAGTGTATATAAAACAGAATGAAGAAGGAATAGGGGACATGTTTCTACTTCTTCCTGGCAGTGGTGGGTAAATGAGGGTTTCCCATATTAAAATGATAAAAATATTTAAGGAAACTTACTGGAAATGAGGAAACAGCAGAAACTGGATGGACACCTATTCTGGAGACCTAGAAATTGCACTCATCAGTCCACTATAGGTACTTTTATCTCTACCTGGAGACAGCCACTCATCTACATAACAGATAATGTCTTGGGGCTTTGATGCAGGAAATGTCAGGTTTCAACATCTGACCAAATAAAAAAGAAAGAAAAAGAAAGCAAGCAAGAAAGAGAAGGCAGGACTGCGTGGAAGGGAAGGAGTCACACAGGCAGAGTCACACACACAAGTATATGACCAATGTTGGACAGTATGTTGGCTTGACTATCGACTCAAACCCATGGAGAAGGTCTGCAGAGGAACCAGTAAAGCATGGGTTATAAACTATACATCTGAAGGAAAATGTGAACTGTCCACTGCAGGGACACAGACTACACAGTTTAGTTACCCAGTAAGGTTATGAAACTCAATAAAAGTGACTCTCCACATGTCTCATTTGTATTATTCTGAATGTCAGGGATGCAACACACAACTCAGTAGACAAGCAAGAAGCCTATGTGTGGCCTGTCTCGAGAAAGACAGCTCTGGACAATCCACCTACAGATGACCAAGTGGGACACAGCCATGACTTCAGCAGTTCTGAGAGCATTGCTCTTACCACAAACTTAACCATACAAGCAACACATATTCATTCTCTCACTCTCCTACAAGCAGGAAATTTGAAATCAGTTTCACTTGGGGTGGGGGATGGAGGTAGAAGGGAACAGCTTGGCTGCATTGGAGCATCTCCCAGCTCTCAGGCAAGATAGGAATTCTTCACCTCTCATTGCCTCACTCCAGTGTCTGCCCTCAATTATCACTTCCTCTCTGTCTGATTCAGATCTGCTTCTGCTTCCTTCTCATGTCCCCGAATGTGGTTACTTGGCAAGTGCTCCACCCACTATGCGTCTCCATGGACCTTCAACTTGGCTTCTTTTACCTAGAGATAAGCATTCAAGTTCTGTCATTTTTTCTTTCCCCCCATGACCTGATAGTTACTTCTGCTTATCAATGAATAACATTCTATTGTCCTTGCTTATCACTCTGTGTAGTAATCTCACCTACAGAGGTGTCCTGATTGTTGTCAGTTTTGGGTGATTAAGTGTTTCTTCTTCTTCTTCTTCTTCTTCTTCTTCTTCTTCTTCTTCTTCTTCTTCTTCTTCTTCTTCTTCTTCTTCTTCTTCTTCTTCTCTCCTCCTCCTCCTCCTCCTCTCTCTCCTCCTCCTCCTCCTCCTCCTCCTCCTCTTTCTTCTTCTTCTTTCTTTTCTGGTCCAATCTATTTGGTGTTCTCTAAGCTTCCTGTACCCTTATAGGTATATCCTTCTTTAGGTTAGGAATTTTTTTCTTCTATGATTATTTGAAAACATTTTTTTGGCCTTTGAGCTGAGATTTTTTTCATTCCTCTATTTGTATCATTCTTAGATTTTGTCTTTTGATAGTATCCCATATTTCTTGTTTGTTTTGTGCCAGTAATTTTTTAGATTTAACATTTTCTTTTCTTTGAAGATTATCAATATAGCATAGAAATGGAAATGAAAGAGAATCCACTGATGCTAACTTACAGTGTTAGCTGAGCTAACACTATGGATTCTCATTCTGAAATTTGCCAGTTGATTCCTATGGGAAGTTTTCTGCTTTCTTCTAGGCCTTATATTATCTGTAAAACTAGATAATTGAGCAGATTCAGCTGAGACTTGTGGGATCGATATTTATGGGGTGCAGTGTACTTCTGTTACTAGACACATAACATGTAATTCTAAGTTCTTTCATCCTTTATATGTTTCTAAGACTAGGAGGCTGGTTTGCTGTCATCAGCCTGACCTGCCGTTTTAAGTCTCTCTACCTTTCAACATGGCAGTGTATTCCTTCATATTGCATGTATTTCCTGGTCCAGAATTAGAATTAACAATATCTCCAACAATACCTACACCTTCAAGATATACCTGCTTAACCCAGATCATGTATTCAAGACAGTGTGAAATATTCACAATAGAAAGCAATTAACTAATATTTGATTCTATACTGTTCTCTGTGTACCATGGCAACAAGGGTCATTATTGAAGGCACTTCTTTGAAGCACAGATCGAATCAAACAATTGTCATTGTTTGAAAATGAAATGTCCCCACAGGCTGATGTGTTTGAACAGTTGAAGTCTGTGGAACCTTTAGGAGGTGGAACCTTGCTGAAGGAAGTAGGTCACTAGGAGTGTGCCTTGAAGATTTTTAGCACAGTTCACTTCTTGTTCACTGTCTGCTTCCTGACTGCAGATGTCCAGGTGACCAACTGCCTCGCACCTTCTATAATTCCTTCCCCCACCTTCTGCCTTACCTTTCCTGTCTTGGAATGATCCCATGGAAGCGTAAGCCGGGATTTATGCCCTCAAACTGCTTTTTTCAGGTGTTTTGTCATAGCAATGGGAAAAGGAACTAATAGTTTTCCATACACTATGACTCCATGGAACCAAAATAGTATTTATCTCTGAAAACTATTTTGATGTTTTATAATTCTGGGGGCCATTTAGATGTACAACTTTAGTGTTCTGGAAGTCCAGCTCATCAGCCACTACCCAGGGTAACTCAGAGAAGCCTTCTCAGGAATGAGGATTGAATGATTTTTATAATAACTTCACACATGACCTGAGAGTAATTTTCTTTTATTCTTTTTCAATTATAATTCTCTTGTCCTAATTCTCTAGCTCTAATTCTTTAGTTCCAAGTCTGTAGTTCTAAATCTTTGGTTCTAATTCTGTGTTTTAATTCTCCCTGCTTCTTTTCACCTAGCTTAAATACACTTTTTACAGGAGGCTTGGGGCAAAAGAAAAATATTACAAGAGTTACATCTCATTGGTCATAGCACATGCCTTGGGTAAATGGGAGATGAGCCATTTACCATGGGAATGCAAGGTTCCAGGTTCTGTGTGTAAGGCTGTAACCAGAGACTGGGGACACAGTATCTGATGAGAAAAACTGCAGAGAAATCTGTAGTCAGGTCTTATCAGCCAGACTTGACAAGCAAAGAATTGACCTGATTTTTTAGGTTGCTTTGTGTTAATAACCTTGGTAGACATCTGCAACTTTGACCTTGTACATATCTGTAAAGTTTTTAACTTGTGATCCATATACAGAAACATTCAGTCTAGTTTGAACTTGCTCTGAGGTAAAAATGAGCTAATTGTGTGTAGCTTGTCTTAGATAGGGAGAAATTGTTGGGTTTTCTGTGTTAGTCTGAGTATAAGGAACAAAGATTTTTAAGTGTCTTACAGTCCTTATGGGACAATAGATCTAGTTATGAAGCAAATCCTAGTAGCATATTTTTCTATATATCAAAATTATACAATTAATGAGAAATAATCTTCCTGATCAGCAACAGATATATGTGCCCATAAGACTGAGATGTAATCATGAGATTACGTAGACACATCACATGCGATTATACACTACAATGTAGGTATAGGGGAGGCACTGCAGCTACTTTTGCACATGTGAAATTACAGACAAAAGCAACAGTTTCCAGAGTCAGTAGTCTCAAGGCTTTGCCTGGATCAGATTCTCCTCTATCAGAGAAGCATTCCTCTGGTGGGTTGACATCTGAACACTAGCTGCCACCTGATGCAACTCCCACAGCCTCAGACCTCCAACTTTCCTTTACAAATCCACCTTTCCAAAATGGCGTGCCTCTCCCCATTTAGATCTTTATTCCATTTCAGACCTATGTAACTATCCAATATTTATCCTGAATGTGTGAAATTCTCAATGCTAGATAACCTTTAATATTTACTAATGTCTTATTCCTATCATAATCTGGCATTGTCCTATAGTAAACATATGTTCTATTCAAAGCATATACACAGCAATGATTTGTCATCATCCACTACTCATCACTTCTGTCCACCTTCGAACCCTACTTGTTAGCTATATTACCCTGTTAAAGCCCAACTTGTGTCTCCCCCACCCCCCCCAGACAAGGTTTCTCTGTGGCTTTGGAGGCTGTCCTGGAACTAGCTCTTGTAGATTGGCCAGGCTGGTCTCCAACTCACAGAGATCCGCCTGGCTCTGCCTCCCTAGTGCTGGGATTAAAGGCGTGTGCCACCACTCACTTGTGTCCTTTAAAGGGGAAATTCTTGTTTCGTAGATCTCACATGGGACCCTGTCTCAAACAACAGTAACAACAACAACATGATTTTATTTTTACCTAAACACCAGAACATTCTACCAGTTTTCCATGTGTTGTGAATGATAAGGCCTTTCAGTGTTGATAGGTGCTAAGTAGTGTGTTGGGTAGGAAGAAGGGATTGTTATGGGGTGGAAAAAGAGAAGAGAGAATCCCAGTCAAATCTAGCTCTGAGTCAGAGCATAATTGTCAGCATTGGTTGAGATAGATGAGATAATATTTAAGTCAGGCACATAGTTTGAAGCCAATGAGTATAATGTGTTAAAACTTTCGACACCAGAAACCAGTAATTTATTCTAATCATCTGTGTTTTTCTTAAGATTAGTCACCTCTTAGTTATCTCAAGATGAAACCCCAACTCCTGGTCCATCTTATAAGGTCTTCCTGTCCAGGCTCACCCTTGCGTCTCTGTCCCCTGAGTTTCCATTTGCAAAGTTCATTGCATGTTTCTGTCAAACTATACCACAAGCTTCTCCTTAAATGCAGCACGTTTTCTTTTACCCCCAAACTTTGCAGATTCTCTTCTTTTCCTATTGGAGAAAAGTGAATGTCCCATTTGTGTGATACAATCCCCTTCGTGTGGCCTCTAGACAGCTTATCCCTTCCATTCTCACCTGAAATGTCCCCTCCCTGGGCCTTCTGATGGCACATGTTACTACTGTTCAGGGACCTCTCTCTGCATTCCATCCTATCCCTACCATTGCTGTTGGACTAGTGTTTTCTGTAACACATATAGAAGGACCTTGTGGGAAGCGCCCATGGTTTGTTTCTTAATATTGTATCTTTTGTAGTGTCCAGAATCTAACACAACACCCAGCACACAGTGCACTTCAAGTGATATACTTTAACTAAGAACTGCCTGTGCATTCCGTGTGTGTGTGTGTGTGTGTGTGTGTGTGTGTGTGTGTGTGTATGTGTGTGTGTGTGTGTGTAAAAACACTGTGAGTCAGATATTTGGACTTAAATTTCTAAGGCAACCAGGAGATAACTAGATTGCATAAAATATGTGAGAACACCATTATCTTTCTCCTTTTCCTTCCTTTTATTTGTGTGAGGGGAGAGACAACAGCATCTGTCCCTCCACCCCAGTGATAATACACTGAGTCTGATTTGTGTGTGAGTTTACACTCCCACAGAAGATTTGAAATATGAGAAATGGCAGCTGATAAGAATCAGAATTTCTAACCTGAGAAAAGGAGTGGCCCCAGTGGAGAAGCAAACCCTAAATCTGAGCTTCAGGATCCAGCTCTGGAACTGGCTGAGAATTGGGGGAGGGCTTAGTGTTTTCTCTCCTTTAAGAAAATCATGAGGAACACACTGTGGGGTCATAGGCCCTGACACTAATACCAAGAGCTACTTCAGGCTTTTTTGTTTGTTTTGTTTTGCTTTTTTTGAGACAGAGTTTCTCTGGGTAGCCTTGGCTGTCCTGGAACTCACTCTGTAGATCAGACTGGCCTCAAGTCCACAGAGATCCCCCTGCCTCAGCTTCTCAAGTGCTGGGATTAAAGGTGTGCACCACCACCACCTGGGCAACTTCTGGCCTTTTGACAGCCAAAATGTCCTTGGATGATGCCTATGAGGCCCCATACCTTTCTGAGTAGTGATTGGCAGGTTGTCTGAGGAAAGATCACATTCTCTTCAGTGCTATAGCCACCAGTGAGTGCCTATGCTCTAGCAAAAAGCCCAGACTCACACTCAATCCATGCAATCAATCTTAACTAAAGTCATAAAAGGAGAAAGGCGATGAGCTAAGACAAAGTTAAGGTTTGAAAGGACAGGGGAGGGCTCAGGATGAATAATGTAGGGTGAATGTAGTTACATACATACATACATACATACATACATACATACATACATACATAATACATACATACATACACGCACATGTATGCATGACTGTAAATAATAAAGTTTAAAAAGCAACACTTCCAAGCCCTTCCCAAATAATGTGTCCATGTTCCTGGGGTGGTATCTACCACCCCTGGTAAGGAACTGCTGAATGATGTCTTCCAAATCTGTTGCTACCCTGTGAACCTGCAGAAGAACTACCATGTAATTTGTTCTCACAAGGAGAAACTGGAAGGATGAGACAGACTTCCCTTCTAAATGAGGGTTCTTCCTGTGATGAAAGTCCTGCTACTGCAGATGAAGTTTCATGACTGTTGTACTTTGAGGGGAAGAGCAAGGGTTGAACACAAGTTCTATTGTACACCAAGCAACCACTGCACACTACCCACAGATCCTCTTTTCAAGTATTATTTTCAGTTTAGACATTGACATTTTGGTCTCCTGCACCAAATCTCCAATGGCCTCAAATTACTTTCACAAGTTAGTATGAATAGAAAAGAGAAAACAAAATACCCTGAAAGTAGGTTTTAGTAATTAGACTATTTATCTGAAAGAAAGAGAAAAGGATATGGAGTGAACAGATTTACTCCAGCTAAAAATCCTCCAGTATTCTCCTGAGAGATCAAGAAAATTTCAATACAGTTGTTTTGTCCTGTGCCATGTAATGAAGAATAAATAATAAAAAATAAGAGATGGAGGAGCAGGACTGGGAGTGCATAAAATGAGTTTGACCAAGGAGAAAGTCTGATGTGCACACTGTCAGTGTGGAAGGAAGCAGATATCTTAGCATGCAGGTCGCTGGTAAGCTATTAAAGAATGTACAGTGTAATTTCTCAGAACCTAAAATGTAATAGGCAGATGCTAAATATTTGATGAGCAAAAAATGAAAGCCTAAACATGTCCTAGTTATTGTACTAGGTATGCGCAGCTCAAGGGGTAACCCTTCGGAACCACTGTCTTCTCCACAGTCTTATGAGGCAACTGGGCCAGAAAACTGCCTCTCATGAAATGGGATTCAGGAAGGACAGAGGTAGGAGTAGGGGTACTCTCAGGAAAATAAAGAGTTAAGGAGGAAACCAGCAAAGAAAAGCAAACTGAAGCACCAAGTAGTGGTGGTGAGGCCTCACCTCACCTGTGTCAGCCATTTGACAAGTTTATCAGCAACCAGAGTAATGGACATGGAGTTCTACCACTGTGTGGTGACCATGGATATCTAGCTTGCTGTCATTGTTGCCTCACCTTCCACACATGGATCACACTAATTCATCTTAACAGATATGGAATCCTGCAGATCCATACACCATTATAACCTTGAGGCTGGCCAAATGCCCCTGGGATCCAAGAAGAATGAATATCACTTCATCCCTTGCCCCGACTTCTGACATCCATACTCCTCCTCCTCCTCCTCCTCCATGAGCAATCTTTGTACTGCTAATTGGAGCAAGTCAGTAAAGCTCTTCAGAGTACAGCAGCTCACTGTCTCTGTGCCTGGCTTTTAACTTGATGAAAAGGTAAAGTAATATTTACAATAGCTTCAGAAAACTAAGACTTTGCATAAGTTTTATGCACATGTTTTACATATGCTTAGAATTAACTCATATAGAGTTACTTTTTCAAGTGCCATCCTGTCTTTCATCTTATTTTTCTTCCTTAAGGATAGCAGTCAGAGATACAGTATGCCATACTTATTTTAGATGCATAGCTTTATGGCTTTGGACCAATCTCCCTGCCTCAAGCCCATTTTGGTACATGTCAGTCTCTCCCCCAAACACTCTACCCCGTGTTGGCTAATCCTTAAAAGCTATCCAAGAGCCATGTGCCTTTTCCTGGCAATTTCATAAAAGAAGATACCAGCATCCCAGACAGTTTAAAAGCCTTGCCCCAATTGCAGGAGTAGGACAATTCCTAACCAAGCAGGGCATTGAAGGAAATGACTAAAGCTTTGGACTTAAGTAACCAGGGGTATCAAGGCTTCATGGTTGTTTATTTGTGGTGAGTTATCTCTTTCAAACTTTCCCATTTTCTCACCACTAAAATAAGACACAATCCTTAGAGCTGTCATTAGAACTCTGACCGAGCCTCACTGTACTATACATATAGTACTGGTGAGCTGATCATACTGTCTGGCTCCTTTGTTTCCACCAGAACTAATCCTGTAGATGCCTCCCACACATGCTTTAACTGAATGGGAGCCATTAGGTGTGCATTAGTCACCCGAGACTCTGCTGATGTTCGTGGTACATGCTGCCACCAGAAGCCATGTTGAAGTCCTTAGTCCATGCTACCATAGAGACCATGGTGAGGTCTGGAATCTGTTTGAAAATGCATGTTCAGTGCTGCCACTGGACGTGATGGGCAAGAGCGCTTCTTTTGTGGTGGTATTGATGATTGCAGACTCATAGCTGAGAATGAGGGACATTGAAGGATTCAGTAACAACATTCCCCCACCCCCCAAAAAAGGGTCTAAACAGAAAGTCATTGAAGAGAGCCCTTAAAAATTGTGATAGGGATACTGAAATATAGTTCTTTGCAGTTGACAGCTTCTGGGGAAGGACTCAGTTATCTTTAAGGTGCTAGCCACTGGGAGTTTGACCATGCCCCAAGTATAGTTCCCAGCGCTGAGGTCAGGTGATTCTCAACCTCCCATAACTCCAGTTCCAGGCAATCTAGCACACACCCTCTTTAGGATTGAGAGAACACTTGCATACACACGAAGACACACACGAAGACACACATGAACACACACACACACACACACACACACACACACACACACACTAGGGGGGATTATACACACATAGGTGTACAATAATTATGGGTTAACACATCTGACAGAGGGCTGATCTCCAAAATATACAAAGAACTCAAGAAGCTAGTCTTGAAAACACCAAACAATCCAATTAAAAAATGGGGTATAGAACTAAATGGATAATTCTCAACAGAGGAATCTAAAATGGCTGAAAGACATATAAGAAAGTGTTCAACATCCTTAGCCATCAGGGAAATGCAAATCAAAACAACTCTGAGATACCATCTTGCTCCTGTCAGAATGGCTAAAATCAAAAACACCAATGACAGTTTATGCTGGTTAGGATGTGGAGAAAGAGGAACACTTCTCCACTGCTGGTGGCAGTGCCAACTTGTACAGCCACTTTGGAAATCAGTATGGCAACTCCTCAAGAAAATGGGAATCAAGTCTACCACAAGATCCAGCAATTCCACTCCTAGGCATATACCCAAAAGAAGCACATTCATATAACAAAGACATCTGTTCAACCATGTTCACAGCAGCACTGTTTGTAATAGTCAGAAACTGGAAGCAGCCTAGATGCCCCTCAACCGAAGAATGGATAGAGAAATTGTGGTACACTTACACAATGGAGTACTACTCAGCAGAAAAAAACAATGGAATCTTGAAATTTGCAGGAAAATGAATGGAACTCGAAGAAACCATTCTGAGCGAGGTAACCCAATCACAAAAAGACAAACATGATATGTACTCACTCATATGTGGACCTGCTTTATGATACTTAGTAGTGACCGTGCTCTATTAGAGCTGTTTTTAATGATGTTGCTCAGAATGGTTTCCTCCCAGATGATGATTGAGAAGCCAACTAAAAAAAAAATGGTGCCAAGTACCACAAGAGTAACAGAACTGTGCTGTTTTCTGGGATTTTGTTTTTTACTTTTGTTGTTATTGTTGTTGTTGTTTTGTTTTTTGTTTTTTTTAAATGGAGTGTGCTGGATGTCTCTACAATTTTGTTCAAAGGACTGCAGAACCTGGAAAAGCTGTTGCTACTATTGATGCATAACATATTGCTATTATTGGTCTTCATATATATATTATATATATATATGAAATCAATATATATTATATATATATATATATATATAATTTGAATTTTTGGAAACTTTAGCTGTGCTATCAATTTTGGAAAAAAGTATCCCAGTTTACCGTGTTGAGTTGGCATAGTACAGAAATTAACAGCCATATTGGTCTAGAAATGCTGAACTTAATTTTTTTTCCATTTTTACAGGGGTAATACACTGTATTAAATATGTAAGGTCTTATCTACGTGGGTTTGATTACAAAAACTAATAAAGTATTCTCTAAATAAAAAAAAGAATACAAAAGTAGCCAACATTAAAAAAAAATAATTATGGGTTAAAATGTAACAAAGAAAAAGAAAAACTAACACAGTTCTTCCCTATTGTGGAAGATTGATTTGTGTTATATTTGTTTATGCTGTGAAGTATTTTTTTAATAATTCAAAGGCCTGTTACATTTGTCTGATTAAATAAAAATCAACCTGGGGTCAGGAGGTTGAGTCATCAACTAGCTGACAGGAAGTGGTAGGGAGGGACAATGTGTAGCTAGGGTTCTTAAGTGGGGGCTGGGCAGACAGGCAGTGTTTGGGGGGAGATTTGAGCTGTGGGAAGACGTTAGCTGCTTGCTATTCAGCATCTCTGAGCAAGCAGAATTTCATCTCAACCTTTGGATTCTGAGTTCTAAAGGAGGATAGAAATCTAGAAAAATGTTCTCTTTAGTAGCTATAATAGAGAGGTGCCTGAGGGAACAGAATTCCCTCCTGACTAAGGCCAGTGCTTAACCCCTACCGGTAGCTGTGGACTTGCAACTGCCAATTAGGATAACAGTTGCTTACAGTGCAACTACTGAATTTAATGAAAGCAATACCTTCCCAAGTCAGGAAGAAGCAGAGGACACAGAAGCTTGAGTGACAACCTTAGCACCTTGCTTCCTATCTTTCACATCTCTAAATGTTTTTCTTTCCTCTTTTTATTTTTAATGCAGTATCTTAGTTAGGTTTCTACTGCTGTTCTAGAGCACCATGACCAAAAGAAACTTGAGGAAGAAAAGTTTTGTTTCATCACATAGCTCATAGTCCATCACCAGGAGAGTCAGGGAAGGAACCTGGAGCTAAAGCAGAGACCATGGCGAATACTGCTTACTGGTGTGTTCACCACGGCTTGCTCAGACTGTGGTCTTATGCACCCCAAGGCTGACACCAACCACAGAGAGCTGGGCCATCCCAGATCAATAGAAATCAAGAAAATGCACACAGGCTTGCCGATAGGCCTATTTGTTGGGAGCATTTTCTCATTGGAGTTTCTCTCTTCCCAAATAAGTCTAGCTTGTGTCAAGTTGACATGAAACTGGACAGTACACACAGTTATGATTACCACCACATCTACATATTATACCTTGATGCTGCTATTGAGGACATAACTAAATCTTCTTACTATCAACTAAAGGCTTTGAACAAACTGGACTTCTTTCCTCCAGCACCAGCCTCACCTATGTTCATCACTGCCCTGTAACAATTTCCATGGAATACATAATGTATGGTTATACATAAGTGCATTGTGTTTTACTGGTATAGTGTATGCTATGTAATATTTCAATAAGGAGAGGGACATGCTAAATGCATCGAGCATCATTTGCTTTCTTTTTACTTGATAATGTATCCTGGGTATCCATTTTGTTATGCCACAATTACCCATCTATAAGTTAACTCACCTCCTAAATCAAACTCCTAACCAAATCATTAATCATCATGAGAGCACCCTATGGTCCTGGAGAGATGGCTCAGGCATTAAGAGTACTGGATCTCCAGTGAGGACAGGTGTTCAGATCCCAGTATTCTTACAAGCTGGGCATCATGCAAATACTTGTAACCCTAGATCTGAGGGAGGTGGAGAAAGGGGAATTCTGGGGCTTACTGGTGTCTACCCTAGCTGTGAGGTCAGCCTAGGTGAGATGTGAGTCTGTGTTCAGGGAGAGACTGTGCTACAAAGGAATAATAATCAGACAGTGATAGAGAAAGAGACCCAGTGCCCTCTTGAGGCTGCCACATACATAGGGGCATACATACTTGTGCACATACACATGCATACAGAGAGAGAGACAGAGAGACAGACACACACACACACACACACAGAGAGAGAGAGAGAGAGAGAGAGAGAGAGAGAGAGAGAGAGAGAAAATAATAAATACATAACTCATTTAAAAAATCCTACACTAAAATCTTTGTAGCCGAAAGTTTCTCCAGATTATTTTTAATGAAATTGTTGGTCAAAGAACACATGCAGTTTTGAGTCATTTAGAGTATATCCATACAATCTAAAAGTTAAGTGTTGATGTTCCATTAAATGAGGAGATGTAAGAATGGATGTGCTCACTCTATTCCTCTAAACCCAATCCCCCTGTCTCATCCCCAGCTCTGCAATAGAACACCAGCTGCAGCCTTCCTCCTCCCTACCCACAGATCCTTTGGATTCTATAATCCATCTCCTCCTACCTTCTCAGAGGGCAAAAAGTAGGCTGAAGACACATCCACATTTCTCCTTCTGCTCCTGAGGACACCACCAGTATTTCTGACCCCATCCCCAAAGAATCACAAAGACCTTCTCTTCTAACCTTCCTTCCCCCATCTTATCCCACTACCCCAGCCCCTAACACCAGCAGGCATTCCCTGTGAACAAACCAGTTGAGCAGGCCAGTAAAACAGACCACACATAGCCACCATACCCTCTGAAAATCCAGAGGAACAAGAAACCAAAGAACAAAACATCCACTGAAAAAAGACAAACCTAGAATTCAACACCTAGACCTATAATAACCCCAAACCGACGTTCCTAGATGCCAGTGTAAAACACAATCAATAAGAGACAGAGCAGCATATCTCCACTAGAGCCTAGCTATCCTACCATAGCAGGCCCTGAATAGTCCACCATAACTGAAGCACAAGAAAAAGACCATAAAACCAACTTGCTCAAGATGATAGAGACCTTAAAGAGGAAATAAATCCCTTAAAGAAATCCAGGAAAACACAACACAAACAAGTTGAAGTAAACAAATAAAACTGTTCAAGTCATGAAAATGGACATAGAGGCAATAATAATAATAATAATAATAATAATAATAATAATAATAATACACAAACAGAAAATAATTCCAGAAATGAAAAATTTAGGAATTCAAAACAGAAATCATAGGTTCAAACTTCACCAATAGAATACTAGATATGGAAGAGAGAATCTCAGGCATTGAAATACAACAGAAGAAATGGATACATCATTGAAAAATCTTTTTTATGTTTATTTTCTTTACTTTTATAAATGGAATCTAGCAGTAGAAAAAGCATGGGCATAAAAGGGGGGATATTAAATAGTAGGATTAGAAAAGGTAATGGAGACAAATCTGGTCAATGTATATTTTAAGCCTCTATGAAAATATCACAATGAAATGTCTTTGTACAATTAAAATGTCAGTTTTGTTACTCCAAAAAAATCTTAGAAATGACCAATGAAGAATCCACATTGGGTAGTTTCATTGCATTGTACTGAATTTGTAGATTAAGTATAACTGACATCTTCACGATGTTTGGTTATCTCTTAGAAACCTGCTATTTTCTATGAGATACAGAAAGGGAGTAGAAAGGAAAGGGAGCTGGGGGGGAACTGTGAGGAATAGAGGGAGGACTATAGTTAGGATATATTGTATGAGAAAAGAATCTACTTTCAATAAAAAGGAAGGAGGTTGGATGATTCCTGGAAGTGCTACCAGCAAGAAATTGATATCATTTTGTTATATTTTGATTTGACGGTTGAAATAAAGCTCAACGAAGGTCTGTTTTAATTTGTCATTTCTTTGACTCTTCATGCTATAGTATATGGATGTATTATCCTGAGTTAAATGGCTATTTATTTTCTTTTTTCACTTTAAAAATGGGATGTTAGTTTTAATATTAATGTTTAATATTAATATTGACAATGAACATACGAATACATATAATTTATTGTTCGAAATGATAATACCAATGTCAATGTTGTGTAACAGTTGGTATTTGATGTTTAGTTTATTATAAGACTTCCTTTGTTGTTTATCTGATATTTGCAACAATAGACACTATGCTGTTTTTTTGACTGAGCATGGCTAAGTCGATGTTTACATTCTCTGTGAGCTACTTCCAGTTTTAGCTCTGGATCTATGCCCTCCATTGATGGCCTATGATTCAGGATTTCCTTGGCAGCAGGTAGCTACCAAACTGTAATTCAGCTGTTCACTATTTTAAATGCCAACTATTTTATGTCCTTGGGTTCAGGGGTTAGCTGGTGCCAATAAGGTAGGTCTCCTGGTTCTGTGGCTTTGCTTGAACTCTGTCCAGGACATCATCAGGTGGCTACTCAGGCTAGATTCATTGGAAGCTTGACGCAGATGTTGATTTTTCTTCTTCTCTCTAGAATCTGGAACTACTTTGTGACTACTAAACTGTGAGCACCAACATTCAAGAAGCCAGGGTGGAGGATGTTTCTCTTGAACACTGTAGGTCCTGCCACGCTGTGCAAGACATGGTACTATTAGGTTCTGGAAGAGACCACATGGGGAAGTCACATAGAAGGAGAAGCCCTGAGTTCCACTACTAGATGGTATTTAAAATAATGGACAATTAAGATGCAGTTTAATGTTGGGAGCATAGCATGAAGGTCTTTGAGGCCAAAGATCTCCAGAGAAACAGGAATATTAAGCACATAGGATTGCCTTTCCAATGTGAAAGATGGAAAACCTGTTCTCCCATCCAGAAAGCTGAGGACTGAAAGTTATTAACAGCCTGGTGATCTGCATTATCTGTTAGGCCAGGCCATATCAAGCTCTTACAACCAAGACAGGAAGTATTTAGTAATCCAAATTACTTCCACAACCAGGACCAGAGGTGGCTAATAGTCTAAATGACCTCTGCGCTATCTGTATGACAGAGACTAGGCCCTTAAGCACTTAAGCTAGTACAGGAAGCATATCTCTAGAATCTGTCTTCTTAGAAGAAATGACATGTATCCTGAGTTGAGTTTTAATGTAATTATGCTTCCTTTTGCAACAGGATTGTGTAACACCAGAAAACATTTTTCCAAATTAGCCGTGCTAGTACATTGGGAATAAACTGCCTGTTATTAGATTTCTTGAATGTTATTAGACTACCTGAATTCTGATCTAGGTTGATGAAGTCAGTCTGCACCAGGTTTTCATTTTTATTTCTTCTTACATTTCTGTTCTCTGCATAACAAAACCTGCAAGGACCCCCCCCCCAGTTTAGTTGCTACCTACTGCTGCCATGAAAAGCTTGAGTCATAAGGCACCCATGGGGGCATGGATCCAGAACCATGAGTGGAATGAGCTCACAGAGATTGTAAATGGAGATTTAGCCACACTCAGTGGAGTGGAGTAAGAGTTGAGTAGACTGATAAATAAGAGAAGTTGGATGAAGAGATGGTCGGAGACCAATGGGAGGCGATGAGCTATTTGTGCTCTGAGGAGTTGATCATGGAGGAATGTTAATCTGGTCTGTTGAGCAGGCTGGATTCATGGAAAGGGATCAGTGAAAGACAACTCAGGAAGGCAAATCTCTGGGAATCACGTGCTAGTCTCAACACTGTTGCTGTGATAACATATATACCTGACCAAAAACAACTTAAGGGAGAAAGGGTTTATTCAAGTTCATAGTTCCAGGGGACAGTTCATCATATAGGTAAGTCAAGGCAGGAAGCAAAAATGGCTGGTCACATCACACCCACAGTCAAGAGCAGAGAAGTAATTAATGTATCAGTGCTCACTGCTCAGCTCGTTTTCTCTACTCCACAGAGACCAAGTCCCCAAGCCAGGAATGGTGCCACTACTTTCAGGTCAAGTCAGTCAAGGCAATCAAGGCAATCAAGACAACCCCTCATAGGCATGCCCACAAGACAACCTGATGTAGACGGGCCCTCACTGAGAGTGTCTTCCCAGGTGATTCTAGGTTGTTTCAAGTGAACAAATAAATTAACCATTGCAAATGACAACTAGGGCTTGTTTCAAAATGCTGATGTTTTAAACAATTGTTAGAAAACCATGCTGAGTCAGTAGCAAAGGGTCCTTTCTTTCCTATCTGTGGATCTACCTTTCTCATGAGACCAGTTGAGAGACTATTCTAAGAGTCTTCTGCCTAACTGTTCAAACATTAGGCTTGCTGAAGTCTGCGTGAGCACTGGAATTGATTTTCTCAGGTTCAGTGATCGAGAACTAGGTCCCATCAATAGAATGCTCTGCTCCTTGACCCTTTCTGGAATATTAATATAATTAACTTCTGGAAATTAACTTCCTTTCATGTCAAAGTGTGCTAGAATCTATGGGGTAGTTTTTTTTTGTTTTGTTTTGTTTTCTGAAAATTCCCAGTTGCTACTACTGAAGGAAACAAAGCTATAGTTGGTCATATAGACAGTGAAGAAATCATAGCCACTGCAGTCACATGACTACATCTGGGATGTTCATCTTCTTGCATTGTCCTCAATAATTATTCTGTCCCATAATTAGAATTTAGAGCAGAGGGAGTAACTATATTTGACTATTGTTATAGCAACAGTCAAATTATCCAGTGTTCACCTTTATTAGGACCCAGAATTATACCATTAAAAAATATATTAGCCGGGCGTTGGTGGCACACACCTTTAATCCCAGCACTCGGGAGGCAGAGGCAGGCAGATCTCTGTGAATTTGAGGCCAGCCTGGTCTCCAGAGTGAGTGCCAGGATAGGCTCCAAAGCTACACAGAGAAACCCTGTCTCAAAAAACATATATATATATATATTGACTTGCCAGATGGTGGTGGCACACACCTTTAATCCCAACACTTAGGAGGCAGAGGGAGGTTTATCTCTGTGAGTCCAAGGGCAGCCTGGTCTAAAGAGTTCAAGGACAGCCTTCTAAGCTACAGAGAAACCTGGTCTTGAAAAACTAATATAAGTATATACTTATGTATTTTGTCATTTTTCTTTCAATGTAGGAACCTGAACAACATGAGGAAGAAATGCATTTGACTTCAAAATAAAGTACTAGAAAGATAGTGTGTCTAAATGTTACTTTTCACCTAAAATATTATATCATAGAACTGGACAATGGCTCTGCTATAGATAGTCAAGAACCTACCATCATTTTAAAAAGCCTGACTTACACAGATTTAGAACTTCTTTAAAGGCATTGAAGTATCTTCAGTCCCACTGTCCTTTAAAGAATATTCACTCACATGTATGCATGCACACACAGTTAAGTGCTTTTACCCCCCAAAATGTTCTTTACAAATCTGTGTCTATAAAAACTTCTATTTGAGCTACTTAAGGAGGCTGATGTAGGAAGATCATGAATTCAAGGCTGACTGGATAATTTATCAAGAGTGCTCCAGACTAAAAAGTAAAAGTGGGGCTGGGAACATGGGCAATACCAGAGTGCCTACCAAGCATTCATTGAGCTCTGGGTTCTATTCTTAGTGCAGCACAAAATGACAATAGTAAATACTAAGTGTTGATGTGAGAACTAAACAAGAAATTGGGGACTTGATTTGTCTTCACAAAGACAATGTGGTAAGGCAGAACAAAGATCAGGGACCTGTGAGATTGATATTTGAACCTAGCTTCCTCGTGGTGAGATACACAACCATAAATAAAACAGTAAACTTCCCAAGTCTTCATTACATAAAGCCAGTTTAGGAGAGGAAAATGTTAAATTTGTCATACCCTTCCAGGTCAAAGTCCATCACTAAGAAGCTAGGGTAGGATCTCTAGACAAAGACCTGGAGCAGAAGTCATGGAGGTATCTTTCCTGCTGGCTTGCTCTCAGGCTCTTGCTCAGCAGTCAAGACCCCTTGGATTGGAATGGTGCCACCCTCAGTGGGCTGGGCCTCCCCATATCTGTCATCAGTCAAGATGATCTCTCTAAGACTTGGCCACAGACTAATCTAATCTGCACAATCCCTCAATTAAGACTCCCTCCGAGGACTCTAGGTTGTGATGAGTTGGCAGCTGAAGTTAACTAGGCCAGTAAATGAAATTTACCTTTATTTGCCAACAGAGACAAATAAAGGTTGAGCCATGACTGCCACAGCAACTGAAAGCAACACAGGGATTCTTGCCACTGCTCTCAGATCTTGGACCCTGTCCTAGAGTCACCACAATTACATGTCTGAAGTAGTGGTTTCTGTCACCAGGATGGCTGGATGCTATAAGGGATCTACCTAATAGCATTGTTGAGACTCTATAAATATGTCTCACCCACTAGTTCTCTTGAATTGGGCATCAAAAGACCTTGGTAAGAAAGTTTTTCTATTTTAGAAATTGACAAGTTATTAAAGTATGATATGTTCCCACAAAAGATTGTCCCAAGAGTCTGAGATCCTGAACCAAAACCACAGATATCTGACAATCTTATAGTAAATTTTAAGTAGCATTAACTTTGTAATTTTTGTGCATATGTGTTTGATGTCATTGTTATAAATTCTATTGGTTTTTCTTCTATTTTAAATAATGTCAATCCATGTATTGCTTTCAGGTCTCAATGTTTTAGAGTTCAGATAGAACCATCAAGTGCCTATCAAGTATTTTCTGAAGTGTCACATACACTAGGCTATCATCTGTGTCATTTTTTCCCTTTCTCCTAGAGAAGCTCTCCTGCCTTCCTCTTCCTCTCCTTGGTGAATGCTAATGTCTGGTTTTGCTCATATATCTCAGCCTCTGATTTCCCTTCACCAAATTCTCATAGGGACTTCCTACATATTATGTTGTCCATGTTTTTCATCTAATTTATTTGTTTTTTTAATGTCCTTCTTGATTGCCTTAGAAAAACATGTGGGCAATTTTCTTAAATATTTGAGAAGAAAGTGTGTTATAATTGGTTGATAATTTAGCTGAATATAGAATGCTATTCTGAAGATTCATTTTCCTTCAAAATTGCATGGATGTCAATGTTCTAGTCTAGCATTCTGTGTGGCTGCTGTTAGCGACCCTTCTCTCTTTGGTAACCCTTAGTCTGTCTTCTCTCTCTGTAGGTTTTAGAAGCTTCTCATTAACCCTGGCACTCTGAAACTTCACATTAATGTATATGTGGTATGATTTTATTTTTGTTTAAAGATTTCACATTTAGTTTATTCTTTAAAAATTTTAAATTATATTCATTTATGAATATGTTTATTGCAGGTAGAGGGGAAGTGTGAGCTATGGATTGCTCATGACACTAAGCAGACAGCTTGTTAGAGTCTATTCTCTTCCACAATGTGGGTCCTATAGATCAAACTCTTGTGAGTATTGGTGGCAAGTGCCCTTACTCACTGAGACATCTTGCCATCCCTACCTATTTTATTCTTAATGATAATAATTGGCCAAATAAAAACTGACTGCTTATGTTTATTTCCCCAAATTTTATCTGTAATTTTATTTAGATTTGTAAATTTTTTGCTTGTTGAGATATAATATTCATATATCTATATGGGACAGATTATGGCAATTCCATAAATGTATATAAGATGGACACATCAAGGTAATACACATTTTATATATATATAAATATATCTTACTTTCATATGTTGGGAGTCTGATGCTCCTCTAGGCATGTTAAAATATCTCCTAGACTGTATTTTACCAACAATTTCCCCACTAGGCTAAAGAACCCCAGATCCATAAAACTCTTATGATTTTGGCAACTGTTTGGAGCCACAACCAGTCCTTGGTCTCAATGCTAAGGTGGAAATTTGTCAATAAAAGTTCAAAAATGCATAGGATACTTCAAAAACTTTGCCAACAAAGTAGATCTTCCCTGAAGAGGGGGCACCTCCTTCCAGGCATGTTGGTAGTTCTGGAGAAGTCAGATCCCATTATTACAGTGTCTACTGACTCATAGTTGTTATTTAAGGGGAGAGGGGAAGAACAGAGACAGAGTTAGAGGAGATAGAGGTAGAGACAGACAGAGACTCCAGGCCTATCCGCCCTTCTGCAGGAACAGAATTGTGTCAATCATTTTCATGTCTCATGGGTCTGTGTGGCTTGCATTTCCAAAAGGATTCCCTTGCTAGACAAATGACAATATATCTGTCTAAAGCTGTGTGGTTTATTTACAATTACTTAGCTAATGGCAGGCTAAAATGCACAGACCATAGATCTGATTCTTCCTGAATTCCAAATATTTTCAGCTTTTAGGCAAGGAAGGCTCTGCATAAACAGATCGAGTTGAACTCAAGGTACAAGAGTTGCAAACAGTTCTAAAGACATGTGATAAAGTTTGCACAAAGCAGGTATGTTTTCTACTGTCTGTAAAATGTCATCTTGCTATGGCATCCCTTCAAGTAGCCCTTGCCTTACCCAGCACTACTGTGCTGGGCTTTTTTTTTTTTTTCTTTTTTTCTTTTTGGTGAGTTGATATTTCATTGTAAGAAACATATTCTATTCTCTCTGTTTAGTTCTACACAGTTACACGAAAGTCACTTCAGTTTCTATATACACTTCAAACTGCACACACAGTGAAATCTGACTCTTTTGGAATGGGTTTCTATGGGAAATGGTGACAGATAGTCATGTAATTAGAAACACAATAAAAAATACAGAAGAGTCCTACCACCACAGTTAAGCCATCCATATCTATGCCAACCACTAACCTGTTCTGGGCCACTTCAGTCTTGTTTTCTCATAATAACACAGAAATGGAATTAGATAATGGTGTGTAGCCTCTTAGGTCTAGCTGCTTTCATTATGAAGGGCATATGAGGCCCAGGCGAGTTCCTGCATGTATCAGTAACCTGTTCCTGTTTATTGCTAGGCACCACTCCAGCCTACAGACACACTAGAGTTGGTTTATTTACCTGCTAGAGTTGTTTCCTGTAATGAATTAAATTACTATAGGAGGGTGGAAGAGATCCCTCAGTGGTGAGTCACACTGACTGCTTCCAGAGGATTCAGGTTCGAATTCCATCATAATGGCTTACATCTTCCTATAACTTAAAATCCAGAGGGAATTCATTCCCTGTGGTTTCCACGGGTACCTGAACACACACACACACACACACACACACACACACACACACACACACACACACACACATGCACACATGCACAAATTAAAACAATAATCAAAAATGAAACAAGGTAAGTATATTCCACACTCAAAGGGAAGGAGGAGTTCAGACTGCCCTGAAGGAGAGTCAAGGAATGTTTGGACACATAATAAACCATCATGTTATATTTTTTTCAAAAATTGGACAGAATTACTTCCTTGGGCAATATTTCCAGGCTCTTCTATATCATAATACACCAGAAATAAAATCACTACTTACCCAGATATATTTAATTGTGCAAAACTCTTTCAGAGCTTAAAGACAAGAGCTCACACTTGATAGTATTTTACCATCAAAGAAACACATTTAGGCTGCACTTAAATACTTATCTTTGCACTCACTTTCCTGAATCCAGTAGTTTTTCTATGAATGAATTATAAAATAAAGCATTATGATCTTGCTAACCTCATTGATAGAGTGGGAGACAAGGGAGGGTGTATCTTTGTAAACTCAGGGTACTTCTTAAAGAACATAACTGTGCTTGGACCCATGCCTGGAGGTACACACATGAAACCCTGATATCTTAAGGGGGAGAGGAAAGAGTACTGTGTGCTTGAGACACTCTCCTCAAAATAAAAATAGACACAAACTTGAACATACTGAAGGTAGCATAAAAGTTCTCTGGCATTCAATTTCAACTTTAAAATAATAAATTATTGGGGTTAGAGATATTTCCCAGCACTTAAGTGCACTTGTTATTCTTTCAGAGGACCTGGGTTAAGTTCCAAGCACCCACATGGCAGCTACAAAAGTCTGTAACTCCAATCCCAAAGGATCTGTTGCCCTCTTCTGGTCTCCACAGGCACTGCACACAAATGAGGTGCACAGACATGTATGCAGTCAAAGCAACTATACATATACAACAATACATTTTCAAATAATAATCCATAAAATTATCAATGAGGAAGGAGTTAGAGGGCTGATAAAACTCCCTTGTTGGGAGGAAATCGTCATTTATCATATCATATCATATTATGAAACATCTCAAGCCCTGGACTGAGAAGGAGAGAATTCCACAAACACACCAACAGTGATGAGTAGGGAGACAGAGCCACATCAAATGACGATCGTCCTGACTTCTAAGAAAATATCCAACATAGCATATTTTATCTAAAAACTGGAAGCAAATACCCAGCAAAGAGGAAGCAGTTTAGTAGTTTAGTAGTCACAAAGGATTCAGATAACAAAGACGACCCAGGTGCATAGTAACCTTCTCGTCATGTTCTGATGGGAAGAATATAAATGACACCTATATAAAACTACAATCATGTGAAAGATTTTTTTGTTTGCAAAGAGAGAATTGGAAATGTTGCAAAATGTGCAGATAAAGATGACTATTTATGTTTTGGCATAATTTGGAATATATTTTCTTTCCTACCTTGTCTGTTTGTTTTCTTTGTTTGTTTTTGTTTTTTTTTCTTTTTTTTTTTTTTTGGTTTTTCCAGACATGGTTTCTCTGTGTAGCATTGGAGCCTATCCTGGCACTCGCTCTGGAGACCAGGCTGGCCTCGAACTCACAGAGATCCGCCTGCCTCTGCCTCCCGAGTGCTGGGATTAAAGGCATGTGCCACCAATGCCCAGCCTGTGTATTTCTTTTAATGCACTGACTCTTGGAAAATCTATTTATACTAGGGCCAGTGAAATGGCACATCAGGTAAAGATGCTTGCTGCCAATCCTGACCACCTGACTTCAATCTCCAGGACCCATAAAGTATATGGAAAGAACTGACTCCTAAAAGTCATCCTTTGACCTCTACATATGTGTGCATGTGCACACATGTGCACACACATACACAAATAAATAAATGTAGCACAAAGTATTTATACCAAAAACACACCCAGTGTTTCTCAGAGAATTTGGGGAAATCTTGAAATGCTGTCTATGAGAGAAATATCATTGTTCACGACGTGGGTTGTGGTTCAGAATTCACAGGTTTGTGTTTTAGTGATAGTATCATGAACATGGAACCAGAAAGCATGCATGTATGTTGGTTTTTCAAGACAAGGTTTCTATGTGTAGCCTTGGCTGTCATGAAACTAGCTCTGTAGACCAGGCTGGCATAGAACTCACAAAGATCCACCTGCGTCTGCCTCCTGAGTACTGGGATTAAAGGTGGCCCCACCACTGCCCAGCCTATAAGCTATATTTTTACAATATTTTCCTCAGTCCAAAAGCTTTTCCTCCCTGGCCTCTATTCTTGTTGGTTCTGAAAACATCATGGCCTAATGGAGTAAGACACAGAATAGGGTGTTGTGTAAAACATTAAGTTACTACACCAGATCTCTTATGACAGCAACCAAGTCCCAAACTGTTCCCACGTGCTGGGGCCTCTGTTAAAACTAGAGTTGAGGGCTCTGCCCAGAAGGTTGAAGACAGGCTCAGGGATGAGGCACATGGTGGAAGGTTATTGAGGCTTTGGGGAGAAGAGGCTGGGGTCTTTGGTAGTGAGTGACTGGTTACATGCATGGCTTTCTTCAGCAAGGTTGTGGGCTTCATGTCACATCTTTTACAGGGCCAGTGTGAGAGAGGAGGCCAAGTAAGAGCAGTGGCAGTAAGTTGTGGTAACTGTGGTAACTGTAGATGGAGTGTGGGGCAGCATTGTCCAGGAGGGAGAGTGAGGCTCCAGCTGGACCCAGAATAGGAAACCAGTAAGGCACAGAGAATACCAGGTCTGAGACGGGAAGAGGAAGGCCTTTCCTAGGAGATCTACAACCTAGGAATCAGCCCTCCTGGTCAGGACACAGTGTCCTGAGCACCTGAGAACCAGCATTACTGAGAAAGGAGGGGCTAAAATCTCTGTCTGCCTATTTGCCGGGCTCTCTTAATCCAGAGACCTTATGGTTTGAAGGGTTAAACAACTGGGTGATCAGAGAACAGCAGAGGCCCCTCCCATTTTTCCAACCCACTCAGTTAATCAAAGTGACCACTCTCTTAGCTAAGGCTCAGAGAGATGCTAGGAGACTGAATTTGGCTTTCTCTGCCCCTCTGCCCTCATCCTTGTGTGTGTGTGTGTGTGTGTGTGTGTGTGTGTGTGTGTGTGTGTGTGTGTGTGTGTGTGTGTAAGCTAGACAACAACCTGGTGATTTTTGAGGCTGCTGGCCCCAGGAATTGGCCTGTCTGCACCTCCCCAGAATTGGGATTTATAAGTGCACAGGCCTCCAAGCCAGACATTTTTACTGAGTTGGAGACCCCATATTTGTGAGGTCAGCAGTTTACTGGCTGAACTTTTCCTTAGTACCTTTAGCAGTCTAAACAGTGTAACCCAGCACTCCACACTCACAGAAGGCCCTCCCTGAGAAACCCCTACCTCTTACCAAAGTCCTTGGTGCTCTGGCACCTGGCCCCCTAGGGTTTCAGCGACAGCCCTGGTCAGAGGCAGTAAGTTCACCGCAGGAGAAAGGGCGGTGGGAAGCAGGCCGGACTGGAGCCAGCTGGGTCAGCGACGTCCTGGGCGGGGCAGGCAGGTGGAGGCGGATCCAACCTGAAGCCTCCCAGCCCAGTCCTGTCACCTGTGGGTTTGGCACAACTCCGAGAAAGGCGCAGGCTCCTCCCTTTCTGGGAGTCTGCGCATCTGTAGGGTGGGCCTGGGGACAGCGGCACTTAGCCGTCTTCACTTTGGGTTCCCCTGGGAACCTGCTCCTGGATACTTCGGAGCACTTGTCTTTCTAGTGGAGAAAGTTTCTACGACTTTACAGCTAGCTCCGCAGGAAGAAAGACCCATGGAGGTGAGCTCCTGCTGGCTGTGACAGCTGAAGGCTGCTGGGGACACAGGACTAAGTAAAGCCCCTGCTCCCACCTGTCGCCAAGACAGCTCTAAAGAAAGAAGATCTGCTCAATTAGGACCTGTCTCTTGTGAGTTTGGACTGGGGAGCGGTTGAATCATACGGGGTGGCAGGGGCATGCCTGATTTAAGAAAATCTGGGTAAGGTGACCTGTGAGCAAGAAGCCCTCCAGGGCAGTGATTCCGGTCCAGCAGTCTTCATTCCTTCCAGCTCGTTTGTGTACAGTTAACAATGGTCTGCACAGAGCCTCGTTCTACCTTAAGCTCTTCCTTCCTCCTCTTGGAGGTCGTCTGTCCAAGGAGTTCAAGGTCAGCTAGGGACACTAGGTCAGTTGGGGGAATAGTTTTCACCTGTTGCAAATATTTAGTCTTTCACTATCTGGCCTCTCCTGACCCTGTTCACATACAGGGTTTTCACTTGCTCTGTCTTTCCTAACTCTCCCCCCCACTTTTAAATTGGACTTTTTTCTCCACATATTATATGAATTCTTTGGGAATTTCATGTATGTATACAATATATTTGGATCACATTCACTCCCACACCTTCCCCTAATTCCACCTAAATTCACCCCACCATGGCACTCCCCCTTCCCAACTTTAAGTCTTCATTTTTTTTTAAATAATCCACAAAGTACATTGTGCTGCCTAATTACACACATGTACTAGGGCCATTCACTGAAGCATGGTGCATTTAGCAGGGGCTACACCTTTAAAAATGCCTCTCCCTGGCCCAAAAGTCATCAGCTGTTGGTAGCTCCTTGAAACGGGGCTGGGGGTCTTTGAGTCCCTCCGACCTTCCAGGAATCTCAGGCACCAGGGAGAAGAAAGTAAGCTCAGGCTCTAACAAGTGCTTACAGGTTCTTGGAGTCCTTTTTCTACTTTCTTTCATCTTTTTTCTTGCATCATTTGTTCCTTCATTTCTTTTAGTTCCTTCAATATTAAATAACCTCCAAGAGTGTATTCTGTAAAGAACACACTAACAGAGACGGGAAGTGGCCCGCCACATGACACTCTAAAAAAAGAGACTAACCTTAAAAACCACAGAAATGGGTCTTCTGTGTTGAGTCCCAAATTGCTGCCTCTTTGGGAGATAAATGTAAATTGGAACTTTTTTCTGGAGACAAATTTTGCTGTCGTTCTTCTCCTTATGTACAGACTCTCCTGTTGTCTCAACCAAAGGGAGGCATGAGAAATCTGGGGCCCTCATGCAGAATCTTAATTCTGAGGCACCTTGAAAGTATTGGTATCAGGGCATCCCAGGGTTTCAAGACTGCTGCGTTCAGATATCCCAGAACTTGACAATTTGCTTATTTCTGTTACTTAATAATAATAGTGTTGCTCACAATCACTCATAGTAGCAGCCCTGTAATGTAATGTGCTTTGTCAGCACATTGTAGGTGGCACTTCTCTGGATTTTTTTTTTTTAAACCTGTTGTTAAGATTTCTGGACCCTGCTCTCCACCGGGCAGGGTCAGAGGCCAGCAGTTATGATGGGAACCTGGTAGAAAGAATTGAACTGTGTTCTCAGCTCTAGTTATAACTCAGTCTTGAAATTCCATTGAGTCCCTCCCTGTATTGACTCTGTGTGTGTGTGTCTGTGTGTGTGTCTCTGTGTGTGCATGTGCAAGCATGTGTGTTGGTGTTTGTAAGGCAGTGTTTTCTCTTAATTTTCAGAAGAAAGACTTCTCAGGAAGCATATTTGAACTCTTCCTAGAATACACATGTCCTGTCCTGTGGAGTACTGCTCTGCAGAATTTGGACTGTGGACTTTCCACTTGGTTCTAGAAGGTGTTCTGGCATGCTGGACATCTCTCCAGCTGACTAAGGGCATGGGGTTTAGGACTGATGGGACCTTAGACAGACTTCCTTTACTCTCCATGTCTCATTTCCTCCTGTCCACAGAGGATACTGTCCCTCGGGATATTATCCCTTTGCAGATCAGTGAAGGATATAACAAAAACAGTACAGGGCCTACAATTAATAGCCATTCAACAAATGAGAGCAATTTCTTCAGCGTTCTTTTTCTTATGATGTTTTTCATTCTTGGAGATTTATTGTCTGTTTTGTTTTGACACATGTCTCATGTAGCCAAGGCTAGCCTCAAATTTTCTATGTTGTTGGGGGTGACCTTGAACTCCTAATCCTTCTGTCACTATAACTTGTCTCTTTTTCTTTTATTAAGATAAAAATTATCTCAAAATAAATACCAAGTCCCACACATACATGTTCAACATTCAAGCAAGAATAGGATGACGTCCTCTTGGTTCACAGTTGGTGGATGTGTTTCCTGTGAGCTAGAAGTGGGTTGTGAGCCCAGAGAGCAGATGTGATCTTAAATGGCTTTATAACATAATCTAATGCATATCTACAACCAAGGGGATTCTCCCCATCTACCCTTTGCTCTGTGTGTCCACCTCAGAGTCACATTCTTGGGATGAGTATCCACACACTGCCCTGTCTGGGGAAGATGGAGAACAGGGAAGCAAGTCACCATTCATACTTGTTCACAGCTAATACGTAGACTCTCTGACTTCCTTCCAAACCTTTGCTCTGTTGACTATAGCTAGATCTTGCTGAATTATTTCACCTCTGGGTTTTGCTGTCCTCAAACGTAAAATGAGAAGTCTCATGCTACTTTAACATCTCCTCTGTAAGGGTCTTTCCTTCCAGAGGCTGTTAGAAGACTAAGGTGGTCACACAGCACTTTCCTGTGGGGTGAAGTGTCCTACCCTACAGCACTTGCCCTGGGTAGACACAGTGAAACACTAAACTGTGATTGAGTCCAGGAAGAACTTATGACTCTCCTTCATATCATGACAAGCAGGCCAACACAGACTGCAAAGATTGCTCAGTGGTTAAGAGCACTTACAGCTCTTCCAAGGGATCAGAGTTCAGTTCCCAGCACACAACTCAGATAGCTCATAACTGCCTATAACTCTAGCTCCAGGGGATTCCACACTTCTTCAAGCCTTCAGGGGCACTTGCACACATATGGCATACACACACACATATAGGTGTAAAAATGTACTTTAAAAACAGCCCAGTAAACAACTTAGTTGGTATGATTTGGAATAAAGTCTAAAATTATATTTACTGCTCTTGGTATTTGCCGTTGTTATCCAAACACTACAGTCTGAGTTTGGAAGAAGATCCTCCTACTCTTCACGTGTTCTCTTGCCATAAAAAAAAAAAAAATCTGCAGCCCTACTTGAGTTTGATGATATCTCTAGTTCAAGTTCCAGTCATCACTTCCTTCTGAGCTATTTAAGTGAATGTTGGGGGAAAATGTCATGGAAGAGGTATTGTGGATAGATTCATTATTTTGGATGAAATGATGAATGTATTAGTCATTCTAAAAATTTTGTGAGGAAGTTCTTAAGGAATTTTACCCTTTTGATTTCTCTTTGGTATGCTCAGCTCTCAAAACCCTTTTAAATACAGTATGAAGGAGTTAGTTCCCTATCTTCCAAGCTTTGTGCAAGTTGGCTGAATAAAGGAATACCTACCTCGAGTTGCCCTTTTCTGCCTCTTATGACTACATGAATTCAAAGAAAAGAGTTTTGTTGCAATGCCCTGCAAGGTGTGGAAAGATTATACCTACCATGTAGGTAGCAGTAGACACAAAAAGGAATTTAATTACTTCAGGTTTTGTTCATTGTAGAGAAAAATTGTTCTGCAGGGTCCAGATCAGCCCTGTTGATTACTGAAATCCTAGAGCAGGCCGGGTTTGTTTCCATTCTCATCAGACCATGATTATCTGGCATAAGAAATTAGGTGAGAATTATTCTTTTGAGGTATTTGTTCCCTTTGTTCATTTTCTTTGATTTGATCAATTAATTGATCATTTGTTCGTTGTACTGATACACATAAGGCTCAGACAGAATCAAGCCAAGACTGAGTTAAGTTGCTTAGCTTATGTGTAAATGTCACTGGAGCCCCAGTGTAGATTCTCATTCCTGGACTCATCCTGAGAGGTTCCATCCAGTGGGAAACCCAGGACTCTTCATTTGAACAGAACTCCAAGATGATGCTGAGCCTATGGAAACTATTGTCTTTTGTGTGTGGCACACTCACAAGTGTGTCTATGTGTTCATGTGTATGCAGGCATGCATTGGTACACTTGCAAATGTGTGCACATTTGTGACGAACCTGGAAATCCACGTTGGGTGTCTTTATTTATCTCTCCTCATCTTACATTTTGAGGCAGGGTTTTTCACTGATACCAGACCTAACTGATTATCTAGTGTGTCTGGACAGGTTTTCCCTTAATTTGATGCTTTTTTCCCCCTATTTTTAATACTAAACAAAGTGTCATCGAAAACAGTTTTCTCTAAACACTTGCAAATGAAGGTCCTTAGGCTATCAAGAATTATAGTAGGTGGATTAGTTCAGGACTTGGGGGGAACTTGATTTAATCATGAACTATTTTATTAGATTCTTCCACATTTACTCTCAATCCTGGATATAAATTCCCAGCTGAGTATTTCAGTATTTGATCCCCTGACAGACCCTCACATGCACACCTCCCAGGCTCCCCCAAACCCTTACACACACAAACATACATCCACATGCACACACACACAGTCCCCCCACACCCATATGCACACGCCCACACACTGCCCCACACCCCCACATCCACATGCACATACATACACACACACGCACACACATGCACCCATACCCCCCCACAAACACACACACACACACACACACACACACACACACACACTGAGAATCCTCCTCACTCCTCATCCAGGCAGGGCAAATTCACCCTGTGTCTGACTCTCTGCATCTTAAAGAAACCAGACTGCAGCCCTTGTTCCTCAGGGGACACAGGTTCCAAGACCTATCTATAGGCACCTCAGGAGGAGGATGCTCCACCTCCATGTTTGGTAGCCTCCTGAGTCAGGCACTTCCTAAGTATGTACTGGGGTCAATCAGCACCCACCCTCTACATGACTATCGAATCCAAATGGCTTTGCTTTTCGTGACACACTTTGTAGTCATCTCCTCTTGTAGCCGAGAGAAACTTTAAATAATTCTCCATGCCACCTTTCAAGAAACACAGCGTATTCAATTTTAATCATGATTTCAGAGTTGGGAAGTGATTTTCTTAATCACTGTGTTCTCATCTTTCCATTACTTATTTAGCCTAAGAGAAACAGAAACTGGTTCTAAGCAGCTCACACCCTGGGTGCAGAGGTAATTACTTGTCCTGTGGTCCCAGAAGGGCAGGATTTGAAGAGTTCTGTTTACCTACACTTTTGTTTTCTATTGAACAAAACTCTGACGGGGAGAGCAGCAGCCTTTTTGTTTTGTTTTGGTTTTGTTTTTGTTTTCTCTTCCCCAGTGACAAAAAGTGAGTCAGAATGACCCTTGAATTGCTAATGTCTGTCACCTGGAGAAGGAGCAAATTATTTTCTGACCTCTGTGTTGCTGCATTTAGAACATGCGTTCTGAGTACCTGCTTTTTTTTTTTTCCACTGCCTCTTTTGCCAGCCGAGGTGCAACACAAACTATTTTAATTAATACCGTGTCACCAAAAGGGATTGAGATAGCCAATTGAATTCTGCCAAGATAGAGTCTTTTGATGAAAACATATCTTTATTGATTGAGGGTGGAAAAAAAATCATTCTTAAAATGAAATCCAGGGGAAAAAAAATCACGTCCCTCAGAGAAAATTTCTGAGTGGCAGGCCGAGATTAACATCATAAAATTGAATTTGTGCTTCAAGCCTTTGATGTAACCAGCAGCTGGGAGATGGTGCTGCCCTAGCTGAGTGCCCTCTTATTATTGTGGAGAATGAAATAAGGGTTTCTGGTGTCCCTCCTCCAAGAAATACAAACGAGCTATTACTAGGTAGTTTCTTGCTAGTTAAAATGGGTTGGATCGATTCGAGGCCTCTTAGGCCCTCATTGGCCCATGAACTGTAGGAGTTGAGCATTTGTTTATGCCCCAGGGACAGAATTGGTGGCTGTTGCTATAGAGTGACTTCTTTGGCTTCTTTGGTCAGTAGGAACCTAGCAGAGCAGAGCAAGAGGCTCCTCCTTGCCAGGGGCGAGTTTGGAATAGGCAGAGGCTGGGAAGGTTAGCATGCAGCACAGTGCTAGGTCTCCTGGCCTGAAGGTTCAGCCAGCCCCTGAACTACCCTGTGTGGAAGTCATCTCTGAGTTCCAAACTTAGGATGCACGATCACTCTTTAACAGGTTTTCTGTTTTTGTTTAGTTCTGGTGCTTTGAATTAACTGCTGCCCACACCCTTGACTCTGAGGGTGTAATTAGTAGGTTTTGTAGATTAAGTAACAAAAATCTCTTTGCAGATTCACCCTCAGACCGAAGAGTGGCTTGAACCTTAGTCACCCTGTGGTTGAGCTTAAGTTGTACTTGTTTTCTGTTGTTTCCTCTTCTTCGGTGTACAGGCTTGCTCATAGGGACTGTAAACAGGAGGTGATATTGTCTCAACCCTCACTCTCATGCCCTTTGAGATGTGGGATGGGCCTTGAGGTCAGACAGACATAGGATATAATTATTCCTCACCAAGGAATTCAGATTAACCAAGCCTCTTCCCCCTAGGAATAAATACTAAATGACAGGTATGCAGATGAAATAGGAAAGGTGGAAAACGCCCCAGTCCAGTGTTGAAGTTGTAGCTGGTATTTAGTAAGCATGTGTAAGTGAAATCCGTAAAGGTTTCTTCTATATGACTCAGAAGGAGAGGGAAAGCCAACTGAATTATGGATGTGTTCTCAAAGGAGAAATGGGAAAAGCCAAGGCCAGGGAGATGCCGTGTACTAAAGAGATGATGTGAGGAAAACAAAAAGGAAATAGAGCTGTCTGGCCTATGACAGAAATCCCACAGAGGTAAGAAGGGATAAGTAAAGGCACTTGCTGCCAAGATGGAGAAGCTGAGTTCAATCCCCAGGACCACTTGGTAGAAGGAGAGAGCCAACTCCCTGAAATTATCCTCTGACTTCACATATATGTGTAGAAACACACACACACACACACAGAGGGGGGTGTGTTTTTAAAAGGAGCCTGGTATGGCCAGAGCACTTGTAACTAGCTCTGGGGAGGCAGAGACAGGCAGATCCCTGGGGTTAGACCCTCAACCAGATTAGATTATCAGTGAGCTCTCTGTCAGCAAGAGATGTGGTCTCAAAGAAACAGGTTTATGACACCTGAGGAATAATAGCTGAGGTTGTCCTCTGACCTCCACAGGCAAGTGTATACAAATGGGCCACACAGTCACATATACACACATCAGGGATTTAAGTAAGACAAGGTTCATTTGTGTGAAAACCCTCTAGTCCTGTATCTCCAACTAAGTGCCTGTGTAGGTATAAGGTGTAAGTATAAGCATTCCATGAAGGAGACGGACTTAAAGGCCTCCAAAGATCCTGGTCCTGACCACTGCACTGGCAGAAAGCACCAGGATTGAATGTTAGGATGATTCTCTGAACAGACTCGTTCCTGTAGGTGGCCCTGTTGCCCTCTGCCTTGTCTGGGGGAAGAAGGGATGTACTCAATAACAGTGGATTCACATTCGTTGTTGATTTGTATGTAACTGGGAGAAAAACAAACAAACAAAGAAACAAATGTAATGTTGGAGTCAAGGCTAGGGGACAACCTAGCCTTGGGAAAACCTATTTGTCCCAGAAGAGCCAAGGGGTGAGAGGCTAGCTCCTGCCGACTTCAGGAAAGATGCCTTTTGCAGTGAGATCCTCCCTGTAGGTGTTCATACCACTGGTTCATTCTCTAGCTGCTGTTGTGATTTCTAGAAGGCAGATGACTGGGGCTTTACCAACCTGGGCTGGAGCCAGCAGTGGCGGTACTGTCCTGTTACGGCCAGACAAGGTAGAAATGGTTCTCAGGAGGTACGTAAGGTTCCGGGCTTTGAACATTTCCATTGTCCTTCTGCATGAGTCCCTCAATCCCATCTACTCCCCATGCCATAGTTGTCTCCCCACACGCTCCTGCATTTGCTTAAACATGCCCCCCCCCCACCCCAAAGACTCAGGGCAGCTCTCTCCTCAGACACAGACAAACTCCACGTGGCTTGGGACACTCTTTGTCTCTCTTGTGGAAATCCCTACAATCTGGCAAAGTCTCTGACTCACTGAGGGTGTGCAATAAGGATTTCAAAGCAAATGCAAACAAATAAAGGTAAGCAGGACAGAGAAAAAGAGTGAGAGCTAAGAAGGGAGGCATTGAAGTGGCAGACAATGAAACGTGGTACCAAGACAAGGAAGTTATTATAGGAGATTAGCATAGCACACAGAAAAACAGTTAAAGTAAGGCAAAACTGGAATACTGAAGTGATAGGAAGATGCTCATGTGTAAATGACTCTGCTTTTTAAAGGACAGAAAGAATCCCAAACAAAGGCACATGGGGAGTCCTTTGTGTTGGTAGAATTTCAGCATACTGTTTTTGTTTGTTTGTTTGTTGTTACTTTTACTTTTTATAAGTATGTGCATATGTGTGTTTGGGTATATGAATGAGAGTGCAGGTTCCCAGAGAGTCCAGAAGAAGTAACTGGATCTCTAAGAACTAAACTATAGGCTGTGTTGAGCTGTCCAGTGTAGGTGCTGGGAATAGAACTTGGGTCCTCTGCAAGAGCAGTCCCTACTCCTAATAACTGAATTATTTACCCAGCACCCCTACCCCAGTAGGGTTTTAAAGAGACAGAGGGAGCTCAGTAATCCCAGTACTTGGGAGATGGATGCAGGAGGATCAGAAGTTCAGTAACCCTCAGCTATATAGATAGTTCAAGTCCAGCCTAAGTTATGAAAGACATTGTTTCAAAAAACGAGGATGAAGAAATGAAGGTGAAGAAAAGGATCTCACTGTCACAGTGTATTGTGGCCATGTGATCTAGCAGCACACCAGGAACATATATATATATATATATATATATATTAGTGCCTGCTGTTTTACTGGGCATTTTTAAAAAGGAAACCAGCATATGCAATGTCATGACTCTGTGGAAACATGATTTCTAAGGATATGCTTATGTAATGCAATTTATTCTTTTTTATTTTATAAATAGAAATTTATTTCACACAGAGTTGTGGAGTTGAGGGAAGCAGTGCTGACCTCAGCTATGGTGTTGGCCAGGAGCACATGAGAGTAGGAGATCCCATCACCAAACAGGAACCAGAGATTTATTCTTACCCAGATTAATTCATATTTTCCCTGTGTCAACCTAAGCAAATATACTACTAGGCAAGTTGTTTTTCCATATTGTTCTTGGAAATGACAAAAACACATGACTCAACACTGAATGGGTTTGTAGAATTCACACATACACAAAAACAACTGCTTTGCCAACAACACAAACACTTATTTAAAGCTAACCACTGGGTGACTCAGTAGCAAGGACATTGAGAGCTGAGAGTTTGTTTTTCACCTTTCCCTGATCTGTGAAGCCCAGCCCAACAATTGTACAAATGAAGTATTTTTTTTTACTTAATTAAGAATGGTCATAGGGCTGGAGAGATGGCTCAGTCTTTGAGAGCATTTGCTGCTCATCCAGAGGACCTAGGCTTGGTGCCTGCACCCACATCCAACAGCAGGACGCCCTCTTCAGGCCTCCATGGGTACTGCATGCATTACATATCTCCCCACCCCCACCCCTACCTGACCCCTGCCACCACCAGGCATACATGATTTAAAAATAATGAAATAGATCTTTTAAACACGGACCAAAGAGTGCTAGATAGTTTTAGGTTTAAAAACAACAACAAAAACAAACAAACAAAACTGGCTTTCAGTATGAATGTATGGATAGTTAAATGTAGTACAATTTGAAACAAACCAACCAACCACCACCACCACCAAAATCCTTGAAAAAGCAAAATTCTTTTAAGGCCCAACCCTGAGGTTTTAAATGTGGGGACTGACCTTCTCTGAACTGTTCCCAGATTGAATAGACATGAAAGTGTGTGTCACTCACAAAAAGTTCCCCTGAGCTTCTCATGTTTCTTTTCCCACGCTAACACCCATCTCTCTAACAATGCCAGCACAGAACACGCTTGGCTGTTGTTTACTTTTGTTAGTGCTGGGGCTACACAGCTTAGCAAGCAGGAGGTGAAGTGTGCAGGCAATACTTCCTAAAAACCCGTAACTCAGCAGGTAGAGCTGGAAACTCCACCTGTCCAACAACTGGGAGGCAATTTCTTGGTTGGTTTGTTTTATTATATGTTCTGGATCGTGAGTATTGAAAGTGAGGGGATTAATATGCATATCTGCTTAATTAATATTACCTACTAAGATAATCGCTGAAAATGGGTTTTGTTTTCAGAATATATATTCTGATTGTGGTTTTGGCTCTCCCTACTCCCCTTAGTTCCTCTTCCCTTCCACGCCCATCCAGATGCAGGCCCTTTATGTCTCTCTTTAAAAACAAAACGGACAGGTCACACACACACACACACACACACACACACACACACACACACACACACACAATTTTTAGGAAGTGTCTTCTGCATTAAATTTCCATACAATTCAATCAGATGGCCCTTAGTTTTAGTTGTCCCTTTACGCTCCCCTCTCCCCTTCCCCTCCATGTTTGATTCCCCCCTTTCCAAACCATCCATAAGTATCTATTGTATTTCCTCTTCCTAGGGAGATCCACCCCCAGAGTTCCTTAATCTATATCTAACCCTGTGGTTATATAGAGTATAGATTGTTTATCAATGAATCAACAGATAACATCTATGTTTAAATAAAAAATACCATATTTGTCTTTGGGGGTCAGAGTTACTTCACTCAGGATGATCATTTTCTATCTCCAGCCATTTACCTGGAAATTTTAACTTTTTCATGGCAGAGTAATATTCCATGGTATAATGTTACCACACTTTCTTTATCCATTCATCCATTGATGGATATCTAGGTTGTTTCCAATTTTTGCCTATTGTTAATAGAATAGCAATGAAAATGATTGAGCAAGTGTCTCTGTTGCAGGATGGAGCATCCTTTGGCTATATGTTCAAGAATTGGATTTTGAGGTAGAATGATTCCCATTTTTTTGAGGAACCACCACACTGATTTCCATAGTGGCTTACAAGTTTACATTTCCAGAAGAAATGAATAACTGTTCCCATTCCTCCACAAATTGGCAGCATGACCTATCATTTTTTTATTGATCTTGTCCATTCTAATTTATGTAAAATAAAATCTCAAAGTAATTTTGATTTTCATTTCCCTGAGAACTAAGGATGTTGACCATTTCTTTAAGGGTTTCTCATCCATTTTAGTTTCCTCTTTTGAGAAGTCTCTGTTTAGATCTGTACCCCATTTTTAATTGGGCTATTTGTTTTCTTGACATACAGTTTTGAGTTCTTTATATATTCTGGATATTAGCCCTCTATCAGATGTGTAGTTGACAAAAATCTTTTCCCATTCTGTAAGCTGCCACTTTGTTTGAATGATGGTATCCTTTGTTGTATAGAAGCTTTTCAGTTTCATGAAATTCCATTTATTAATTGTTGATCTTAGTGCCTGTGCTAACAATGTTTTGTTTAGATTTCCTGTGCCAATGAGTTCAAGGCTATTTCCTACTTTCTCTTCTATCAGATTAACTGTGTCTGGCCCTATTTTGAGGTCTTTGATCCATTTGGAGTTGAGTTTTGTGCAAGATGGTTAAGCATGAATGTATTTGCATTCTTCTACATGTATTCACCTGGTTTGACCAACACTGTTCGTTGAAAATGCTGTCTTTTTCTCCAGTATGTATTTCTGGTTCCTTTACTAAAAATAAGGTATCTATAAGTATATGGATTTATTTCTGGGTCTTCAACTCTGTTCAGTTTATGTCTTCTTTTTGTGTGCCAATACCATATTGTTTTTATTACCATGACTTTTTAGTATAATTTGACATCAGGGATGGTAATCAATCCATCAGGAGTGTTATAGGTATCGTGTGTGTGTGTGTGTGTGTGTGTGTGTGTGTGTGTGTGTGTGTGTGTGTATTTCCATATGAAGCTAAAAATTGTCCTGTCAAGTTCTGTGAAGAATTGTGTCTGCATTTTGATGGGGGTTACATTGAATCTGTAGATTGATTGCTTTTTTGGTAGGATAACCATTTTTACTGTATTAATCCTACCAATTCATGAGCATGGGAGAACCTTCCATCTTCTGAGATCTTTTTCAATTCCTTTCTTTTATATCTTAAAGTTTTTCTATCATAGAAACCTTTTGTTCACTTGCTTGGTTCAAGTCACCCCAAGATAATTCATACTTTTGAGGCTACTGTGAAAGGTGTTATCATTTGTATGTAGTGATTTTCATGTGCTAATTTTGTATCCAGCTACTTTGATGAAAGTGTTTTTCAGCTGCAGGAGTTCCCTATGAAAATTTTAGGGTCACTTGTGTATACTATCATATCATCTGCAAATAACAATACTTTGAGTTCTTTCTGTCTATTTGTATCCCCTTGGTCTTCTTAAATTGTCTTACTGCTCTAGGAAGGACTTCAAGTACTGTATTGAGTAAGTATGTAGAAAGTGGACAACCTTATCTTGTTCCTGATTCTCTAGAAATGCTTTCAGTTTCTCTCCTTTTAAGTTGGTGTTGGCTATGAGCTTGCTGTAAATTGACTTTATTGTGTCCTAAAATTATCTAAGTAGAAGATAACCACTTGATAGTATTGATCAGGAACTTTGTTTTAATGTTGGCTAAGGGTTAATTTGGGAGTAGTTATGCTTCCAAGGATAGAAGACAGGATCATGATGGAACACAGGAGTGTGTGTGTGTGTGTGTGTGTGTTATACTTATTTGCCTTGGGCTGTCTTCAGCTAGATAGATGCATTTATTATTGTTGTTGTTGTTTTGCCCTTTCTATTATCCCAGTAATCATATTCAAGAAATCATTTGCTTTGGGAACCTTCGTAAGCAGGCAGGTGTTGGAAGACTTCTGTGGGGACCATGCCAAGTACACAGGATGCCTCTGGTTCCCTCAGGTCCTGGCTTCTTCATACATCCATGGTCAAGGTTACTCTGACAGGGACTATGCAAATGATATGAGTTGTGTAGAAGCTCTGTCTTTCTGCTGCCTTCTTTAGTTTGCTTTTGTTTTATTTTCTGGTACAGAACTGGGCTTTGCCACCCAACCAGCCAGCTGTGTGACAGTGCCAGCTAGTTTCTTATTGTTTAGCATCTCTGTCCCTTTGAGGTTTATGAAAGACAATTTGTGATCAATAACCAGACTTATTTATTTTTAGATAAAATTAGTATACAGTAATTAACTCACAAATGAAAACACCTGCTGGGTGGTGGTGGCACACACCATTACTCCTAGCACTCAGGAGGCAGAGGCAGGTGGATCTCTGTGAGTTTGAGGCCAGCCTTGTCTACAGAGTGAGTTTCAGGTTAGCCAAGGCTAAACAGAGAAACCCTAACAATAGCTTTGCCAGTAAGAGAGCCCTTGTGCTAGCATGTACTATCTGAGCACTCCTATTTATATAAATGTTGTGTTCTAGTTTTACTTTTCTTGTTGTGATAAAATATCTAACTCAAAGCAACATATGGGAGAAAATAATCTCTTTGGCTTACGATTCCAGGATATAGTTCATTATTGAGGGGAAGTCAAAGCCACAGTCAAGAGCAAAAAGAAACAAATACACCTATACTGTCTGCTGCCTCCTCATTCTCATCTAGCTTTCTCCTGTCTCATATAGCTCAGGATGCCCTTTCTAGGTAATGATGCCACCCACAGTGGACTGGGCCCTTCTACATAAATTAATGATAAAGACAATCCCCTACAAACATACCTATAGGCCAACCCAATCTAGAGACTTTCTCAGTTGAAGTTTCTTCTCAGGTGATTCTTGGTTGTGACAAGTTGACACTTAAAACTAACTCGTCATGTGACTTATTCAAAACCATGAAGGTGCTTACACAAAAAATAAAAAATAAAAATGTACTACTTCTTTATGATCCCTTATCTCTGTCATTCATTCAGTAGCTATACTGAGACTAATTATGAATGAGGTAGACAATGAGTATTATGTATAAGAATGATTAACCTAGTGTCAATTTTCAAAGGTAAAGTTTCACAACTTTACAGATGAGAAATACAAGGCTCCAAGATTATTTTCTTGCCAGTAAGTTAGAGGAGGAAGAGGCCAAGATGAACGAAGGTGACTCATTCTATTATATCTTCTTGTTTCTTTTTCTTTCTCAAGAAAGCATGTTTTCATTGAAAATGATAGAGATGATGATGTCCTAGTTACACACCTGATGATGCTTCTGTCCTTTTTGATGTGACACAGGCAGAGAGCCTGGAGTGATCAGTTTCCTCTGAGTGTTCTCTCCCAGGACAAGGAGGTGCCTTCCTAGAGAAGTCATACCATGCCAGTTTTATTCTACTTCTTCATTATCCTGATGAGCATTTATTCCATAATTTTATCGTTTATTTTTAACTCTGTGTGTGTGTGTGTGTGTGTGTGTGTGTGAGAGAGAGAGAGAGAGAGAGAGAGAGAGAGAGAGAGATCACATGTTTGCAAATCCACAAAGACCTGGAGCAGGGTGTCAGATCCCTTGGAACTGAGAGTCAAGGGTGATTATGAGCTGCCCAACTTGGTTGCTAGGAACAGTAATTTCATCCTCTGAGAAATGCAAGTGCTCTTAACCACTAAGCCACCTTTTCTAGCCCCTAGCCTCCACATTTTAAAGTCTCTTCCCCATTGTCTAGATGGAATATCATCACTTAAGAAATATTCAGCAAGTGTTACCTCTGTCAGTCGAGGTGTTAGGGTGAGGATGGAGCAGGGACTCACAGCTTCCCAGGTATTTCCTGCTTGATGACAGAGATCAGCTTTGCAAGGGGAGTGGGAGGTGCCCGTTACCCTAAGCAGAGCACTGCTATTGTGGCTTTACAATATGTTTGACTTGAAGTCAATCTGAGCTCATGCTGTGAGTTCATGCAGCTGTCTTTAGCTGTTGCATAACTGCATGACCAGGAGACTGGATTCTTAGGGGCAGATATAGCTTCTCAAACCCTTCAATGGCTGGAGCCTTCTATTATTCTAAAATGTTTCTGCCCCTGATCATGTTTTACTTTAGTTAGTTGTGGTGGTTTGAATAAGTATGACCCCCATAGACTAATGTGTTTGAATGTTTGGCCTGTAGAGATTGACACTTTAGGAGCTGCAGCCTTGTTGGAGTTAGTGTGGCTTTGTTGGAAGAAGTATGTTACTGAGGTCTCATATGTTCAAGCTACACCCAGAGTGGCAGACAGTTCACTTTCTGATGCCTTCGGATCAAGATGTAGAACTCTCCAGCACCATGTCTGCCTGCACGTCATGTCCCGCCACTATGATAATGGACTGAACTACTGAAACTGTAGGCCAGCCCTGATTAAATGTTTTCCTTCATAAGAGTTCCTGTGCTCATGGTGTCCTTTCATAGTGATAGAAACCCTAACTAATGCTTTCCATTCTTTAAATATACAGGTTGGAGAATTTTGATTTCTTTTCCAACCTTTTCTCCACCTTGCCTGGTTTTTACATGGCAGGCATACTGGTGGGAAGCTGCTCTTCATGTATATCAGAGTGAGATCTATTTCTGGAATCCAGAGAGCAGTTTTTCAGATCTGGGTGTAAAGATAGGCATGCTTCCATCTGCAGGAGACATCTGATATGCTAATCCCGGACACTAAGCAGCCTCTACTACTTAAGAGTGTTAAAAAGAAATGCTCAAAAAGGGAGAGTCACAATGGCCTCATTGCACAGGACTAAAGCAGAGACAGAGAGATGTAGTAGACAAGGAAAGTAAAAGCATGCTACCTGAATTGGGTTCTCATTGCCAGAAGATGACAGGAGAAAATGCAGGAAAATATGGGGCAGGTTTCTAAACAGGACCAATAGGGGGTGGGAGAGGTGAGGGGAGGACCCAGGGCCTCTCAGCTTTATGCCCCTTTCAACCTAAATGATGGAGCCATATCTATCTATCTATCTATCTATCTATCTATCTATCTATCTATCTATCTATCTATCCATCCATCCCTCCCCTTTTCTGTGGCTTTCCCTGAGTTTCAGTCATTTGTTAGTCTCAGAGAATGAGCTCCTGGACACTGGATGACCATCAGTGTCCCCATTATAGGACTTTTCATAGAAAGTAAAAATAGTCACAATTCATGATTTGAATGGTTCAAAGTCATTTGCAAGTAAAAGTCTCCATATCTTCTCTTATTCAAGAACAAAATGTTGAAAACATATAACTGAATGAGCTTGGCTTTATTAAGCACAGAAATGGGACATCTAAATGACACGTTGCTCTTCATTGACATGTACCCGACATCTGATTTGTTTTTAAATATGTAATTTTAGAAGTAAAATTTAATACTATGTTTTTCTTCATAAATATTGTATTTGTCATTAGATCTACATTATGTCAAATACAGCATTATAATAGGCCCTTTAACTATTAAACCTAAGATATTTTTAGGTTTGCTCATTTTATTTTGTATGTATGGCTATTTTGCTTTCATATATGCATGTGTACTGTATGCATACTTGATACCTGCTGAGGTCAGAAAATCACATCTGATCCCCTGGAACTGTGTTAAGGATGGTTGTGAGCCCCGAGATAGTTGCTTACAATTATGCAGCACAGGTCCTCTGGAAAAGCAAAAAGTGCTCTTAACCATTGAGCCATCTCTCCTGTGCCTGGACTAAAACAATTTCTCTTTAAAGCTTTCTCACCATGCCACTGAGAAATGACACAATTATGTGTCTATCCACACATACCTATGTGTATATGGGAGGTTCTCTGGGAATTCAGACCAGTGAAGAGGGGCGCTAACTCCAAAAGATAGGTTGGTACAGTGTCAGGCACTTTCTGTATGTCACAGCAGCTAAGTCATACACTCTAAGTACTTCCATGTGTTCAGTGCATTTGTTACGTGTTAAAGCCTCTTTAGGGAAACTGTGGTGTCAGTGGTGTGTGTGTGTGTGTGTGTGTGTGTGTGTGTGTGTGTGTGTGTGTGTGCATTCTGGAGACTTTCCTGAGGAAGATAAGTCAGGGTATCTGGGTAAGTTACAGTGCTTGGGAGAAAGTCCAGATCAGAGTTCATCATTGAGGGAAGCCAGTGTAAGAACTCTAGCAGGAGGAGGGGCAGGAGCCATGAAAAACATTGTTTGTTGTCTTATTCTCCAAGGCTTGCTCAGCCTGATTTCTTGTACAACTCAGAACTACTTGTCCAGGGGTATTACTGCCCACAGTGGACTAGGCTCTCCCATATCAACCAACAATCAAGACAATGCCCCCCAACACACACACACACACTCACTCACATGCCACCTTGATCTGGTCAATGTTTCAGTTGTTTGTATTGATTGCACCCCAGGTATGGAATGTAATGTAAGTTCTCTATTAGAGAGCTATAATTTCAAATTTCAAACCTTAGATGAGAGAGAGAGAGAGAGAGAGAGAGAGAGAGAGAGAGAGAGAGAGAGAGAGAGACTACTAAGAAGTCCAAGTTGGGCTTTAAGGTTTGTCCACCTATCTCAGGATCTCAGGCAGGTCTCTCTCTCTTTTTTTAAGACTTATTGTCCTTGCCATTTCAATAATTTCTAACATTTTATTTGTTCATTTTATGGTGAATTTTAAATTAGTCCCCCAGGGTACTCAAGCCCTCTGCTTGCTCATAGTTTATTAATTTCATGGCCATGTTATAACTTTTTCTTATTAATTATATACAATTGTGGTTATGTTTCCATGAGAATTTTTGTTTAGACTTGGTTGTAACAGTATCTTTCAGAATGCTGCCCCCCAAATCAAAAAACAAACAAGCAAAAAAACAAAACTCAACTTTAATGAAGTATAATTGACATGCAATATATTTTAACAAATATGTAGTAAATATATACATTTAAAGCCTAAGTTTTGTTGTATATACACATATATAAGCCCACCTACAGAGATGGGATGATGAACATGTTCACCACTCTCAAAGCTGTCACTATTTGGGGCCTGCAGAGATTACTCATCAGTTAAGAGACCATGGTGCTCTCACAGAGGATCAGTGTTCAGTTCCCTGCACCATCATCAGAGAGTTCACAACTGCCCTTAACTCTAGATCCAAGGGATGCAATGCCTTCCTCTGGCCTTATAGAGACTGCACACACACACACACACACACACACACACACACACACACACACACACACACACACACACGTATGCACGCACATAAACATACATAATTGCAAAGCTCTCCATGTTCCTTTTTGAGCCCTCAGACTCCCCTGGTTCATCTTCCTGTCTGCAGGGCTTCACTGTTTTGCTGTCTGCTTTCAGTGACTATGTGCTAATATGAGCTTTCTAGCATTTTACCCAGAGGATCCCAAAGCATTGTTCTTTTTAGGTACTTGTTATTTTCAAATAATTGTTTTGCTATTCATGTGGGTCAGTGGGCCATTTATTTTGTTGAGGAACTGTATCCCATTGTACAGCTATGCCTCTGTTTCTGTGTCTGGTTACCTATTAGTTGGAATTTGGCGTGTTTACAGTTTTTAGCTATTGTGAGGAAAGTTTTTCCATGCAGCAGAAATAATAAACACAAGCTTTGAGTTTAGAGGTAGAGTAGATTGTCAGGGTCATGGAGTAAATATGTATCTGGCTTTGCAAGAAAAGGCCACAATGACTTCCATAATAGGCATCATAGGTTCTCAAATACAGTTATCTAGAACTCACTGTGTAGCCCAAGCCAATAGTCTTGAACTTGTGCCAATAATCGCCCCACACACACCCCAGCTCTCCATTGCTGGAATTATAAATGTGAGTTTCCCCAATTTTAAGAAGAATAACCATATACTTTTTTTTAAAATCAGTTTCTCTATATCTGGGATTTGTCCAACATGAGGAGTGCTCTGCAGGCTGTGGCCCTCTGGGGAAGAAAAGCGCCTCCACACAGCATCACGGCTATCATGATCACAGATGACCAGCAAACAATAGTGACTGGCAGTCAGGAGGGCCAGCTCTGCCTCTGGAGTCTCTCACCTGAACTGAAGGTGCGTAAAGGCCATAGGTATTAAACCCGCAGTGGTTGCTCTGCTTCTCAGCCCTACAGTAATGGTGGAAGGCTTGCATGATGGTGGAGGCAGTGTTCACAAGACAAATCAAGGTGCATAATTTGAAAATTATGAATAGTGTTAATCTATGCTACCAGCTAAGTACTATCACCCTTTAAGCTGCACCAAGTTTTACTATTCTCTATTCTGAATTATATGTGTAAGTAAGTGAACTACAGACATTTAAGTATAGTGCTAAAGAATTATGGTCCATTATATAAACAAAAGGCACTCCTGAAAGCCACTATTAACTAAATGAGTAATATCTTAATTATCTGGACATTTCTGACGTGCTAGCCTTCTTGCTATTCTTTGAGTCTCTGCTTTGCTGTGATTTTTTTTACAGACCACATCAAAACCTCTACATTCAATTTACTGTTGTCGCCCTCTGATTTCAGAACCTGACCTCACCTAGTATTGGACTCATCGATTAGCAATTAATTGTTTCTGTCCCAAGTCATAAACATTTAACATATCGGAATAGATATTTGCTTAACTCTAGCAGTCTCTAGACCCAATTTGAACAATTAAACTAATGATGTACTTAAAGTGTACTGCCCTCATTCAGAAGCCTTTTAAAGATCAAAACTATTTTTAGCCTTTAAAGTCTGTCACTTTTAAACCTAAATTAACAATTAATTGTAATTCTATTTTATAGTGTAATTAATTAACACCTCCTATCCCTGCACCATTCTGCTATAGGACTGCTAAGAGCTGCACAGCAGACCAGCTCAGATCAATGTTTATGAACACTTTTGAAAAGACTGGGTAGTGCTATAGTGGATGCGTTTGAAAAATGGTACTCATATATATCCAAATGTATGTTTCCTGTTATCGTTAAACTCAGACTCCTAAATGGCCTAAAATCTCTTGCTAATCTTTTTTTTAAATATCACTTTCTGGCTAAAGTGGCTGTCTAGCAATGCATAGCTCACTATAAGCTTAAGAAATCTGAATTCCCAGCGTCCTATTTCTTCTATGTCTTTCTGATACTCATTTAGTGCTTGGTCACTGAGCATTCTGAGTGCATACCAACAGTTAGCTTGAATGAGTTTATACCAGAAGGAGGACACCTGTGCCCAGGAGGTTACAGTATAGGAGAGGCCAGACTAAGGAAATTAGGCCACCTTGTAGGCAGTAGTCAGCTGTGTGGTGTTCCCTTGGAAAGTTCTGTCCTGTTCCGTTTAGGAGCAAGTTGTGTTCTTAGGGTTAAAGCAGAGGTTCTTCACAGGAGGCTAGTTTTCCACCTTAAGGACAATTGGTGATATTTTCAGGCATTTTTGGTTATCAAACTTGGAACCAGGGAGTTGCTGCTGACATTTAGTGGTTCTTCTTAATGTCTTAAAGTGTATATGCCTATTTAGAACAAAAAGACTTTCCAACCAAAAGCCTGTTATACCAATATTACATGTGTGGAGTGGAATGAGAGTCATATAGGCAAGGTGGGAGAAGCAAGTCATTTTATTTATGGAAACACGCTGCACCTGCAGCAAGGTAGAGGGATCCCTTCTGCTATATGAACAAGTGTCAAAGATAGATTAGCTAGGAGAGGAGATAAGGTTTGGCAATGGAGATGTTTTGATGCCCAGGAAAGGGATTTTCGAATCTTCTGGGCAAGGGGAGCCTCTGGGAATATCTGAGCTGGGTATGGGGATGAGCCTTGTGTTCTTGGTGTTCTCCCTAAGGATGCTATGGAAAAGTAGCCATGCAAATAAAATAGTGCATACAACAAACATGGTACTTTATATCTCTATGATTTTGACTGCTGTGTACCTCTTATGAGTGGTATTACTCAGAGCTTATCTTTTGATGCCATCATGGCAGGGAGCATGGCCACAAGCAGGTAGGAATGCCACTGGAGCAGCAGTAGAGTTTCTGCGATGTACCTGGATTTTTTTGTGGCTTTTAATCCATTGGAAAGGAATGGCATTTGAGTGGTTGTGCACCCAAGTGTGGTGTCTGTGTACAAGGGTGTATTATTTTCTGAGGTGGAACCTTCCAAATTTTCCAGGAAAAATGTAAAGTTAAAATTTAGTAAGTGATCCTAAGAAATTAGAGGGCTTTTTTTTAAAGCATGATTTTAGTATGACAAGAGATATTTTAAAGTAATTCTGATTGTGGTAGAAATAAAGGAAACCATTATATTAGTTATGTTTGGTTATCAGCTCATGTATATGTTTACATAGTTTAGAAAAAACAGTGGAATATAGCATTTTGTTATTTACAAGACATTTTAAAAATTATTTTGTATCCATTATGTTTATCCTTCACTTAAGGTGACATTATATATTTTCTTTTTTATTTTTATTAAAAGAGAAACCTAGAAAGGCTTACATAATTTTATTGCTATTGAAATGACTATACCGAGTATAGCCATGTTTAATTAATTAATAAATAAAAGCATTCATGATTACAACTCTATTATTGACATATTTATACAGCTGCTTTGAATAATACTGAAGACCTGGGGAGGGTAAAAAGGTTGAAGGAAATATAGCGTTTACTTCAAGCACAGTAATCTTAGCATAGGAGTTATTATTTTTAATTTCTCATTTCTTTTCTTTTTTTGTTAATTTAGTTTATTCATTTATTTTACATCCTGACTACAGTTTCCCCTCCCTCCTCTTGTCCCATTCCCTCCCCCACCACCTTCTCTCTTCATCCCTGCCAATCCACTCCTCCTCTCTTTCAATTCAGAATGGGGCAATTTTGTCATGGGTGTCAACAAAGCATGGCATATCAACTTGAGGTAGGACTAAGCTCCTTCCCTTGTATTAAGGCTTGGGAAGGCAACCCAGTATGAAGAATAGGTTCCCAAAAGCCTGCCAAAGAGTCAGGACAGGCCCTGTTTCCACTGCTAGGAGTCCCACAAGTAGACCAAGCTGTACAACTGTCACATATTTGTAGAGGGGCTAGGTCAATCCTATGGTGTCTGTGAGCTCAGATGAGCCCAGGTTAGTTGTCTGTGTGAGTTTCCTTGTGATGACCTTGACCCAACCACCCATCCCCCGACTTGTACAATCCTTCCTCCCTCTCTTCAATAGGATTCCTGGCACAGTGCTTGGCTGTGGATCTCTGCATCTACTTACATCAACTACTGGGTGAAGGATCTCTGATGACAATTAGGGTAGTCACCCATTTGATTACAGGAGATGACTAGTTCAGGCTACCTATTTACTATAAGAGTCTTATCTGGGGTCATCCTTATAGATTCATGGGAGTTTCCTTTGCACCAGGTGTCTACTTGACCCCTAAATGTCCCCTCCAATTTTTTTTTAATTTTCTGTGTGTGTGTGTGTGTGTGTGTGTGTGTGTGTGTGTGTGTGTGTGTGTGTGTGTATTTCTCTGTGAGTATGCACACATGAGTGCAAGTGCCCTCAGAGGTTACTAGAGAATGTATGATCCCCTAAAGCTTGAGTTACAAGTGAGTCTGATCCCATGTGGATGCTGGGAGCCAAACTCAGGCCCTTTTCAAAGACCATTAACTGCTGAGCCATCTCTCAGTCTCAAGTTTTCTACTCTATAGTTTTAATTTTCAGGGTCTGTTTTTTTTTAACAACATAGAATTATACTTTTTATTCCAGACATGAAATGTTAAAAGAATAAGCACTTAGGGTTACATCTTCAAAATGCTCATATGAAAGTAACACATTGATGTTGTAAATAAGCAATTGGTTGGTTTTCTTGTGTAGAAAAGTTCATTTTATTATCTTTGAGAGAGTCAAATTAGGCATTTAAAAAATTCAGTACCTTATTTTTAAAAGCAGTTTAAAATTGGCAGCTAAAGTACAATTTCATGTCAAGACAAGACCACACATACTGAAGGTCCTGAGTAGAAGAAACAGGGTTCTTCATCCCTCATGCAAGGTACCCACCGTCACTGTGTGTTCTAGTGTGACTACTTACTGCTGTGATAAATAACATGACCAAAAATCTTGGGGGAGGAAAGTGGTTATTAGGTTTATACTTCCAGGTAACAGTTCATTACTGAGGCAAGTCAGAAGGCAGGGACTCAATCAGAGGCCATAGAGGAACACTGCTCACAGGCTTGTTTCCCATGGCTTGCTACTTGCTTTCTCATAGCCTAGGCCTAGGGATGTCCCTAGGGACAGTACCACCTACAATGGTCTGGGCTCTACTACCTCAATCACCAAGCAAGAAAATGCCCTTCAGACATGCCTACTGGTCAAATCTGATCTATGCAAATCTTCAGTTGAAGTTCCCTCTTCCCAGGTGATTATAGGCTTGGGTCAAGTTAACAACTTTGACATCATGTCATCTTGGAGTGGTATATTGGGCACATCAATGGATTTAAAACTCATGATTATTGACTTCCATGACTTCATATTATAGCTAATTCCTTCTTTTTTGCCCCTGGATGGGCATTCTATGGACTTTGACAGTTGTATACTGACATGTGTTTACAATTTGTCACGAAATACAGAAACATTTCATTGTTCTAGCAACCCTTGTGCCCTACAGTCTCCTGCTTTCCCAAACCCTTGATGAGCACCAGTGTGTTTACATCTCTGATTCTTTCTTGTCTCGAATGTCACAAAGTTGTAGTCAAACAGTGGTGGGCTTTCCAGGGTTGTTTCTTTCACCTCAGCAATACACATGGGTTTCTACCTGTCTGTGCTGCCTAGCTGCTCATTTCTTTCCAGAGTCAGCTGATACTTTCCTGTTTGCCTACGGTCCTGTGGTTTTTGTTCTGCTGAAGGGCAGCTTGGTCATGTTCCCCTTTTTAATAATTTTGCACCAAACTGTTACAAATGTGTGTAGGTTTTTGTGTGGACACTACTTTTCAATTTATGAGAGAGAATACCAAAGAATGTCATCCCTGGATTGAGGGTGACCTTCAGCATCTGATCCTCCTGCCTTAGCCTATCAAGTGCTGGAGTTACAAGCATTCAATACCACACCCAGCAAGAAATCCTTGCCTCCACAGGCTGGGGTTATCTGGGAAATCTCTGTGCACGAGAAGCACCGGTACTGACTTCTATGTCTTCAAAACTGAAATGTTGAGGAACTGGTCTAGTGCTCATCAAAGTTTCATGATGGAGCCCAAACATGAAGAAACAGAAAGTTGAGGGCAACATATCCTTCATCTCCAGGTTTCCTAGTCTGTGGATTTTGATGTGTTATGTAACAGCTTTCCTGAAACTTTTGTGAATTAAAAAACCTTAGCATATTTAAAAAGTGTGTTATTACTATTATTATTCCTGGAAGTTTAGAGTTGTTCAGAAACCTCATTTGCAACATTTTCAGATTTCAGCTAAAGAACTTCTCTTTGGGCATTCGGCTTCAGTGACATGCTTGGCAAAAGCAAGAGACTTCTCCAAGCAGCCCTATGTTGTGAGTGCTGCTGAGAATGGGTAAGTGACAGTGTCTTCTTTTAGCTCCATCTCCATTACCTTCCTGTGTTAAAAGCTAAGAATATGTGTGTGGGAGGGGAGTAGAGGAGAAATGGACCCTTGCTATGTGAGTTCCTGTGTATGGGTACCCAGCAACCATGAGCAAAGCTCTAACCCCACAGCTGAAGAGCACAACAGGAGATTCTTAAGTGCAGTTCAGTCAGTCTAGTCAACTTGAGGAGCTCCAGATTCCATGGGAGACCATGAGAGAGCAATGTAGACAAATGCCCAATGCTGACCTCTGGTCTCCATGCTGGGTGTAGTATTGAACACTTTAACTCTAACACTTGATAGGCTAAGGCAGGAGGAGCACACACTGAAGGTCATCCCAAGCCCAGGAAATGGCATTTCTATTCTCCCACACAAACTGAAAAGCAGCATCTACACAAAAACCTATACACAATTGTTCACACACTCTCTATGTGCACCCACGCACATGTGTATATGCATAACCACAAAGACATTCACAATAAAGTGGAGAGTGCTTGAGGAAAATAAGCAGTGTGGACCTCTGTCCTACACACACACAAGAAAGCACAAAATAAGGCAGTTGAACAAAGTTGGGGCAAAATATTAATCTCAATTAAGTAATAGGACTGAGTTTAAGATTAAATTACAATGATTGTCAGACACTGTAAAAAACAATAAAATCAAATAAAACATAAAAGAAAATGAAGTTGGGAAAGATGGTTGTGAAAAAATAAGTAATGTAAATCAATTTTGTGTTAACAAAATGAAATTGATATGGTAGTATTAATATTTTATATTAAAAACATACAGAGTTAATACAAAATGGTTAATTAAACTTAAAGGCAAAACGTATTGGTATTTCCACTTGTTAAGAGAAATTCTGGTTACCAGTAGATGTGAAGTAGGCAAGGGTCAGAACTTTTTAGAATAGAGACATCCTCCTCTTGCCTCTATGGGCATTACACTCATATGTGCATATACATTGTTGCCCAACCATAAATAAAAGTAAAAAATAAATCTATGAAAACTAATTATTAGAGATACCAGCATAAAAATAAGCTTATCTTCAAAATGTATCAGCTCACCAAGAGCTTTTAAAAGTCACATATGGCAGTATGCAGTACATCCATGGAGTGAGGCTCGCTGGGGTCACTTTGTAAATACTTTCAGGTGCTTGCTTGGGAAAGAGTCAGGAACCACAATGCTAAACTACATACAGACTGTGTTATTTTATGCTGTGGGCTGCTTAGAACGCAGTTGCTTTACCTTTAGTTTCTATATCCCATTTCCCTTTAGTACATTATTAATTGTTTTATTTCTGGGATATATTTTTTTAATTTCTGTCTTTCCTTCCTCTATTTTTTTTTCTTTCATGCACACAAATGAACAGGCATATGTGTTTGTGAACACACAAATAGTCCCTCCTGTTTTGTAAAATTGCACCCTTTTTCAGGTTACCTTGAAACCTCTTTGGGATTCAGCTAGTTAAAAACAGAAGAAAGATTTTCTTCAGATACTGGGGCACACTTTCTCTACCTCATATTCAAGGCATTTTGGAATGAACATCCTTTGTTGTGGAGACCTGGGCACTGCAAGGTGGCTGAGGCACCTCTACTCTCTGCCCACTAGATGTCAGTAGTGTGTTCCCAGTGGCAAGAAGCTTGTCTCTGGAAGCAGTTGGTAGGGGGAACAAAAATCACCCCAGTTTAAGAATCACTGGTTCAAAATATTGGTTCCAGTGCTTGATTAGAGAAACAAACCTCTGAAAATCATCAAGTTCAAGGAATATTTAACATCACACACACACACACACACACACACACACACACACACACACACACACACACATCCTCAACTGCAGCATTGCCCACAACACTCATAAAGCTTGTTTTTGTTTATATAAGTATTTTTGCGTATGTTTTAAAATTTTCCAAAACCAAATACTATCATGCAACTCTGATTCGTCTGTCCTTGATCTTCTGAACAGAAATTATCTAGATTTAAGCTATCTACCTGGTGTGTTTTATAGCTTCATTGTACAGACTGTGCCTATGTCTTCATAACATGCATGAAAACAGAGCCTTCAAAAATGATCAGGGTTTTCCAAATATTAAGTGCTAAGGTTTGTTTATTTCAGGATTTCAAATCAGAAAAAAAAAAAAATCAAAGCAAGAAACTGGATCAATGATAGGTCAAATGTGGCCTCTTGGTGGTGCTGTTTGTTTTCATGAAAGAGAAGGGTGAGAGTTCCTACACACACAGAGATTCGATGTGTTATCCTTCCCAGAATATGTAGTTTAAGCTCATTGAAATAAGTTTTGAATGTTTCCACTGGACAGACTGAGGTACTGTCCCTCTCAAAGGCCACAGTGGCTGAATTCCCACAGTTTGTTGTTAGGCAGAGGGTCCCTAAAGCAAAGATTGCAGGCTGTAGGCAGGGTGTCATTAGCCAAACAAAATGATAGAGCTACGGTGTGTCAACCCTGCTAATGACCACAGCATTTTCTTGCCCAGTAATCTGTAACAAAAAGCCACATGAACGATCAGGTTGCGCCTAAGTGCATCACTAAAGAAAAACTTGGCGGCACAAAAATTATTCCAGCCAATTGTGTGGAAATGGCAGAGAATAATACAGACTTCTCTGTTCTAGGGAGATGTACGTGTGGAATGTGAGCAGTGGCCAGTGTGTGGAGAAGGCCACCCTTCCTTACAGGCACACTGCAATCTGCGTAAGTGCACTCCCGTCACAACAGTTGAGATGCCAAAACAGTAACTTGTTTATAGTATTTTCATTCTGAGCGCTGAATATCTTTGGAGAATATTCTTTTCTTGAATTTTCTTTTGTTTTTCTTCCATGATGGAAAAATATTACCAGCAACTGTCTATTTTGGCCTTTCTCAAGATATTGATGAACAACATCTGTTATTTCATTTCTGTATCCTATCTTTAAAAATGATTTTCATATTGTTTCACATTTCCTAAGTGACACAAAACACCCATGTGTACAAGGGAAGATTTGGCTTTAACCATATCCTATTTTCTGAAAGATGAAACCTTTTCTGGGTCTGGAGAGATGGCTCAGGGGTTAAGAGCATTTACTACTCTTCCAGAGGACCTGAATTTGGTTCCCAGGATGCAAAGCCTGCCTCTAATTCCAGTTCCAGGGGTGTAGTGTCCTCTATTGCACTCATATGCACATACCCCACTCCCCACTGATGCAAATGAAATTTGTGAACCTAAAATCTTAGAAAAAAGAAAAGCTTTGCCACATTTTTCAATATCAACCTGTTCTTTGGGTGGATTTCTTGGTTTCTATTTTTTTTTCAATTTGTGAAAGAAAAAGAGACCTAGTTATAATTTCTGTAATCACTTTCCAATCCAGGAGATTTCTGTTTCCCCAGCGTTAAAGGTTGAACCCAGGGCCTCGATCATAACAGACAGCTGAGTTGCACTGAGCTCCATCTTAGCCATACTTTCTGTTTTTTAAAGTAATTTCTTTATTTTGATAGACAGAGGATATTTTTCCCATTATTTGTGCTGCTGGTGCCTCATATCATAACATTTTCACACTCTCTCCTCTTCCTCTGGCGTAGAACCCAGTTACAAAGTGCAGGCAAGATAGAAAGCAGACTCTGCTCTTTAATAGAAAACACTTCCAGAATTTAATTGGTTCCAAAATATCTCCTGCCTTCTTTAAATGCTTTCATTTCTTACTAGTTTTTAGTGGTACTACTGGGGTACAGCCCCCAGATTGTTACTGTTTAGCTCTAAGTAACACTGCTACCGCTGTCCTGTGATTTGTAGTATTTCTTTTAAAAGATCTCCACTTTACCCTGGGGGATGAGATGGGAGTGGTGAAGGTAAGCCACAAAATGGCAATGGCAAGAGTGTAGAGCTAATAAAGAGAATTGGAGGTGTTGCCTAGTTCAGAGGTTTCCTTGAATAGTGACAGAATGGAATTCAGAGAGGCCTTTACACAGCTAGATGGGTGTCAACGCCAGCCATTTTTGAGGTGCTGTTGTTGGAATTCTGTTCCACAGTACTACCACTGCTCCTCCCGGATGACTGGCGACGGTTGGCTGCTGTGCTGTGGGGAATACCAAGACGTCCTCATCATTGACGCTGGAACCCTGGCTTTCCTGCACACCTTTTCCTCTTCGCAGTCCCCCGACTGGATGAAATGCATGTGCATTGTTCACTCTGTGAGAATTCAAGGTAACCATGGGCACCTCAGGACTCTGAGACTGGTTGAGATGCTAGTGAAATTGTCAAGCCAGGGCTGAGAGAACAATGCTGGTGTTCACCTTGTCCTGCGGACAGCTCTCAAAGCCATGTCAGGGGAGACCCTGATTCCTTCCACCAGTGGAGTGGGTCAAGTTATTAGGAAGCCAGCAGGAGGCGAAGACAAGCCAAAGAGAAGCCATTTCTATGACCCAGTTCTCAGTTCTGCTCGCTGAGAAGGACAGGTGCAGTTGGCAGTTTGTTCTTTCTTTTCAGTTCCTTTCTTCTCTCCCCTCCCCCACTCCTTTCCCTTCCCATTCTTGCCTCTTCACCTTCCACTTCTTTTTTTCTTGTCTTTCCTTTTTCTTTTCTTTTTGTGGAGCCGCAGGATTCTCATATATATATATATATATATATATATATATATATATATATATATTTGGTGAAATTCAGTTTCTATAGTCAGTAATGCTTGAGTAAAGTGGAAGTTGGTTCCACAGTTCCATTAGAAATGGCCTCAACATTACCAGCATCTACTAGGTGCCCTGGCTCTTCTTTTAAATGTATTTTTCACATACACAGGGAGTTAGGACATGGAATACACTCATTCCTTTAATTCAACAAAACCCAAGGCTGAATATAACCTGCAGTCCCAGCTTGTGCAATCCTTGACTGGCTATGAGGTAATAGTGACAGCATCTGGGTCCACTGACAGCTCATCTGTTCCTTTCACAGAGGATTCTCTCTTGGTTGTATCTGTAACAGGCGAACTCAAAGTATGGGACCTCTCCTCGTCCATCAACAGCGTTCAGGTTGGCATAGAAACCACTCACTTTTCCATTATTTCAATCACTATTCATAGAAAATTTCAAACTATGAGGGGGATGCATGTTCACAGTTGAAGGTTTAAATGAGGCAGTTGAATTGCATCCTTCCAACCATGACTCCATACATAATGTAAATAGGTTTATTTACACACAAACAGGGAAGGAGTAGAGAGGTGAAATGATTATATTTTTAATTTAAAAATTGATAGTAGACATTGTTCTGTCCCCTCTATTAGGACACTTCTAGGGTATGGGAGCTGTAAATAGACAGATGTATAGGAGGGTCACTTTCCTGGGGATGCCCCCATACCTACCTGCTCCCTAGCATCAGACTAGAAGCATAGTGACTGACAAAAGGAGGAAACACAGTATGTGTGTTAGGCTGCACCACACAGTCTGTGGCAATTTCTTTATCGAGGAGCCTAGATATTGTGTTGCTTGCCACTCTTTAGAAATACCCCCCACCCTGCACTATTGGAAGTTTACAGAAGGCTTGTTGCCCTGCTTTGGCTATACTTATATCTCTTCAAATCACCCCTTGTATGGTTTACTTCTGGTTTTAGGAATCAAGACACTACAGGGCGGGTTTATTATTGTTTTTTTGAGTTTTAACATTTTATACCCCTCCCTTTTCTGCTCTGTCTGAAAGCCAGTGACTTCATATTCTCAACACTTCCCATGGTTCCTTGTGGAATGGTATTTGGTTGACTGTCAACAATAAGTCCTTGAAGGTTGCCAAGTCATATTTAGATCAAAACACTGGGAAGGAAACTTGGCTACTTTTCCCTGTAGGAAGGACCAGTGTGGAGCATATGAGAAGGAATATGTCTTCTGTTTATGTGTACATTTCCTAGAATTTGTATTCATGTTTTTTTTCCTTTTAAAGGAAAAGCAAGATGTCTATGAAAAAGAATCGAAGTTTCTTGACTCCGTGAACTGTCAGACAATACGATTTTGTACATACACAGAGAGACTCCTGCTGGTGGTATTTTCTAAGTGTTGGAAGGTATTTGAAGTACCGGTGATGTGCCAATGCACTGGTTTTCTTGTTAAGCCAAGCAATGATAATATATTTTAAATATGGAAAAGAAACTCCTTAAAGTACTAATGTTAAGATATGGAATGATTAGTCATTTCTGCCTCTCTTATTGTCATGTGTTCCATTACGTTACTCCCTAAGATATTGTATGCGAACCAATACATTCTAGTTTTATCAACAATAAATCATAGTAACGATGAAAATGATTTCTGGGGTCTGGAGAGATGCCTCAGTGGTTAAGAGCACGGGCTGCTCTTGCTGAGGGTGGGTTCTGTTCCTGAAACCCACATGGTGGCTCACAAATGTCTGTGACCCCCTTTTTCTCTTGGGCCTCTTTAGGAACTTATACATATGATGCATACATGCAGACAAACACAAATAAAACAAAAACAAATCATAAAAAAAGAAACGAATTTCCAAATTATTTTCAAAATTTGTGTCTGCATTTTCCTTTTAGAAAGCTAATACTTGACACTTATATAGATAGATCGAATTTCTGGATTTTTTTTTTTTTCTGTTTTGTCACTATCGTGGTTTTAGGGAGTATTCTTTCTTTTCTTGTGAATATAATGAATTATTTCTCCAAGAGTCAAGAAAAACTAAGTTATTTGCTAGTGGTATCTCTATTTACTTTAATGTTTCACATAACTGCTAATAGAAGTCTATCTGACTTATGCCATAATGATGTATTGTTTCTAAAGATTTAATGTATGCAAGCTAACTAGGGATCTCTGTTATGCAAAAAAATTATGTAGAAGGAATTTTTAGGTGCTATACTGGGACTATTTATATGGAGAGAAAAAATTTTAAAATGTAGGATTTGAAAAAAAAAATGTAGGATTTGGGCTTCTATGCTTAACAGATACAGCCAGATAATTTTATCTACTGCAAGCTACCTTAGGGTAAATGGGAAAGAGTACATCTGAGTGAAATATTAGTAAGTCACAAAATATTATCTTAATCCATGGATATATTATGCTTGCTTTTCATATTTAATAGGCTGTAGCATTAGTTCCATCATGGTCTTGGTAAGCATAATTGTTGCTAATCCTCCTGGCAGGGTCTATTTTCAGGATTTCTCATGTATATCTGCAATTTCCTCCAGGTTTATGACTATTGTGACTTTTCCCTTCTGTGGACGGAAGTTAGTAGAGACGGGCAGTTCTTTGCTGGTGGAGAGGTGCTTGCTGCTCACAGGGTCCTTGTTTGGACAGAAGATGGTCACAGTTATATCTATCAGCTGCTGAACAGGTGGGCTCAGATGGGAGCGGCGTTCAGGACATTCAGGTAGAAAATGAACTTGGGGAGGTTTATTATGGAAAAGCCTCTGCATGCAGTCCCTGATCAAAACCCAGAACAAAACAACTTTGGCACTGGAAGATTTACTCTGGGCTTGCAAGGCCCCTGCCTTTGTACAACACAGCAGGGGATGAAGGCATGAGATTAGCCATGTAGAACTTGTACAGCTGGTGCAGGGCTTTCAAAAAGTCACTCATAATTATTAACCCAACAATTTCTAACTAGAGTTTAGAAACTCAAATGGTGCCATCCGGCTTATGAAAGTGGAAGGGGGTAGTGGTGGTAGAAGCAAATAAAGGACTCTTAAGTTTCTAAATTTTGCTTTTGCTTTTCCCTACGCAGTGGGCTTTCCAAATGCATATGCCCAGCCGATGGAGGAGTCCTTAAGGAGACCATCTACCCTCACTTACTGTGCTCCACTTCTGTGGAGGAAAATCAGGTAAGATAAGAAAAGCAGTCTCAAGCCTGCTTCTTGCTTTGTAATAGACTCAGGCTTGCAAAAATGAAACCAAAGCATGAGATCAAGTTGCTAATAAGAAAATCAACTTAGAGTGTTAATGGCGACTGAAGAGAAAATGTCACCCTTAAGAATTGTTGATTGATACAACAATGCCTATTCATTATAGGGAAATTACAAGTGTGGGAGAAAATGAAGAAGATATTAAAATTCTGATTTTTACTGCCATAAATATTGACTGCCTGCTGTAGCTGGGAATGTTTCAATTGTAAGAATAGTACGATTAACACTTACTTGTCCTTTACCTGAATATACCAGTTCTTGGAATTTTATCTATACATGCACACACATCCCACACTTTTTTATTTGCTCTGTTCTATAGAACATTCCTAACATTTTGATATACCAATTCTCCAATTTTATGAAAGGATTTTGATACTTAAAAAAAAAACTTGACTATCTATCAAGATCATTTTCACATGTAATTTCTTCTTCAAATGAGTGTAATTAAGGTTGCTGGCAGATGGTAGAGGCTATAATTGTGAGCTTCCTGCTTGACTGAATGATACTTTTGACAGTTGACCACATCTGAAATCCAAGCAGTCTTTTCCTTGCAGTGGTGTTATTCAAAATGATTTTTAATCTGTAGAATCAGTCGTCAGTTAATTATCCAAAAAGGTACTTTATGAAGAGGAAGCGTTTTATTTTAGTGACATGTCACCATGAAAGTGCACGACTATGTACAGAGTGATTTTTTGCTTAATTAGGCAGCAGAGCTCTTGGAAGCCCCACAGCCAGGATGCCCCTTTAATGTTTTGTTGCAAAAACTTGGTTAAAAATCTCAGCCAGAACTGAGAACCCCAGGTGCTGCTAGAGCAGTTAAACAAAACAAAAAACAAAAGAACAGAAAAAAAAAGCTTTAGAATTACAGCATGCATCAAGGGACATTTTTAAAATCCTTCCCGGGCAGCAGAGAAGCCTTGTCACAAAGCAGTGTTGTGTCTCACTCAGACAGGCATTTTTGTTATTTTGTAGGACCTGCTGTTTTCTCCCTTTTGGCTATGGAGTGAATTTTTACCAACACAGTTTTCCACAGGAACCAAATGCCACTCATGAATTTCTACCCTAACAGGCAAATATCAAAGCTATATAAAAGCATTGTTTTTAAATTAGAAAGTTGGGGATGGAGAAGGATTGGCAGTTAAGAGCACTGGTGGCTCTTTTAGAGTACCTGGGATCAGTTCTCACCACCATCTGATGGCTCACAACTACCTGTAACTCCAATTCTAGGGGACTTGTTACCCTTTACTGGTCCACAGGTACTATATACACATGATACACACACACACACACACACACACACACACACACACACACACACACAAAGACAAACACTTAAAATAAAACAAATTTTGAAATGGGAAGTTATCTAGCTTTGTCTCTCCGATTATGAACACATAAACAGATGGGTCCTTTGCTAGGGATTTTTCTTTGGATAACCACATTTCTCTGCCCCTAAACCCACATTTTAAGTGAAAGAAATATCTAGAGGCTGGTGAACTATAAATAGAATAATCTAATTTTAGGAATTTGATCACAGTAGACCTAGAAAAGAGCATTCTGCAAGCACATGGCATAGGTTGTAGGGTCAATGTTTGGAGCCCTACCATGAAGTTACATCTGCTGTTTTGGCATTGTTGAGAGTTTTCATTGGTTCCCATGTGATGCTGATGGGGTTCTTCGTCTCCCAGAGGGGCCCCTGGCACTCTACAAGTCTCAGCTACATGGAAGGAGGTTCAGGTCCAAGAAGGGCAGGTGTGTACAAAATAAGAACTATGATGTTGGCAGTAGCTAACATGTATTGAATGTTATCATTTACAAACATATAAAATACCTCATGCCTTTAGTTGCCATCAGCAGGCCATTTTCAAACTGACATTTGGAAAGATTAAGGCCAAGGTTTTAAACCTGGGTAGTTTAATTTTATAATGAGTCTAGTAATGAGTCCTAAGAGACAGTTGGTCAATAGTTCTGGAAAGGATACCAAGGACTGCAGTAGTGGACATATCTATATATCCTGGTGCTGTTGTAACTGACTAATAGAACTGAAGCAACTGAGAAAGATGGCTCATCTTTTGTGAGCAGTCATCATCATGAACAGATACAGAGTTCTGAGACTCAAAGTCTCCATCATTATGGTTAACCCAAGCCATTTTCTCTTGCTTTTTTTTTCATATATAAGTTGAAGACCACAACGGCACAAATTCATAGCATATTAAAGAGATTTTTTTTAAACTAAACATGTACCTAGCCATTACTGAAAATGTTTTCATGAAGGGATGTGTGCAACACACACACACACACACACACACACACACACACACACACACACACACACACACACACGGAGAGGGAGAGAGAGAGAAAAAAAGAAATTATACCTAAGATTAGACACACTTATGACAACTCTCTGAAGCTATGATCTTACTTCTAATTATTAATCAAGGCCTTTTTTCCTCCTTTTTACCTAAATCATGGATGGTTTCATTTAATTCACTTGCAAACTTTGAAGGATCTGAGAATAGTTTGAACAGATTTAACACAGTTTTGAAGTCTTGCTTCTTTCTTCCTGTGGTCAGAACATTACCACATTACCTATGCGAAGCTCATGCTTTATTTCAGAGCCTGCATTTTGTCATGGGCTACATGAATGAACGGAAGGAGCCTTTTTACAAGGTACTTTTCTCTGGAGAAGTCTCAGGAAGAATTACATTGTGGCATATCCCAGATGTCCCCATATCTAAGTTTGATGGTTCTCCTAGAGGTAAGATGGTTTTGTTCCCCACTCCCCCATACAGTATCTTATTAGGTAGATGAAGCTGACCTTGAACTCAAACTCACAGCCATCTTCCTGCTTCCTCCTCCCAAGTACTGGGATTAAAGCTGTGCCCCACAATGCCTAGCTTGTCACTTTACATTTTTTTTATTTTTAATTTTGTATATATGTTTGTTGTGAGTATGAGCACATGAGCGCAGGTTCCCACAGAAGCCAGCGGTATCTGACCCCCTCTGGAGCTGGGGTTAGAGGTAGTTGTGAGATACCTGATATGGGTGCTGTGGATTGAACTCGGTCCTCTAGACAAGCAGTAGATGCTCTTAACAGATGATCCATTTCTCTAGCCCCAGCACTTTCAGTTTCTGGTCTTGTTATTTGAAAACTGATTTGTGATCAATTCAGAGACCTTTTGCATTGAGTCATATGGCTCTACAAACAAGAAGTGTGAGGAGTCTACATAGACCCTTGTCCAGACTGCTTACTTGACAGGGTTGAGGATCACCTTGGAGACATGCCTTTGGGCATGTCTGTGAAGAGATCTAGACCATATTAACTAAGGTTGTGGGGAAAGACCTCCAGTGTGGTCAGCACAATGGCACAGACTGGAGTCCTAGACTGAATTGAAGGGAGAGAGCAATCTCAGCACCACTTTCATTGCTCTTACTAAGTGTACATGCAATGTGAGCACTGTCTGCAGGCCCTATAGCCACCATGATGGAGAGTGTGCTCTTGAACTTTGAGCTAAAACAAATCCTTCCTTCTTAAAAGTTCTTTTGTGAGACATTCGGCCAATCAACTGGAGATGTAGTACCAATATAAAAACAGATATAATTTAAGTCTGTGGATATGATGCACAAATACAACCAACATAATTCAAATAACTTTCAGCTAAGCATCCCAAGGGACATAGACCAATGTTCTGAGTGTGACTGAGCTTTTCTACTGGGTTCATACTTCTGAAGAGATAGCAACTTTATCAGATTTTCCACATCCATTATGAATAAGTGAATCAGCTTTTCCCTGTGCATGTGCTCCTTTCAGAAATACCAGTAACCACTACCTGGACTCTTCAGGATAATTTTGATAAACATCAAACAGTGTCACAGAGCATCACAGATCATTTCTCTGGCTCCAGAGATGAGACGGGAATGACAGCAACCATCACCTCATCAGAGTACATTCCAAATCTTGATAAACTCATCTGCGGCTGTGAGGATGGGACCATTTTTATCACTAAGGCTCTGAATGCTGCCAAAGCAGGGCTCCTAGAAGGGGACTCTTTATTGAGAGGTGACTGAATTTGTTTTTTATTCACAATATTTACTTAATTTATCTAATCTTCTACAAACTATATAAAAATGTTCCTGAGGACTCAGACCTTTGATAGCATTTGCAGAAAAATTTGTGCATGGTTTAATAATAAATTAGGCGTGTGCAATAGGTTTGTGAACACTCAAGCAGAAGTTTCTCATTCCACTTTAAAGGTCACTGTATGCCGGGCGTTGGTGGCACACGCCTTTAATCCCAGCACTTGTGAGGCAGAGGCAGGTGGATCTCTGTGAGTTCGAGACCAGCCTGATCTACAAAAGCTAGTTCCAGGACAGCCTCCAAAGCCACAGAGAAACCCTGTCTCAAACCCTCGCCCCCCCAAAAGATCACTGTACATAAAAGTTTCAATATACTTCCTGAAATTGTATATGTGCTTGTGTGCAAACACAATCACACACCAACACACTGTGTGCTGTGTTTTAATTATATTGACAAAATAGATGCCATGCTGTTATCATTAAATAAATATTAATAAAATATTTTTGGTGCTCATTCTTCATGAGCTCATTTTAAATGACAAATAACAATCAAAATTGAGGTTGAAAACCTTTCTGTTAATTGATGCTTAAGTTTTCCAGCCTTTGGCTACTAGGGAAGATTTGGAATTGATTATCCTTGAAGGACTACATCAATATTAGTTTGTGATTTTGATTTTGAAAATTAAGCTATTTGAATGGTTCTATAAAGAACTGATCTCAGCATATACAGGAATACCCAATAATAACCTGTGAAATTGCAAGTGTTCCCCAAATATTGATCACCTTTTACAGTTTTAAAACATTCAACTCTTTTCCAGTGAGGAATAAAATGGTATCTTCCTGTATTTATTCATATTTTCTTGAAATGATATCTGTGTTCTTACTCATCTCTGTGCATTATGAAAATTAACGCCTACTAAACAAATGTCATTATACAACGAGTTGTCATATAAGGAGAGAGAAGATAAGAAGGGATGGCAACTTTAGGATATATAGTAAAAAAAAAAAAATATGCCTGCGGCATTTTCTTTTTGAGAGGTTCAACTTAGGGTATCTATCATGCATGTTAGATATGCATTCTGCTGTGGTTCCCCCAAATGAACTTCCTTTTTCTTTCCCTGCAGTGCTGGGGATCAAAAGTAGGGCCTTACACGTCCTAAATTTTGTTGTTGTTGTTTTGTTTTTGTACTTTTTCAATTAGAGCATCCTCATCTAGTCCCCATTCTTCCACCACACTTGAACTACTCATTGAGTGTGAATGACTTGTGGGTGACAACAGAGGAATAAATGGCAATGATGCCAGCAGAAATAATAAGTCGGCAACAGCTGCCATTAAAAGTCAGAAAAATGGTGACAGTAGATATATTAATCAAGGCCAATTTATCCTAATAACAACAAAAAAAAAGCAGAAACCTACACTTGACTGACAGCTTCTGGACTAACATTCATTATGGCTTGCTAAGGCCAGAAAATGAAGCAGAACAAAATAACGGATCTTTGAGATTCCGTTTCACTTCGAATAAAGAGAGTGGTAAATGGCCTTCTCTAGTTTGGAGAGTGTGGATAGCATTGAAAGGAGCAGCAGGAGCTGGTCGCAAGGGGAGCGGTATACAGAAGGCCTGAATTCTAGTTTAGGTCTGGTGTGGAAGCCCGCTTGCCCGCATATCCGTTTGCTTTACAGGCACTGTGCTGAGAATATATTCATTTCATCCAACAGTCTGTCTAAAGCAAGGATGGTTGTCACTTGTTTCTTAAAGAGGTGGGTAGTGAGACAGAAGAAAGGAGCAGCATGTCCACATCTGTGGCAGCATGTGTAGGAAGTGATTGACCCGCAGGAAAAGGGAAGACTCCATTAGCAGCAAAGCTTAGACATTGTGTCCAGCTTCTGCGAGAAGGGGCTGATGACCTCTTTGAGCCTGGTGTATTTTATCTGTGAACAATGAAAAAGAGGGAGAACTTGATAATTTCAAACATCTTTTGCAGCAAAATGTCGTGTGACATTTGCTTTTCTGTTAGATTTAAGGTGGCTACTCATGTGAAGAGTTAGTGACTAGTCCCCTCGTGTTGGAGCATGACAACCATCGGCAAGCAGGAGGTTTGAAGGACCAAGCTACCCGCCTCACTCAAAGCTTGATGTAGCTTCAGATGAGGCGTTTTGCTTTTTGAGAGGGCCTTCTAAGGTTGCCGGGTAATTTTCTTAGCCAACTGTGTGCGTATGTTGAAAATGTGTGAAACAAAAACCTTAGAATTACCTTAAAAATAATTTTTTGCTACTTTGTGTCTGACCACTTTCCAGATCCCCCCTGTCATGCACTTCTCAGAGGCCATCACCAGAGTGTGACATCATTACTTTACCCTCATGGTCTTGCTTCAAAATTAGACGAAAGTTGGATGGTGTCTGGGGATCAAGGTTCCTGTGTGATCCTATGGGATATTTTTAAGGAAGAAATTCTGCACACATTCTCTTTGGAATCTGGTCCAGTAACAAGACTTTTGATGTCACCAGAGAACTTGAAAGTAAGTGAGCACAAAGAGTAAAACATAACACACAATTTAAAAAACAAACGACAGTAAAACCCTATATTCCCACAGTAGACAAACAAAATATTCTGTCTTCCTATAGTTAACTAGCTGCTTCAAACAAGTTTGCTTCTAACTTTTCAATATGAATTTTATTTTTATTATAATGTATTACATAAACAATGTTTCTAAAGTAAACGTTGGATCAATTACAGTTTTATAAAATCTTCTTCATTATACACAAAGTAACCAGTGTTTTTCTCTCCCTCATTTTGTCTTAGTTTTTAGTATTTTTCAGGTGCTAGAAATTGAACTCTCTCCCATTGACTGTCAGGGGCTAAAATAAATTCAAAGATTATGCAAAAGCAATTCAAGAATGTGGGAATATATAGCTTTGATTTCCTTAGTAAATGCTGGGTAAACATTTGATAAATATTGAATTAATGAATATCAGTCTCCCTGATTGGGGACATGAAATAGTGCTTCTCTTCTAGTGAGACATCAACTTAAATCCAGTTAACAGAGAGCTGAGGTCTTTGTTAACTATGAACCAGATTTTGAGAAAAAAGTATGTGGCGATGTGGAAAAGATGTGTGGTCAGTTAGATTGGCTTATAAAATTATGTCCATATAGTGCAAACATGGAGAAATCCACACGACATTTTGGTGATAAGACATAAGGAAACGTATTTTGTGATCACAAAGGATTAAACTAAACAGTAAAATGCTGTTCCAAAAGCTTCCATGTGGACAATTGGAATACTGTGGGATATATTTTTTTCCTGAGTCTCCCTCCTGCTCTCTTTCAATTCTTTTCTCTTTTTGCTCCAGGACAGACATCCAAGTCTGTGTCACATCTGTTCCCTTTTCCTACTGCCCCAGTCACAGGTGATGTTGTTGTTAGTGTCAGAATCCATTCAAAATAAGTCAGATAAAACAGGGATTTTTTTGAAAGAGTGCAATGGACGTCAGCATGGGGACTCAATAGAACTTAAGTCATAGATTCAGAAATACTGTTTTTGCCTACAAAAGCATGCTATTCTGCAATTCTCCTCCTCCTTTCCTGTGAATTATTTAATCTTCTAGCTTTCAAATGTTTAGAAAGCAGGATTGGATCATTTTAATCTGGGTCATCTAACCTGTGATCACTCATGACCATTTGATTTATATTCTTGTGTTTGTGTATGTGTGTGTGTGTGTGCTTGTTTGTATGTGGGATGTATGTGTGTTATATATGTGCACACATATGTGTTGAATATGTCTATGTGTGCATGTGTCTCTGTGTGTATCTGTGTCTGTTTTTGTGTCTCTATGTGTGTTTGTATGTGTTTGTATGTGTGTGTCTCTGTGTGTGTCTGTTTTCCTGTCTGTGTGTTTGTACGTGTGTGTGTGTGTGTGTGTGTGTGTGTGTGTGTGTGTGTGTGTGTGTTTCTGGATCATATGGGGCTTTACATTCTAGAAACTAGAGAGTATTCCTCTTCTCTACAAGGTAGAATGTCTGGGGAACTATGACATTTGACCTTTTCTAAAGTCTAGACTCTGTCTGTATCATATCTTCCATTTTGTGATTTTTCTTTTGCTCCTCAGGATTCTTTAATCTCCTTAAAACTGGGCTCCCAAAGAGCGTCTGGGGTGGAGGGGTGGGGGGTAGGTTGGAGGTGGGGGAGAAGGAATGGGGGTGAGGGGAGGGAGAGGGAGAGGGGACTTACATGTGAAACAAGCCTGTTCCCTAATTTGAATTAATAATAATAATAATAAAAAGAGAAAAAAATAAAAAATCATCAATAAGCACAAAAAAAAAAAAAAAAACTGGGGGTGTCGGCACGATGCCTAATGCCCACACAGTGATTAGCCATTAGTGCTTGACTTGTGGTTCTGGATGGGTCAGCAGCCCCTGTGTGGTAATAAGGATTGAGTTCAGGGCTGTGTGCATGCTAGGCAAGTGTTCACCATTACATCCCCAGATCACTCATTAACTTTGTTTAATTTTTTTCATTTTATCAGTTAGTTGGGTGGTGAAGGTGAACATTGATGACTTTGCCAAGTGTCTTCAGGACTGCTGTGCTGTAAAGCTCCTTATGTCCTTGCACTTTTGAAAGGGCACCTTCAGCAGGAACCATCTAATGCTGCCCTGTTTTAGACTGTGTCTACACTAAGTTTCCTGCTTGGATTAGAATCTGTGGACTTCTGGGAACTGAACCAAATCACATTTTGAGGCTTTAAGTGGAAAGTCTCAGCTCTTGATACCCTTGGGCCTAAGTTTGTGTCCACAAATAGCTTCTTTTTGTGGTGACAAATGAGTTCTGGGGTTATTTGTGTTCTGAACTGTTTCCGACATCAGCATTGCTGCCTGCATCTGCTGAGTGATGGGAACCCTTCACTATCTTACAAGAGGATCTGGCTCTGCCCTTTCCCTTTCACTCCTACCTTGTGACCTTCCTGGTGGTTGGTGAGTTTAAACTCTGCATTGTGTCTTCAGCTGTTTCATGAGTGCCCAGTGAAGAAGTTCTGTTTAATGCAGAAATGCACTCTTGTAAATAGCTGTAACAAAACAGTGTATTGTGCAGGGGGTGGGGGAGGGAGTTAACTCTCTTATCAGGTAGCATATGGTTTTTCACTGATGTAAGACTTTTGTGATTCTACAGATAAGTGATGGCCAGATACTCTGCTGTGTGTGTGGTGACCACTCTGTGGCTCTCCTTCACCTGGAAGGGAGACAGTGCCTCCTGCGTGCCCGGAAGCACCTTTTTCCTGTGAGGACCATCAGGTGGCACCCAGTGGAGAACTTTCTAATTGTTGGTTGTGCAGACGACTCTGTCTACATCTGGGAAATTGAAACAGGTAAGCAGAAAGATTAGCCCTAGTTATCCTTTGTCCATCTATCTGTGGTGTGCAAGCATTTGTCCAGATGGAAAGTTCCATAACTCACACAGCGATGACCTCAGTTGTTTTCACTCTTGGTTGGGCTACATTTATAGCTGCAGTGGAAGTGTGGGAAATAAAACACAGTGGCCTAAGTCGGATCCTGACCAGCTGATGATTAGCTGACAGGGCACTGCTCAGGAATGAGCCGGATATTTCTGGAAGCTATAAATAAAAACATAAGTTATCTACTTTAATTATTAACAAGAGAGAAATTTAGTGTCCTACTGGTCTCAAATTATCATTAAATCCTGCCTTCTTCAGCATAGTCACCAACTCAGCAACATTTTGAGCTAATTGATGACCAGTAATAATGGAATATAATTAATTATAAAAACTCCAAAAAACTTGAGTCAGGGAAACTGAAGACTAAGTAGTTCAACTGAACTTTTTGATATCACACCATAGACGTTGTGGGTTTTGAACACCGGAGGGATTTTCTTTTCCTTTTCAAGTTTGATTAGATGTCTGAAGACAGAATAACACATTTCAGAAAGACCTGGGAACATACCAAGTAAGAGCGGTGTAATTACTGAATATGAGTTAGCACGGATCTCTTGGGAGTGTGTTCCACAGGATCAATTGCATATTTTTTATTGATCAAACAGTGGTAGTTTTAGGTTGGGTGTTGTTAACAGACTGGGTAGTTCCTAATATAGTTTGGACTTATACTTTGCCAAAAGGATTGCGGTTTTCTCTCCCTTTGACTGTCAGAGGCTGATGATGGTGATTTGTGCGCCAACATTTCAAGGGCCTCCTTACGCTGTCCTGTGCTTTGGCGGCTCTAATGTTAATTTTCTCATTTGATTCTCCAACTTGTGAGTGAGAGGGAGGAGAGATACTAGTCATTGTTGTATTGATGGTGCATGTCACACCTGCTATGTAAATATGCAGGATTGCATACCTAAGATGTGGCAGACAGTTCTAGGGTCTTGGTAACACTTCACACAATAAATCCAAAATTGTGATAACTTTTATTTTATTAATATTTTTCTTTTATTTTATGTGTGTTATGCCTATGTGGTCATGCAACAGGTGCATTCAGTACTGGAGGAGGCCAGAAAAGGGCATTGGATCCCCAGGGACTGGAGTTATAGTTGTGAGCCACCACATGGGTGCTGGAAATTGAATTCAGGTCTTCTGCAAAGGCAGCCAAGGCTACTAACTACTGAGCCACCTTTTCAGCTCAAACTAGGAAAATTTAAAATATCTGTGTATAATCTATGGCTCTGAGTGATAGTTGAATATAGTTGGTAGAAGAGATTCTAAAGTATTGACTGCCTCCAAGAGCTGTTAGGGAAGAGCTACTAACCATGGACAAATCATGTGACTTATCTGCAAGACAGTCCCCTTGTCTGTGGAATAGATGTCATCATACAGGATTAAATAAAATAATACCTCTCATATTGGAAAACAAGCAGTAAGTCATTAGTAATATTAACTAAATCATCATCACCATCATCAAAGAAACTAGCACAGCTTAACTGCAGCTGTGAAGCCCTGTTCTGTGAAACACAAGTGCTTATTCATATAGGCAGTTGCATATTTTAGTGGGGATACTTGGTGACCAAACCTATTTTTCATAGATAACAGGATCTAGAACAAAAAGAACTATGTGGTCACTCACAAATGCTCATGGTTCTTCTACAAAGTTAAAAGAGACAATTCCACCTCACTCTCAGAACTTAGGTGCTATAAATTTTAACTCCTTACTGCTATGTACATTTCCATGTCAATAAATAGATGCCTGCATTACATTTCAATCAGTTCCAGCAGGAAGCTGAATCCAACTCATATTTGTCAAATGAGGAGAAATTCACAAATGTAATATTTGTAAATGTGTGGGTAGGGGCGAAGGAACAGGCTAGGAATCAGGTCATGAGTGATGAGTTCACTAACATGTGGGCATAGGCAGCAGCAGGCATTTCCATCCCCATACCCCCTACCTCCTATAAATGAAGCAAAAAGAACCAGAATGCAACTGAAAACCAGGAAGTTTGGGAATGTTCCAGCCAGACATGCAGGGTCAAAGGAGGGAAAGACGCAACTCTCATCCTCTTAACGACTACCATCATTATTTAATCCCAATAGACATCGGAGGTGAAGGGGTTGGTTCTTGGGATCAGCCTAAGTGAGCATAGGCAGGACACAGGTAGTAGGAATGGATGGGCTGGGCTGTCTAATGGACAGTGATCAGTGTAATGGATGTCATGGACAGAACATATTTTAATTTATGAGTCTCTTAGAATTGGTTATTAATATTGTTTATGTAGAAGTGTTGTATCAAATAAGTACATGTTTGCTGCCAAATTAACCTATGGGATGTTTGTTCCAAGTGAGGCTATTTATCATTGGTTAACTATGTTGTTGTCGTCCTTTTTTAAAATTTTTTTAAGCAATATCAATTCAACCTAGGAATTCACTCAGGATTGAAAGTATTATTATTTACATCTATCAGCCTTTATATGGGTGACATGTCCCTTACTTTCCCCAAATTCCCCCCTAATGACCAGCAGACCTCTGGCCTCCTTTAAACTAAGTTTACCTAATTTCTTTTAGGCTTTTGTCTGGTATTAACTCTGCAATTCTTTTTTTCCCCTTGAGGATTAGGAGTATGGGTGTTTTGCCTGTGTATCACATGCCTGTGGATGTCAAAAGAGAATGTTAGGTCCCTTGGAACTAGTGTCCTATATGGTTCTGAGCTGTCATGAAGGTTCTGGGAATTAAACCCAGTTGCTCTAGAAGAGTAGAGAGTGGTCCTAACTTCTGAGCCATCTCTCCAGCCCCATTTGCTTAAGATTTAAGGGACTATCTTTCCCTGCCCAAGCTGGATATCAGCTAGCTAAGGTGGTACTATCATCTTTCTCATGCTTTATTTCTTAATTTTATTCTTTTTACATAAAGGTAGAAAAATCTGGAGTCAGGAAGGTTTGCCATGTGTAGTGGAGCAGGAAACACAGGCTAAGACCAAAACTCTTTAAGAGGAGCTAAGAAACAGAATATGCCTGCTCACTAATGTGCCTGGCACACAGCTAGATGAACTAATGAATGTAAGAATGAGTGTAGTAACAAATGTTCCTAGGCCTCAGTGGCTGGAGGATGAAGTTCCTAGAATCCACAGTTCTTGCCTTGCTGCTGCCTAGCTGTAAGCAGACCTGAGCTTTCTGCTTCTCACATCCCACAGGGTTCTGAAGCTGCTGCCTCCTCAGAGGGAGGACAATGTCTTTTCTACTCCAGGAGTTTTTCTGGGCCTTTGTCCCCTTGCCTGTGGTTGTGCAATTCACTCGACAGGGTTCGAATCACGTGACTGGATGTGTTCTTTGTTCCAGTATTCAGCCTCCTTGAAACACAAAGGAGGAATCAATTGACTGAAGTGAGTCAGACATTTCCCAGCAGCCCCACACCTCCAGAGCCCAGAGGAGGGGGAAATAGCAAGTGTCAATGGGATAGGAAATCAAGGAAAAGGGCCTGGAAAGAAAAGACATATTCTAGAGCTACATTCCCATGCCGATTTCATGCTGAAACTGTATGTGGTCTTTCTTTCTGTGACAGGTGGCATGGCTGGATGCATGTCTGGGTGATGCTCTGGGGTCATAGGTGGGCATGCTCACCTCATGGATAACCAAAAGAGGGGATTGTTGGTTAACACTGAAGGTTCTTGTCCTAGCTGAGGGCAGAGCTACAGCTTCGAGTGCTGAGAGCTTCCAGTTTCACTTATTGATCTACTGGATGTCCCGTGATGTTTAGGCCTGATTAGGAAGGGGAAAAATTGGAGATGTCATTTTGATTAATATTTGTGCTCCCACAGCGTGTTTGGCACTGAGGACTCTGGGTCTCACTGCTGCATGGCTGACACAATAGGAATAATGCATTACCGATTCTTCCCCTACATGCACACCAGAAATAATTTTCAGCTCTGAGCTAATTATTCCTTTTAGACATTAAGTTTGGCATATTTGAGGGCTTTCGTGTTTATGGTAACAGATTTGCAGGGCAGAAACCTATACATTGAATTTCTTATGTGCTGTTAATGTAATGGTTATTTTTATTCCTGAATGTTTTCTGCTCAACTTGTGCTGCTGTTAGAACATAGTCTGTATTGAGCCACTTAATTATTCTTTGTGGGGAAAATGAAATCTCATTTTCTGAAAGGAAAAGCATTTCTTGATGGGATGGTTCAGTAGTTTTTCAGCACAGGGCTGGATTGTAAATATATTCAATTTGGGGGGGTCTTATGGTTTCTCCTGTGACTTCTGAAATATCTCTAGTAGCTCTAGAGAAGCTGTATACAATACTTAAAGTATGGACAAGTCTGTGTTTCAATAAAACTTTATTCACCAAAATAGAAACAAGCAGCTGTGGATAATATACCTGAGACATAAAGATTGTTCTTACCAGATGTTGTTGGGGAGATAGTTCATCTAGTAAAGTGCCTGCTATATAAGCATGAGGGCCAGGGGTTCTATTTCCAGAGCCCATCTAATAAGTATCTGGGGTGGTATACTATTGTCATTCCTGTCTGGGAAGGTGGAGACAGGAAGATCCCTGGGGTTTGTTGAACACTTAGCCTAGTCAAATGAACACACTCCATTTTCAGAGAGACTCTTCCTCAAAAACTAAGATGGACAGGCATTGAGGTGGTTCAGTAGGAAACAAACAAGCAAACAAACTAGTGGCCAAGTCTAATGACTTGATTTCAACCACATAATCCATATAGTGGGAGAAAAGGACAAACTGTAAGTTTGTCCTTTGTACTCCAGGTATGTACATGTATGTACATGCAAAACTGTCGAGAGCAACTGTGGAAGATATCCAAAACCAACCTCAGAAAGCCAAGCCACATGCATCCACACATACATGTACATGTACCTGCAAAGATATATACACATGACCAAATACATCACTCATACACATAAAAAAATATTGTCTTTTTAGCAACTCATTCTTAGTTCAATCTGCCTTTTTGACTGGGAGGTTTGGGATTGCTGCTGTCATCTCAGTAGTGAGGAAATGGAGGTGAGACAGCCTCTAAGGCAGCTGCCTGGGTGTCACCCCTGTACAGGGACACATGTCTCCTCATGAACTCTGGGGTGTTCCTCACTGTATATTACATGGTACAGTTCCTGCAGTTGGAAGCCAGTGTTCTGCAACCATCAAGCAGGAGCTAGATAAGAAAAATGCAGGGAAGAGAGGGAGCAGCTTCCAGAAGATTGCTCGGTACTCTCTGGAAGAAGGGTCTCTGGCTATCTCTCAGAATGTGGCTTTTAATTTACACATAGCCCTAACAGCTCTGGCCATCTGATTTCTCACATGACAGATTAGAAACAGCAAAGTATAAACAGGAGATGGTTAGTGACAGGCACACCTGACAGCAGAAGTGACAGCTGACAGGAAGGCAGGAGTATATCAAGGCTCAAGCAGACTCTCAAGCTCAGGAAAGGTAGCTGGGAAAAACAATGCTGAAATTGCTTCTACCATAGACAGTAAATTTCCAGCCCCACAATTTCTTTCCCATAATGAATTTATTAGTACTAGCTGGAAAGCCCTTTTGGTCTTCACTGCTGTTGTCTAATTAGGGGAATTGTTTTCATGGTTTTGATGGAAATAGTAAGAATTTTTTTTTAATTAAGAAAGATTCTGGACTGGAAGATATCTCAGTGGTTAAAACACTTAACGGTGGTTAAAGACCCATGAGCAAGAGAACTAGAATTTGAATCCCCAGAAGCCAAGAAACTGTCCAGTAGTCATGACAGCTGCCCTGTAATTTGAGGCAGAGACAGGGCATCTCTCTCAGCAACTCATTCCTCCCTTCCCCACCCCCAGCAAGATGGCTAGGAAGACGAGCCTTATTGGTGAGTTCTGGATTTCCTTTTGGCAGACTCTGTCTCAAGGAATAAAGCAGAAGAATGATGTTCTGAACATCAATCCCAGCTACACACATTCAGACTTCCACACGTATACAAAGGTTCATATACACAGGGAAGCACATACCACACATACACACAATCATGAGAAGAAGAAAAAGGAAAAATATATATATATGAAGGATGAGTTTTGTCAACTAAAACTAATAAGCCATATTTTCCAAATATCTCAAACATTTTGTCTTGGAACTGTGTAGAGTGAAAACTGTAAGGAGTACATGCATGGGGTGGGGCCCACAGTTTACTAAGTCAATGTTCATATTTGCTCTAATAGCATAGAATCTGTGGTTAAACTCAAACTTTGCCATATCAAAGTAGCATACAAGCTGGTAGGGGAAAATGTTTTCCAGTGTGCTGTACTCCATCATGGAGTGCAATGGTTAATACTGGTATAACACACAATAAAAATGTTGAGAGAACCCCCGTGACTAACTGTACAGTTCTGAGGATAATTTGCTTGGTTTCTTACCAAGGTCACCATTGTCTAGCTAAAGTGGTAAAGTTACAGCATGTGGAATGCCTGGTCAGCAGGACTACTGTTTAACGTTCACCGCACTCATGGTAGAGGTGAGCTCAGAGTGTACAGCATCCTGCCAGTAGCAGTGTCTCCATTGTGTCGTTTTCCCAAAGCTTCTTGGCTTTGTTGGGGCAGATTTCAGATGGAACCCCCTTGAGGTTATTGCTTTCAGAAAGGAAAAATAGGATGCATTTGAGTGCATGACAAGGTTTTTCCCTATATCACCTTGTCTAAGGCTGTTTTCCTTTATCATGATAACGACCGGGGTCATTATCCAATGTCTCTTTTTGCTGTGAAGGCTGCTTTTGAATCTTCACTTTCAACTCCTTGGCCCTGGTTATCCCAGAAACGCTGTAATTTGGAGTTGTGTGTGCAATCATGAGTGCATGGGTAGGTACACACTAGGGAACCTGAACTTTGAGATTTAGCAACTGAATATGTATTCAGCTAAGTTTAATCTCTTAGGTAGGAGGCAGGGTAAGGACATTAGTGTGGAGAGTTAAATCACCCAGGTTTAAATTTTGTTCTACTAGTTCCTGTGTGTGTGTGGGGGGGGGGGGGTTATTTACACAAACCCAGTTTACTTGAACTATTACTTAACCCTGACTTTTGGCTCTCCTGGCATAATACATTGGGCATATTACTGTGGTGTTTGCAAGACATCTTTAGAACATTTTGTGTGCTCAGAAACAAACGTGAAAATCAATACGATGTCATTCTAATTATAAAAACAAATGCTGTCTGCTTATAAAATTACTTTCACCAGTTAAGCCCACCCCCTCCCCCAGGCCCTTATTGCATCCATTCAGCAGTTGCTGCCTTCCTGGATTTTGCTTTGTAAAGAAAGCTCAAGCTATAATCACTCTCAGCAGTTCCTGTGTTCATGCTGCACTTGGGGATAGAGTACTGGCTGGGTGTGTTGTCACATATCCACATTTAATGTGCAGGGGGCTCACGCTGCAGAATCTCAGGCAGCTGCTATGCAGCTCCACCTTAGTGAAGCCCCTTCTGCAAATGTGTTACACTGACACTTGGTACCTTAGCAGGGCTCTCAGCAGCAGTGCAGAGTGGAAAGAAGCCCAGAGGAGCCATCTGCCCTCCCCAGGTTTCCTCCTTTCAGTTGCCCATATCTTCCCAACAGCCAGCTGCCGCAGAAATGATTTGGAAAGCAAGACTCAATGAACTGTAATGACTAGTGCTGGGGGCACGGGTGAGTGGGGGCAGCTATTCTGATTTGGCCACAAGATAAAAGACACTGGACTTAACTTCATTAGTCTGGGCGCATCAATAATATCCAATATCTACCATTCACATGTGTTAAGATTAGATGGTGAAGGTCTTTCATTCTCTGGAATGAACCAAGTGAAATTAGTCCAGAGGTCAAGTCCTTGTCTTGGTGAGTGGAGGACTGGACTGAGGGGTTGTTGTTGGGTGTGACATTCCATGTCAAAAATAATATTGGTTATTAATCTCTGCCTTGTCAATAAGATCTGGGTATAGATTGCCCCACCCATTTCCCCGATTCTTTGTGCAGACCTAGTTCCAATATGCCCACCCATGCTTAGAAGACCTTAGACCTGCTTCTGTAACTGGCAGTATGAAATTCCAGGTGCAGTAAGAGACCAAACATGCTAATGGGTGGGGAGATGGCTTAGTAAGGTACTTACTGGGCAAATGAGAGAAACTAATTTCAATGACAGAGGATGTAACTGTAGAAACACAAGTGTTGAAAATAAGATAAAGTTAGAGGGACATAGGTAGACAAGTCAAAGTGGGTCCCTGAAATGTCAACTTCTTTTCCCCAAAGAATGGAAGAAGATGACAGGAGAATTCATGGGATGACACAGGGGTGGTTATATAACAGGACCCATAATGGAAAGGGGCCCTTGAAATACTCAAGCCAGCTTCCCTTTAGGGACTCCCAGCCTTAGTCTTCTCCCCTCCAGAGGAGTAAAATTATTGCTTTTTTTCTGCAAAGCTTGGTTTTCTGTTTCCCACAATGTTCAGTTGTTGTCTGGGCCATAGAATGGACTTGGGGATCCCCCAGGCAGCCACCAGTACCCTGTTACAGTAAGATGGACAGGATGTAATACTCTGGTCAAATAACAAGAAAACTGTAAGCAGTTTTATGTAGTTCAGAGCCCATCAAAGATGTCTGACCATTAGAGGGAACCATATGAGCCGAAAATATTTGCCATTTCTTTCCCCCCACTATTATCAACAATATTTAGTGATAAACTTGAATCATTTGAAGAGAAAAATGTACACTACCAGTGATACAGGAAATTAAATAATTTCGGAGGTATTGAAAATGTCTAAAAAAAATGATGGATTGGGGTCTTTATCATCCTTTGTGTCAACTATTGGCAGATTTGCCAACTGATTACCTCACAGTCAAGGTCTTTCTTCTACCACCTTTTCTGTATTATCATCTGTTCATCACATATTTTAAACTCAGCACCAATATCCCAGCCTCCTTGGCATGCCAGCTCTGCTACAGGACCATACAAATACTCTGTTACTTTCATATCCCCAATTTCCTTTCTGGATTGATTTAAGGATTAAATAACACTGGGAGCTGGGAGTATAGCTGGTTGGTAGAGATGTTGCATAGCATGCATGAAGCCCTGGGTTCCATCCTCAGCACCACATAAATGGGGTGTGAGGATGCATGCCTCTAATCCCAGGGTTTGAGAGATGGAGGCCGAAAGCTCAGAAGTTCAAGGTCACCCTCAGCTGTAATGAGTTTGAAGCCAGCCTAGACCCCATGAGACCCTCTCTTCAAATAAATGGTAGATAACGGTAGATTTAATGACAATGAGAACTGAAGGGTTAAAGGATAAAATACAAACAATATTTTATGACTTACATACAATTCCTCCAGAGACTGTTGTAAAATGAATGTGCTGGTGTGGAACATGATTTCCAGTCTGCAGTTATTTATTGGATATCTCTATGGCTTATTGTTCTAGAGTGTAAAACAGGAGATGGAATTACTTTTCTGAAGTTTTAAAAATGTAAACGAGATGCACACTTTTTGTCTTGATGCTTTTATGCATTTAATAATTTGTTTCCATAAGAAAAAATATTGGGAAAAGTATCATAGATTTGAGTGCAGGTAGGTGTGCCATCAGGAGTCCTGACTGTATTACTTTCCCACTATTACACAGTAAAAAAACTTCAAACTTCATAGCTTAAAATCTTTACCTTAACATATCACAGTTCTGCAGAGTAGAGGTGCAGGCAGATGTCACTAGCTTCAAGACTTTGGATCTTACAGGGCTAAAATAAAGAAAGGCATGAGTCCCCTCCTTGCCCCAGCCGCTTTCCAAGGGCTCAACTAATGGTTCAAGTAGGGACTGGGGAGATGTGCTTGGATTTCCAGTACATTTACAAGGCCAGGCATGCTGGCATACACCTGTATACATGGCAGCGACAAGCAAGTAGGGACAGTAGGAGATCCAGGGTTCAAGTGACCAGTCAGCCCAGCCAGAACAGCAAGCTCCAGCTTCAGTGAGAGACCCTGTCTCCAAGGATAAGGTGGAGAAGCAAATGAGGAAGACTTGAATCTACCTCTGGTTTTTATCTATAAACACACACATACATGCACACATAAACACATACAAACAGAAAAAAAAGGTCAACTAATGAGAACTGGCCTAATTGAAGAGTCTTCTTCTGAGGTCAAGGGATTAGAAACCTTAATGACCACTGGACTGCTATGACATCACAGTCCCATGGGAGAAAACTAGATAAGATCAAGGGGGCACTGGGGATTGTTTATAGAATTCTGCCTATTTCCTTGGAACTCAAGCCCAAGAGTCTACAAAAGATTCCAGAAGAGGGTGAATCCATGGAATTGAAGGGTGGAAAGTTGAAAGAACATTTTTTGCATACCTGGGTGTAGACATAGTGTTGACTCTCATAGGTTCTAGTAGCAGTATCCTGAGCCTCAATCCTTCCAAACAAACTCCACATTCCACTGACCCTGCACTCACTCATTATTTGCCAAAAGCAAAGTACTGATTGCAGTCAGAAGCCTTCCTTCCTCTCTATTATATCCTCCCCTTCTGAATACAAACGAGACAAAACAGAAACACCAAGACCCTCCATAGACTTTGCCCTTCACGCTGCACCTTATCCGGGAGAGCACACTTCAATTCTGCCTTTTCCAATATGCTTCATCTTTCCAGGAAAAACTCTAGATCAGCTCAGCAAGATAATGACCTAATTACCTGAACCGATGCCAGAAGCAAATAAATGATAGACTGGGATGTCTTCAGGGCCATTGCAGCCAATAAGTCAGCTAACCTTCAATAAGATGCATGAGGGATAAAATCTAAGATAGTTATTTTAAAATTAAAAAATAAATACACCTGGTATCAGAATGCAAGGTGTACAGAGTGGGTGACATTTTCTGTTAGTTAGAGATGTGATGATTTTAATGCTATGCCTAAGATAGGTGGTTGTCAATTTAAGCATGCTTTTCATACAAATCAAAACATACCTTTCCCATGCGCATCCTCATGAATTAGTTCATTTAGTTTCAGAATGAAGTTGAAAATTGAAATTTAGTCATAGGTGATGTTGCTAACACACATTTAAGAAGAGGGACCATTTAGTTAAAAAAAAATAACAGGAGGAATCTGGTTTGAAACTTGCTTAAAATTAGTCATTTATTTATAATTTGGATACATGTCAGCAACTTGAAACCTCTCTATAGCTCATCCCTTTTATTCTCTCACCTCCACCAAGCCTGTCATTGCATTTTTCTGGAGGCCAATGGTCAGAATTGGATGTGGGAGTTGAGTGGGTCCCTTCAGTAAATGCTGGGATTTCTGTGAAGAGGCTGGAGGCTGTGGCAGAGCCGAGGTTCAGGTCACAGAGGTCAGGGACTTTTTAAAAAATGTATTCTACACCCTTAAGGTATAGAAGGTTGGTTGTCCCAAGTTTGTTAATGTATTCGGGCCTTTGCATAGTGCAAAATGAGTCAAGTCATTGGAGATCTATTTTACAGATGGATTTATTCCATCCTGCAATAGTTAGGAATGAAGAAAGTGCCTTTATGCCTGGTTTAATATTTTCAGATCCATCCCCCTTCCCCAAGCTTCCATTTCTTTCTAGTTAGCTAAATCTAAATCCCATGCCTCCAGGGCTTCCCCTCGGTCAAACTCACATCAGTTTCCTATTTTCCAGGGTAAGATGCAGTCACTGTGAAATGCTTTTATTAGGAAGGGCCTCTGGGTCAATCTCCATACACTTCTGTGAGCAAGTCACTGAGCTTCATGTGCAACTGAAGATAAGTGAGAAATCTCCCAACACAACCAATGGTCAGCTTCCTCCACACAGAGGAATTTGATTACTTCTGGCAGCCATCTGCTTGGCTGAAATCTGATTGTATGAGTGTGGCTACCAAGTTGGATAATTAAGCTACTTTTGAAACCTATTCTATTTTAGGCATTGTCACTTTGAAATATAACTATTCTTAAGCTCTGCCCCACAGCACATCCGATTCAGCTGGGAAAATCCTACTGATGGAGACAAGCCCTGCATCTGCTATGTAATCTTTCATGTTCTTACCACCAAGCTCTGCCATGCAAACATATGCCTGCTATTGATCATAACATTAGGTTTCCTTTGGTAAATTTAGCTAATGTTTTGGGTTTTCACAATGCTATGAGTAGAATATTTAACTGAATGCTTCCTCCCTTTTTTATGAGATATGTTGCCTCACAAGTCTGAGCATTTGGTGGCTCTGGGAATTTGTGTTCCTGTAATAATTTTATTTCTTCAGTGTTCTCAGGAAGTCACTCCTGTGTCAAGTTTATTTATATATGTGGGTAACTTAAAACAGTTTACTTGTTGATAGCAGGTTATTATACTTAAAAGCAAGTATCAGTGGTATTTTCGAATATATTTACTAGAAGACCAAATGTTTTACATTTGATGGAAATTACCAGGGAAGCCAAATGGTGAGAAGTTCCAGCTCTTGGGAAGAGACTTCCAGTGTCCGGCAGTGCAGCGCCTTCCCATTCTGTCTGCAGACAGGAATACTGCACCAATGTGGCACACTCTGCATTCCCTTAACTCTCTGCCTTGCTCTTCTGCTGAAGAACTGTCCTTTGTGGCCTATCTTGCTTGAAGAAAGCCTGACATTCCAAGTCAAGTCTCCAACATACATCATAGAGATAATTTTCCCTATTCAAAAATGAAACCAGCAGAAGGAAGTACAGTAGGTTCCCTATAAATATCAACAGCCCTAAGGTCTTTGTTTGTGCTTGTGTTTTAGCAGCTCACTACTTCACGGAAGGCCAGGTGGGAGTTATCGTTTTATACAGATTATAAAATATAATCCTCTCTTTATATGCAGAAAGACTTAGAGGTCTGTGCTGGCTTTAAACCACTCCCAGTTCCCTTAGGTGGAAGTCTGTCATTGTAATTTAACCCCAGCCCATCTTAGGACTTTAAGTTTCTGTCTCTCTGTTCTGGTCTCTACCTGGAAATCCCCAGGCTGTGTATGCAAATTGCTGACCTTCAACCTGACCAGGTCCATTATAAATACATCTCTGAACCTCCTCCTTCAGAGCCCATTAGGTAGAGAACAAGAGGCATGCAGAGGTGGTATTCTCAGAAGGAGGGACTTGACATATAGATGGAGGGGTGTATCTCTCATCTTTCATAGCAAGGTCACTGGTACTTAGTATGGGATGAGAAACAACTAGAAAGTTGAAAGCCTATTACTCTCCACCAACCTTCTCTGCTTCTCTCACATTCTTCATCCTTGCTTCTCTCTAAGCAGTTTCTTACTAGCACATCCTACTCTTTGGCTCATGGGAGAGTGGGGTTGGCTAGTCCACAGGTCAAATTTAACGCAGAATTCAGGCATTCCAAGACTGACTTCTGGCTTCCTGAGTCCTGGGTTGTTGGGAGTAATCTGGCAGCATAGCTGTGAGCTCTGCCAGGCATCTGTCTTGGGGTCTGGAAGTCATCTTTCAGAGTCCCTGCCTTTCCTAAGCCCTGGGTATAGGTTTATAATGAGCATAGAGGGTGTGAATGCAGGAGACTCAGCAATCTCTATCTGCCCTCTTGCTCTGCCTGCAGGGAAAGAGTAAACTTGAATCTATTCATTTGGTGAGCATTTATTTATTGTTTGCTCCGAACTCTGGGAATATAGTTTATACTCACAGCCAGGGCCCACAATCTGGTAAGAAAGCAAGGGATTATAATGCATCAATTAGGGATGTCAGTGTTCTATGGATGCTGCAGTTGAAAATGAGGCCAGGTAGGAAAGGAAGCTGTTTTAGGAAGACCCAGCTGAGCATCAAGAATTGCAAGCTATACCTGTAATTAATTGTAAAGCCTGAAAGGTAAAGGTGTATGTGTTAATAAAAGGAAATCTTATCTAAGAGAAAAGGCAATTTTGTGTGTGTGTGTGTGTGTGTGTGTGTGTGTGTGTGTTGGGGGGGTGGCAACTATGCTAAGAATAGAACCTGCAGATCAGGGATCTGAATTCGATCCCAAGTAGAAATTCCTCATAACTGATGGCACACAATCCATTAAAGAGTAATATCCAGATTGTAGTTTATGCTGGACCCTACTCTGTTGTCTGAGGAGGATTTAAAAAGCAGGCCAGGGGATTGAGGATCCATTGCTAAGTTATTAGAATGCTTGCCTAGTGTATAAAGAGCCCTGTATTCATTCCCTCACTAGCTCCACATAATGTGGGAATAGTGGAAATCTGCATGCTTATAATCACAGCACTTGAGAAATAGATACACAAGGCCATTCTTGTCTACATAGTGAGTTCAAGTCTATACTAAAATACATCAAAAAATCTGTACTTAACAAAAAGCCAAACAAACCATATGTTATTAGTTAAATTATATATAACTTGGGAGACAAGGCTGTCCGAGGAGGTGATCTCTGGGATGGAGGGCAGTGGGACCCCAAACAACTGATTTTGTCAGCCTGAATGTCAGAAACATTCCAGAGCAGACAGGATTGGTTGTCTGTTGCACAGATCCAGTAGCTTATGTCTGTCACAAGACATAAGGTATTATCATACATCATGTTCACCATGGGCTAGAAATTATAAACCCATGATATCTACTCAGGGACGGCTGCTGTTTCTGGCCCTGGATAGGTCAACATAAAATTGTAGATGTACTAAATGTTGTGAGATATTTTTGTGATTTTTTTCATAAGTCAGTTGGGAAGGCCAAAAGGCTATACCATTTAAGCTGCTTAGTAACCCTGTGGGGTGAGAAATTATTATCCTATGATACAACTGAAAAAAATGAGGCTCAAAAATCTACAATAACTGTGTGTGGTGGTTTGAATGTAAATATCCTCCATAGGCTCCTGTCTTTGAACACTTTGCTCTCAGTTGGTTGTAATATTTGGGTAGGTTTAGGAAGTGACCTTGCTGTAGGAATTACCTCACTGGGTGCAGGCTTTGAGGTGTTGCAGCATCCTGCCATTCCAAGGACTCTGGCTCTGCTTAAGGCTTTTGTTCCAAAATGAGAGCTCTTGGCTTACACTCTAAACACCTGAGCTCTGTTCTATCATCATGGACTATTATCCCTCAGGAAACATAAGCCAAAATAAACTCTTTATTCCTTAAGTTGCCTTAGTTATGATGTCCTATCACCTTGACACAAAGGTCATTAATACACTGTATAGCCTGTGAGAATGGAGCCAGTAGTTGAGGACTTAACCATAGAGCAGCCTGGAGATGGAGTGTTCTCTGTCATAGTGATCTGGTCCTGTTGTCAAGCTCAGAGGATTGGGAGAGGGTGTAGACACATGGATCGAGATTCACTGGACTAGGCTCAATATAGCTTAATATAATTTTACTCAGGGAGAAGGCACTTACACAAGAAACATGACCGTGCAAGTCCCTTCTCCAAGGATCCACATAGGCTGCTCTCTGTGATCTGACCTGAACCAAAAGAGAGTGAGCTTGGGTCCCTGCTACAGGTGCAGTGTGTGTGTGTGTGTGTGTGTGTGTGTGTGTGTGTGTGTGTGTGTGTGTGTGTGTGTGTATCTCACTACAATTTCCCTTTTAGTCTAAAGAAAAGGATTTAGACTTGATATAAAACTATATACAAAGATAGAAAATATCAAATATTCTCTAGGAGAAGGAAAATGTAAGAACATACACACTTAAGACCTATTGTCAGTGAAGCAACAAGAGCAAATGGCAAGAACTACATATCCAGTCCTAGAGTCATGGCATAATAAAGATTACTATAGAGTTGTCCTAAGCTGGAAAGTTTAAGTCTTGTACCTAATATTTCTATCTAGGAAGAGAGAACAATAATTGTGACAGTATAATCTTTAACCTCATCAAAGACCTGAGAAGGAGGATAATGGGGAATGTACCGTGTATGTTTATCTTATTGATTGTTAAATAAAATACTGTTTGGCCAATGAGACAGCAAGTAGACGGGACTAGGAGTCAAAGAGGATTCTGGGAAATGTAGCAGAGAAGGGCTGATCCAGACAGGAAGTGAGATAGCAAGGAGACTCATATTTAAGCGAAGGAGAAGCAGGAAGGGCTCTCTTTTCCCCTCTGCTCCTGCTCCAGCAGCCCAATGTGATCCACCGACAAGGAGGGATGCCAATAAGGCGTCCAATAAGATAAGTCTTATAAAATATATAGATGTATGACAGTTAAGACTGAACTAACAGATGAGAATCCTAGTCATTGGCCAAGCAGTTTTGAACCTAATACAAGTTTCTGTGTATTCATTTGGGCCCTGACTCTGGCAGGCGGCTGGCATAAAGCGCACACATGGCAGTGGGGCTCAGGCGGCTTTTGGCAGAAAGATTTATCTTAACAAGAGGATAATAATACTAGGGTAGGCAGGAAGTGTAGGTGAGCAACTTCCAAAAGGTGCAGTGAAGACAGAAACAGCAGGCTACTTGGACAGTCACCCAAAGCCTCACAGTAGTGTAGGGGCAGCTACTGGCTTTTATCTTAATCAGTAAGATAAACCAGCTTTGGCTAAGTGGGGCCAGCCAGTTTTGGCTAAGGCCTAGAGTATCTATCTGACTGACCAACAAAGAAGTAGGGAGGTTGAAAGGTTGTATCAGCTGAACACAAGGGGCACCTGTGGTCATACAGGAAGCCCTGGCATACAACAAAATAAAGCAAAACTGATGATTAGGGAATGTTATTACCTGGAGTGTTGAGTCAACAGTGAAAGCAGCATATGATAACACAAATAGTGTCTGAATGGGTGTAGGGGTCTGCCAAGAGGAGCCAGGTCACTGGATATCTTGGCTGATCCATTGTTTTCCATGCACTGACTTTTTTGGAGAAAATGCAATTCTGGATCCCTGTCCTTTCTTTGTGCTAGGATGTTACTTATTCTAAGTTCTCTTTGCTTATGGTTTTCTCTGATATACCACAGGCTGAGGATGTCTTGTCCCAAATTCTTAGGACCAAAAGTCTTTCACATTTCTGTATCGTTTGAACATCCTTAATCTGAAAATCCAAAATCCAGTATCTTTTAATGCCACGAGTTACAGAGAATAGCTTAAGTTGAAATGAAATCATGGCAAAATTCTTATCAACAAAGTATAAAGTAACAATGCATGATATTTACTGGAAGTATTTAAAAAACTTATATGATGAAATTTTGAGTTGTTTTTATGACACAACGTTTATCTCTGTATTCAAGGATGCTCTGTAACTCTCTATATAGCCCAGGCTAGCCTCAGTTTATTTTACACAATATAGGTTTCATGGTATTTTTCATACACCTACTTGCATAGAAGAAATGGTAGCAGATAGCACCACCCACTCACACATAGCTCTGCACATTTCCTTGTCATGTTTAGATGGAAGCGTGCATCTCTCACATTCTTCATGAAAGGGAGTGGAAACCAGTTTGGGTTGTCATTGGGTTTGCAGGGAAAAGCAGAAGATCTCTTGAAGTTGGGATTGAAGTAAGTGGTTTATAAACCTTGAGTTTCTAACATTAGAAACCAATCCTTTCTGTCTGCTGCAAAGGTAACATTTAGAGATGGTGCAGCTACTGTTGTAGATCACTGCCCTCCCAGTGAAGCAGCTCCCATCTTCCTGAGATGGGCCTTGTATGCCTGAAAGCATCTATCATGATCAGGCTTGTGGGCTGTTGTTGGCATCCCCTCATGGAAGGAGGGGCTTGAGGGGGGTATTATTGGAATAGCAACTGAGTTTCTATCCATACTTCCTAGGCAATTGTGTGCAATTTAACCTTAATTGCCCCTGGCCTTGAGTCTAGCTAGGTTAGGCACTAGAGTATAGATGCCTAGGAAAGTTAACTGGGCATGACTATAGGCCATGGGGAAGCCATCCTCCCAGGTCTCCAAGTGCCAAAGTCATCCATGCTTAGTTCCTTTGCTATAACTCCCACCATTGCTCTGTATGTAGACCCAATAAAATCACTGGGGTCCCAAGGCGAACTTTGGTGGAATAATTCTTTGGTTTGTCACTGGGGAAGAAGAGGAAGGTAGATTTGTTTACACTCCTCTCCCACCACAGGAATTCTCACAAGAACACACTGATAGACTTCCTTGTGGTTATTCTCTTTTTTTTTCTAGATACTTTAACAATTTAAAAAAATGTGCTTGAGTGATGTATATTCCATGAATTCTGATGAGAAGTGATTTAAAGGGGCTTATTATTAAGGAAAAAGAAGCAATAATAATTGGATATGAAATTTTAAAACAGAGAATTAACTCCTATGTTAGGATTTATCAACAAAACCAAATACCCAATGTTTTATTTGGTTGGGGGTATTTACTTAGGGGTAGAATAGAATATTTGTACTTTATATACTACAGTAAATTAGCCTTCTGTATCTCACAGGTTTTGAGATTGAGACATTCTTATTTACTATATGTTGCAAACATGTCACATTGGTTGATACAGTAGATGAAACAGATTAGATATCCATGAAAACACCTGAAGGCAGTGACAACCATACACTTACGTGGGTAAGCTATGGTTACAGCTAGACAATTCAAGAGATGGTTGAGCTTAAGTTTAGGATGAAGAACATGAACGTGTAAAATAAACAGTGTAAGGCACAAGGTTATGTGATTAAAGCACAGTAAATTATTTCTCAGAGATTGTCAAAAGTCAGGCATGGTAGCATAAACCCATCCTCTCAACCATATGAGAGGCCAAAGCAAGAGTATTTCTTGAGCCCTGGAGTACAAGAGCTAGTTCCAGGTAACATAGAGAGATTCAAAATTTATTTGAAAATATTTTCCGGATATCACATCGTGTAACCACAGAAAACCCATGAGCAGATTATCCATGTTGATATCAAGTTCAAAGAGAGCTTTCTCAGAAAGACAATGAATCACATGGTTGTAAATTCTGGAATTCAATCTTTTTCCCGGAAGATGAGCCGCAGTATTTGATCTGATAAACTTTTCTTGCTGTCATTCTTGAGAGAAAATATTTTCTTGATGCTGCCGCTGCCATCCTTTGTCAAAAGTATCTCAATAATCATGGAAAAAGAAAGGTTAGAAAGTTATTTTGGACGTTGCTATTCAGGATGTTTTCTTACATATTTAAAATGATTGCAATGGGAGAACATTGTTAAGAGTCCCTGGGACTAAAAGTTTGCCTGTTGCTGTAACATGATGGCCAGTACTAGTTTAAAGTGCCAAATACCAACTAATGGTGATGGAGTTAACGGGGGGGGGAGGGAGGAGCCTGAGTCTGGATTGAGTGGTTGTCCCTACAGTTTTCACATATAGCTTCTATCGGAAAGCAGAGTGACCTGTAACTTCTACTATCACTTCCCTGTGATAATCTTTTCCTAATATTGCCAATGAGAATTATCTTTAACACATACTACAACTTTTTCCCATTGGTAGGAAAGGAATAATATGAAATTAAATCTGTATTATTGTATTAATTATTGAATTTCTTATCATTTTTGTTCAGTTGGGCATGAGTTATATTTAATATAAGATTAATAATACAAATGAACTCATAAAGAATATGAAGCAGACATCAAGATTAATTTGCCCAATGAATATGTGATACTGCATTTGTCAAACAGTTTTGTCAATTGTTTCTCATACTTTCTTTTTGTATGTGACTGTGTATGTATGTGAGTGTAGTGTGCATGCATGTGTGGGTGATATATTTCTATCTGTGGATGAGTTTAGAAACTAAAGAAAGTGTTAGGTGTCTTCCTCTATTCCTCTGAACTTTTGTTTCTTTGAGACAGAGGCTCTCTCTGAACCTGGAGCTCATGGGTTTTGGCTAGGCTGACAGCCAACAACTGATCCTCTGTCTCTGCCCCCTCCCATAGTGCTAAGGTTATAGGGACTTGCAGGTGCTGGGTTCCTAACTGAGGTCCTTATAGTTGAACAATATCTTGCTATTAAGCTTTCCAGTCTTCTGATCATTATGTATGTACGTGTGTATTATACTGAGTCAGTGTGTATTATATGTATATGCATATTTTCTTGGTGTGGGCACACTTTTATGTGCATTCCTTCTGGAGGCCAAGTGATACTGTCTTTTGTCTTCCATGCTTGTTCTATACTTTATTTATTGAGGCAGGGTCTCTTGCTCAACTCAGAGTTCACCATTTGGGCTAATCTAGGTGGGGATCCCCTGTGTTTGTTTCCTGCATGCTGGTCTTACAGGTGGGTTGCTTTGCTATCGGGCATTTACCTGAGAAGTATGGATCTGAACTCTAGTCCTCACACTTGTATGGAAAGCATAGGGCATGACATCAGGCCCACTTTGGCACATTGTATGCTTGCTCTTTTTTTAAATTTTTTAAAATATTACTTACATGTATATGCGTCCATATGTGTGAATGTATGCAACATGAGTGCAGTGCCCACAGAGGTCAGAGGAGGGCATTGTATCCCCTGGAGCTGGAGTTAGAGGTGGTTTTGAGCCACCATGTGGCTTGGAACCCAGCCTCAGTCTACTACAAGAGCAGTCAAGGCTCTTAACTGAGGAGCTGTCTCTCTAGCCCCCTCTACTTTTGTTCCTTTTATCTTTAAATTGGACTTGTCAGCACCACTTCTGGAGCTGGAAGGATGTCAGAGGGCAGAGGAGATTAATTCCAGTTCTAATAACATGAGAAATGAGAGAGAGAGAGAGAGAGAGAGAGAGAGAGAGAGAGAGAGAGAGAGAGAGAGAGAGGCTCTGATGGTAACAAACTCCAGCAATAAAACAACAGCACAAGCTGGGAGGCTTTGAGTGAGGACACATGCACCGTAAGCCTCAGCGTCCTTAACAACCCTAATCACTTAAGTAAGTTACACATTACCAGTAGAAACATTGCAAACCCCAGATGAGCACTTCAGAACCTCTGGTGTTTGTGAGCTGGGACACTACGTGATGGCACAAACCTATCTCATAGTTGTTCCATATTGCTCACTTTCACAGTGAGCAGGGGAGGGGTTAGTCACGGAGACCCTTGGCCTATTGGTTCCAGTGGATAAAAAGACTCTTAGAGGTGGGTGCACTTTCAAGTCCGTTGCTTTATAGTTGATGACAGAATTTAAACTATTTAGACAAAGCTCCCAGGCTGGCTCTTTCTGTTGGAAGAAGGCAGAATGACAGCTTAAAGAACCAAGTTCCTTCTGCAAAAATATCCTTTGAGGTCTCTTTATTCTTTTCCAGTGGATATTTTGCTTACGTTTCTTTTATATCTTGAATTTCATTTTCCAGGCACTTTGGAAAGGCATGAGACAGGAGAAAGGGCAAGGATTATTCTTAACTGTGGTGACAATGTACAGTTTGTCAAATCTGAGCCTACACTGCCAGTGGCCTCAGAGACACACAAGCACAAAAGTGTAGAGCAGAGGTCCTCCAATGCCCACCAGCCTGGGCTGGTGCCCTGCCCTGTTCTGCAGCTGGAGTCATCATGTAAGGTGAGTCCTCATCTCCAGGGTTCCACAAGACCATAACAACCAGGATAAGAAGCAACTTGGCCCTAACCTGTCAGCACAAAAGCAGGGAAGCAGGCGATGGCATGGGTCCAGTGATGTTGGTGGGAAAGGATGGGGGAATTTAACTCTGAAGTGAATGTTATCCTTGCAGTGACATATGTGACAATAGAGTTTCCAGCTTATCAAAAATTAAGTTACTGTCCCATCAATTCAAATTATCAGTGTTTTTCAGTGGTGGTGATTATATTCTATAGTTTGGATCCATTTTTTAATTCTGGAGTTGAATGCATTTAGTATCTTTTACTCCGGCTTGCTGCTTATTTTATTATTTTCTAGACAAAGTTTTATTATTTTCCTTTTCTTTTCTAGACATGCTACAGTGATTTAATCTAGTTTCTTTAAGATATTATTTCTCATGATTGTTCTTCATGCTATCTTGTTATTTGCTTCATGCTTTATTTTTGCCATCTGTATGGATGTACCCAGTATTTTTTCATGTAAATATCTTCTCCATAATATTATCTAATACAGTTCTGAAATCTTAAGGGCCACTGTGTATTCCATATCTTATTGTTTTTAATGTTGATGTAAATTAGTTTCTTATTGATTAATTTATTTATATAAATTTCAAGTAACATGTTTGAATCTAAAAGTCTTTAGAAAAATCAAAAGTAGGGGCTATAGAAATTACTCAATGGTCATGAGCACTTTCTGCTCTTCCAGAGGACCCAAGTTCAGATCCCAACATCTGAATCAGCTTCACAACTGTGTGTAATTTCAGCTCCAGGGATCTGATGCCTGTCTTTCTTGAGCACCTGCTCTCACATGCAGATAGAGCCATGTTGCACACACCATATACACTCTTACACATAATTAAAAATAATTGAATCAAATAAAAAATAAGATCAAAATTATTTGTGTGGACATGTGGAAACAGAGGTTGCTAAATTAGGATTTGCATATTCTTACCATTTCCTGTTATTTCAATGGTCTTGATGAAGACTTAGCTATGATCCCATTTTTATCTTGTGTGCATGTTTATATTAGAAACCAAAGATGTCTAGTCATTCATCAAGGCAACAGAAGTGAAGCCACACATCTGCGCTTCCACACTACCTTATAGGTTTAGGGACCTGATTCGGATTTTATCTGAGTCCAGCACTCATTTTGGGATCTCACATGCTAACTGAACAACGAATAATAAATGTGTAACTTGAAGGATGTTTACTTGCTGAACAGTGAGTGAGTAACAGTGCTGGAATCACACTGGTTGAGCATCCTGTCTCAAAGTGCGAAGCTGGGTGACTGCCCGGCACAGATCTTGATACAGAGCCCTGTAGTCCTCCTGATGTCAGCCTCAGTTTATTGGCCTACCGAGTTGTGAAAGTCAGAAACTGTCACCTCGGCCTATCAGGACACCATCTCCCCAGGTTATGATTAAAGCACAGTGAAAATCCCCTAAAAATTGCATTTCTCTTTTTCACTTTTCCATTCAGGCAATTGACTTCAGTTTATATTTTCCTTCTTCAGCCCCTAGACCAGTGGATAGCAGCAGCTTTTCTCTTTACTTTTTCCTTATTTTGAGGTTGTCAAAAATCTTCTCTTTGTGTTTATTTACTAATTTGGGGCTTACATGTATAGATATTGGGTACATGCAGTGCCTATGGGGGCCAGAAGAGGGCATCAGATACCCCGGAAATGGAGTAACAGGTGGGTGAGCTGCCATGTGGGTAGTAGGAATTGAGCCTTGGTCCCCTGGAAGAGCAGCCAGTGCTCTTAACCCCTGAGCCATCTCTCCAGCCCTAGCTGTTAGCATTCCTGACATGAAAACAGGCTGTTTGTAAGGATACTTAGATAGCTGAGATAAAATTTTAATTGAATCATATACACTTTTGGATCAATAAGGCTCAGTTATTGAGCCTAGCTAGCTGCTCATTCCATTCCAGTGCATCTTCCTTGCTGCCTGTTGTAGTGGAGTGTACACCATAGAGTAGAAAGAATGTGCTTGAGAGGGCCATGTGGAGTGGATCTAGAGTAGGGTGCTAGATACCTGTGTCTAAAAGTGTCAGAATGAAATGCACGATCTTGTACAATAAAGCATACACAATAGTGGAGTAGGGAATCTTCTAGAATGGGAGACAAGAGCTAGGTGTTTGTTGACTTGTGTGGTTCAGAAGTGGAGGTGGAATATCTGCAGGAAAAAAAAATATCACTTTCACTAGGTGCCTGTTTTTTTCTGCACTGACTGCTGGTTCTTTCTGAAACTCCAAGTTACCCTTTATGAAGTGGTAACAGTGTATACACATTTCATTTTCTGTATATAATTTTGTTTCTTTCTTGACTTCAAGAAGCAATAAAATGCCCTGGTCTTGTCTTCTGACTGGTAGGCTGATTTCCACTCTATTTTCTAGTTGTTGCCCTTTACCTGAGCAGACTATGATTTCCAGTCTCTGTTCTTTGTAGTGGAGAAATAAAGGAGACAGGGGAGTCACCTTTGTCCCATATATGCTCCTGTTGTTACCAGATTTGGTGTGGCGGTGGGTGTTTGTAGTTGGGCTTCTCTGTTCCACTTTCAGTTATGTATGAGATGTCCTCATTGTCTGTCATTCATGTATTATTTTAGGATTTTCTTAGAGCCAGGGTTCTGAGGCTGTTTTATTTTTGTTATTTACTTGTTTGTTGATTTTGTGTTGTCTTTTTTCAATACAGGTTTTCTCTGTGTAGTCCTGGCTGTCCTGGAACTCACTCGGTAGACCAGGCTGGCCTTGAACTCACAGAGATCTACCTGCCTCTGCCTCCTGAGTGCTGGGATTAAAGGCTCCCACTACCATCTCCCAGTGAGATTGTTTTGTTTTAAAGTATGAGATTTCAAACTTGCATGTTATTAATCTATGTTTTTGTGTATGTGATATGTATTGAGAGTATGGCATATGTATCATGGTACCCATGTGAATGTGTGAGAGCAACTTCTGGTGCCAGACTTGCCACCCATATTGCCTGACATGATGCCTTTTTGATGTTCACTATCGTATATGCTATCCAGGGATTCTCCTGATCTCCTCTCTGCCTCTCTTCTCACTGTAGGAGCACTGTGATCACAAATGTCTGATACTGTGCTCAACTTTTCTATGGATTCTGGGGACTCAAGCTCAGTTTTTCATATTTGTAAGAGCTCTCTCCACTGAGTCATCTTCACAGCCTGTAAGTGGTAAATATGATAAATGTTTCATGAGTTTCATAAGAAAAAAATCTTCAAAGAGTGTGTGAATCACATACATTTTGTAGGTGGGGAAATGGGGGACAACAAGACTATGAGTTTGAACCACACAAAATTGCTTTGCATCTGTGCCCGTGTTGGTGTGGCTATGTCAGTGTTAGCCAGGCACAGGCAAACTACTGGGTAGCAATGGAACAGACAATTTGGACAGAACAAAACATTTAGAACTCTATGTTGGCCAGTATTTGGATGCTTCTAGAATGTTCTACTTAGTTTTTCTTCATATGTTTGGAAAGTACATAAAAATGGGGGGCAGATTATGAAGAGAGCAGAATATGTCATCAAAATCATTTTTAGAATATATCCACTTTGAATTTCTGGAGAAGTTGAATCTCTGCTGTTCTACAAAGAAAGATCTTTGGGACGAGAGGAGGAGAGTTGAAGTCTTAAAGGATTTACAGGATACAATACTGTGTTGGCTTTCCTTAGACCTGGCAGAGGATAAAGCAGGATAGAATCTATTTAAATAGCTGTGGGAGAAATTTAGCTTTGAGGTAGGGATTTAACAACTGGGCTCAAAATCATTGCTACATGACAGGATCTTTACTGCTACACTGTATTTCAAAGAGAAAAGTCCCATTTTTGTCTATTGGTTAGTTGGTTCATTTTTGGTGTGTGTGTGTGTGTGTGTGTGTGTGTGTGTGTGTGTGTGTGTGTGTTTCAGTGATTTACTGTGCTTCTTACCCATAAGATGAGTGAAGGGATTATTTTAATGCCCCAATTTATGCTTTTGCAATGTTTGAGAAGGACTCTGCAAAACTGAGTAGAATCTATCTCTCACTAGCTCTCTGCTTGCTTGCTAGTTTAGAACTGTCCTGTCTAATGCAGTGACATTAAAATAAACACAGGACAGCTCAAGTTGCTGTTTGAAATGAGACAAGAACAAAATGTTAACATGTGCATTTTAAATATATGAGATTATATAAAAATTATTCAAACCAATTTTACCCACTTTCTATTTGTGTTGTTTTAAGAGGTCTGGTGGACATCATAAAAATATAAATGTTATTTGCATTTTATGTATTGAAGACAATAGTAACCATGAAAGAGTTTATGTGAATCTTTCAGTAAAAATCTGAGAATAACTGTTTTAGTTTCACAGCTCAGATTTCTGCCTATTCAGCTCTGCTATTGAGCACAGAAGTAACAATGGAGTATCCAGGGAGACTTTACCTTACAGCAGCCTAGATGTGATATACTGGTTGTAGTCTGCTGGTCTATTGTGTACTTGTTCTCTTTACCCTGGAAGGTGAGGTGGTATCAGGAGGACCTGGCAAAAGAATCTGTAACTTCCCTTTTATCCATGTCTGAAATTTTAATAAAGCCATTTATCTTAATGTCATATATTTTTGTATATGTGTGCATACAAGTGTACATATGATGGAATGTAAATTGGAATAGTTTGTGCCAACAGGTTATATTCTATTATTGTATAGAAAATAGTACTTGTATGTGCTGGGGACACCATCGTTTATAAAATATATAAATAAAATATATAAATGAATAAACAAATAAAAACCACAAAAAATACCAACTCCCTCCCAACAACCACAAAACACCCTGCAAATTAATATTTTGGGGTGCAATCAAGTATCTGTGTGTGTGTGTGTGTGTGTGTGTGTGTGTGTGTGTGTGTGTGTGTATGTGTGTGTGTAATAAAAGTCAAGAGCAAACATAGCCCATTACAGGAAACCTATGGTCTTCAAGCACTTATCCTATAGCTCTGCTTAGCCATTGTCCCAAAAGATAGGGAAATTTCTTCCAACTTTTGGACATATCCCACAGTTAATCAGAGTTATAAACTGCCAGTGAGCCATGCAGAGAGTGAGCCAGTGGAGTGAATCTTCCTTCCTGAAGAGGAATCTAAGCAGTGCCTGGCTCCATGTTCCCCTATGAGTTCCTAGAGCTCATGCTTGCTCCTGTTTGATGCCTTTAAAATTGTCTCCCTGACAATTAACATCTCCCTGTGTCTTTACAGAAATGAAGATGTGAACTTGATTGCCACATGCTACACTGTCTTCATGTGTTCATAGATCTCTCTGCTTTATGTGTGGTATGTGTAAGGATGTGATTGTGTATGTACATACATGTTTATAAGTAAACCTGCACATGTGCATTCTTGCCTTTGGAGGTCAGGGGCTGAGGTCAGGTGTCTTCTTCCATCACTCTCCACTATGTTTTTGATATAAGGGTTTTATTGAATTTGGACCATACCTATTTGGCTAGACTGATTGTCCAGTGAGCCCTCAGGATCCCCTTGTCTCTGCCTCCCCAGCACTGGGGTTACAGGTGCACATTGCCTCACCCAGTTTTAATGTAGGTGCTAGGGATAAAATTCAGCTCCTTGGACCAGGGATGACAGTGCATGCTTTTAAATCCAGCACTATGGAGACTGAGGAAGATAGATCCCTCCGTTTGGGGCCATCTTGTGTTATATAGTGAGCTACAGGTAGGTCAAGGATGTATAGGGAGATGCTTCTCAAAAAAAAAAAATTAATGCTTACAGGATAAGTACTTGAATGACTGGCCATCTTCCCTCACCTCCATTTCAGAATTTTAAATAGTGATTAATAGTGATTAAGTAGTGATTAAACAGAATTTTAAATATGAATTAATCTAAACATATATGATTGGTTGTAAATAAAGACTACATTTGTATTCTAATTGATGTTTTTAACCTTTATCTATCCTTAATGTGATATCCGGTATCACCTGTTGAGTAATGTTATTAATGTTTTATCTTGCCTCCTTCTTGTAAAATACATATGGCAACCAACCTGCTGAGTTCTCAGCCAAAAGCCAGATCCTGCAACTTACATTTTATTAGACTAAAAAGTTAACCCTTTATTACCTATTTAAGTTCGTATGTGTGTGCATGTGTGCATGAGTGCAGGTACCTATGGGGGCCAGAAGAGAGCTGGAGTTACAGCTGGCTGTGAGCCACCGTCACATGGGTTCTGGGGACTTCTGGAAGAGCAGTATGTTCACTACTGAGTATACTACTGAGCCAGATCTCCAAACTGAAGAGCTATATATTCTATATATTTTTTTGAAACAGGAAAAAATAATGATACTTGCAGATTTACATTAAAATATTAAACTAAAGTACACTCTGACAGTATTACATGTAGTTTAACTCCATTTTTATTTAAATATCCAGTTATCAAAATTACATTGCATTAGAAGAGAATAGGTAGGGTTTATTTGAAACTAATTGAGTTATTTAAGAATAAAGGACTGGAGAGATGGCTTGGTGGTTAAGAGTGCTGGCTGCTCTTTCAGAAGAACTGAATTTGGCTCCCACACTCATGACAGACAGCTCACAACTATCCACAGCTCAAGCTCCAGGGCATCCCCTGGCCTCCCTTACATTCTCAGGTACTGCACACTTACAGCACATACGTGTGTGTATATAATCAAAACTAAAATTAATGAAGATAAATTCCCCATGTAGAACAACGCTTTCCACCTCTTTGATTGGCAGGGAGTTTGGGTGGTATCCCCTTTGATAGCTGATCGAAGTATAAATAACATGGAAAATTTTGTAAGAAAATGCATTTTTACTAAACATTGAAAACATCCAATCCTATAGGTTTAAACAATTTTTTGTTTTAAATGTTTTACTTTACTTAATCCTTACTTAGTACATAGTGACTGAATATAACCCCTGAGGCAGCATAGGAAGACCTCTGATAGTGGCAATATGGGCACAGCAGTCTGCTTTTTGAACCATACATAAAGCAATGGATATTTTTGACATAAAGTAACCATATCGCAGAGGTTCTATAAGGTGAATAAAAGCTTCCTTAATAGACAATGCTTTTAAAAAATAACTTCTTTGTAAAAAAAAATCCAATATTTCATTTATTGGCAAGAATTTAGACTTTATTATTTTATTTTTTATTCAGAAAGTTGCCTCAACCCCTAGGAAAACTAGTAGAGGCTATCACAGCTTTGTTTCAAAACTACCTCAGGAGGTCTGGTCCCCACAGAAAGAATAAGCATGGTGAAGTGACTCCAGCTGCCGGCCTCCTGCCCAGGAGCCACCCCGAATTTCCTCAGAGGACTTCAAAGCCTCCCTGAAATCTAAACCTTCGTCAGCCATGTAAATCGCAGTTACAAAAGGAAAAAGCGCCTATTTCATGGTGCACGGCTGGCGAGAGCCCAGCTTTGTGCTGCACGTGCCGGGGGGAGTGCCAGCCACAGAAGGGCACTGCTCCTCCCCCTGTGACCAATGCAGTTAACACCAGATCCATATTAATGTTGTCAAGTTCCCTTGATGTATTTAAACAGATTTTAATTATTTGTAGCATTCCGAGGCCCGGGATATAGAGCCTCATAGTTCTTCAAAGAAAGCTTGCTTAGTGTGTGAACGTAAAACCTCTCATCAAAATGAAACTTTGATACTGGCCTCAGTCGCTGCCACAGGTTATTCATCCCGTCAGCAATTTGTGTGGCAAAGTGCCATTTGAATAGTGTATTGTTGGGGGACTTACGGTCCACTTGACAAGGGCTCTTTCTCTAAATAGTACAATTTGACTCCAGCTGTTAGAGATTGCCTTTGACAGCAGCCACACAGAACGGGAGAGACTCACTGCTGAAAAAAAAAAAAAAAATCGATATCAGCTTCTTGCTTCTAGGAAGCTGTTCTTTTCTCTTCCGTGGACCTATCAACAGCTATCGAGGGTGGAGAAGTGGAAGCTTAAATATTGTTTTAAATGCAATCCACTTTGAGTTTCCAGTTAAGACTTGCCACAGACGGTACCTAAGTAGAGTTTTAGGATATGATTTCCACACCCTGGTTCCTGTTGAGTCACAATTACAGGGCAGTTGAGCCTGGAGTCTCTGTACTCTGTAGAATAGAATTAGTGTAAAAGCAGACAGAATTCTGGGTGATGTTACAGAGCTAGACCAATGGCTTCTTGATGTTTACCTGCCTATGTGTCTTCTACATTCCCTCCTTTTTCTGTGTGTGTAATTTTGTTTTGTTTTTATATGGATGGCAGAATATTTTGTGGCTATGCCCATGGCAACACCCACAGATGTTGACAGCATTATGTTCCTAAAGTAGTCTTGCAGACTTGGGGACTAGGTTCAGGGACTTTTGTAGCACTTTTTTTTTTTTTTAATCATACAAGGTTGCTATGATACCTGACTGGCAGTAATAGCTATTGAATCTCTTAATTCCAATAACTCTACACTAGGTCCCCTCTCCCTCTCTCCGTCTTTGATTGGGTCTCTCTATTATTTCCTCTTTGATCGGGTGTCTCTCTTATTACCAGACGTTGTGTTTAACATACAGCAGAAAAAATAAAATTGCATCCTCGAGATGAGAAAAAAAACGTCTTAAGGTAAAATCTTGAACCATAAAACATTTCAAGTTATAAAACCTTTAGCTGACTATTGATCTCCCAGGATTACAGATATAATTTGTTTAAATTATTTCTTTCTTTGACTGTATGTGATTTTGGATTTTTATTGGTATTTCCCTGAGATGTTGTAAGTCTTCATCTAAGGCATGTTGAATGGAATCTGGAAGAGCTGTCATTTTGAACATAGAAAATGCCAGTGTGATGTGTCCTTTCTCAAACGCCTTTTCACCGGGGTCGGTTGAAACAGCTGTTGTCTTATTACTGGCCATCTCTGCATTTACTGAATCTTTGGCTGCAATAGCAAGTGAAAATTCATAAAGCTGATGGTTCAATTGTGAACGAAGACCTTTAAGGCTGAGTCAAGGTCAACGTTATTGTTTTTATAATTGCTGATAGACAATCCTGATTTCTCCCAGAGAAGAGCTTTGCTCAGCTTTGATTTCTGCGAATGTTATCTCTTTTTTTAATTCTCATGGAAGATTTTTCAATGAATAAATGTTTATACTACCTCTCTGTGCTCCATGCAGCCTGCATCTACTTAGGACCCTTTCTGGCAATGTATCCTATCATCCCTGTTGGGATGTGAAGCTCTGGGATTTTTTTAAATATTCTGGAACTAAATTCTTTCTATAATTATCAGGTAACTTGTGTGTGTATGTGTACGTGTGCTGCTGGGAGAGGGATCGGTTCAGCACAGAAACATGGAGAAGAGTGAAGTGAATCAGGCATCCCATTTTGTGTTCATCTTATCAACAGACAGCGTTAATGTGATTTACTACGTATGTTTTAAGACTTGCCTTTATTGGCATGAATGATTTGATAGGTCTTTTAGAGCACCTGAATGTTATGATCATGGTCACGCTGTCACAACATGATGGCTTAGCTGCATTTCCTTCAATGATTTCTTAGTTTCTTTCCTTCCTTTTATTTTCAGTTCTAGATTGGTTTTTCTTAAAAACAAAACAACAACAACATCAACAAAAACATGGTTTTTCAAGTTTTGTTTATCTGCTATTCAGCCTCATGGAGAAAACCAGTATCTGTTAAAGTACTTCCTCCCCCGCATCGCCGCCCAGAGTCAGAACTGTCCTATTTAAGCAACTTGTTTCTGGTGGTGAAGTTTCTTAAAATGAAATCATTATCTTTGTAATGATACACATTAGTGTATACTTTGTAACAATGCACATTAGGATTATTAGTTTAGTATTGTACTATCCTAGCATACTATGCTAGTATACACACTAGTGGGTATCATTACACACCAGTGTGATGTAAAGTCATAATCTTTGTAATAATAGTACTCTAGCATCCAGAGTGCTAGCAATAAAGGAAATATACAAGGAGGGACATTTTACTCATTACTAGCACACCAGGTACTAGCTTCAGGAATAAAAAGTAACATTTATAGAACTTCGGATGTTGGGTTCCCTCAAAGAATTTAGAACAGCAAAGGAAAGAGGATGACATCTCTTTTCCTGAAAGCCAGCCATGTCACTTGTTGACTGAGCATACCCTCTGGGCTCATTTAAGGAAACAAAACAGGGCAGTGCTGGCATCCATGACGTATGCTGATGCCGTCTCTAAGAGCAGAAAATGCAAAAATGTTACAGGAAGCAGTTCTCCGGGCAAAAGCATTTGTTCTCATGGAATATTTCCTCTGAACTATTAAAGCAAAATATATTAGGAACTTAGCTTTGTTTATTGATGCTAAGAGTCCAAATGTGTTTCATTGGAAATCACAGCCAGCCAGTATTCCTAACTGATTTTTCAGGAATGAGTTTTCCTGGTGGCATCCTGGAAGTGCCATCAGTTCTGTGAAGTGACAGCTCGAGAATATAGTCACCTTCATCCTAAATGTACTCGGCCCGATGAACCTTTTCCTCCAATTATCATCATTCCTCATGGATATTAAATGTTCCCGGGATGCTGTGTGGGCAGCAGGGACTTTCTTTTCCTATGTACATAATTTTATACACAAACAGGTCTGAACACTACTGTTTTTGTTGATGGTGTTGGGTGTCCCCTGACCCATTGTCTAAGAGATGCTTTTTTTTTAAGCCATTCCCAAAGCTTATGAAACACAAAGCCCAGTTCACCCTTAGTGCTTTCTTTCCTACCTCCTTAGAGATCTCTGGTCATTATACAAAACTCAACTCTTTGCACTTCATATTTGGTAGCAAATGTTTTGTTTTCCTTTTTCTAGCCCCTCCATCCAAGCTGTTTTACAACCCCCACAGTCTGGCATTGACTAGAGACCTATGCCTGGAATACAGAGAGAAGACCACAGGCCCTGACTTCCTAGGAGATCACCCAGAGACTTAAACAAAATTATTATTTTGTGGCTGATACAAGTGTCCAAATCGAATGCTCATCTAAGTCTATATTGTCCACTAAATTTATGTATCATGGGATTGTCAGCTGAATGTTTTTAACCACCAAAGGCCTACTTTTTCTTCAACCTACTCACCTACAGTTAAAGTGAAGTTTATGTATGATTTAAAAACTTAAGGTCCCAAAGCATTTTTTTATCCCTTTTATCCCTTTCTGCTTTTTACTTTTGCATAAGCTAAAGATGATCTCAAATAATCCTTAGAACACATTACCTTAATTTCTGGCATGCTCAAGGATGGGATTGCCATTATAGTAGCAGAAATGTCTAGTCTTCCATGTGTTTATGATAATTTTTTGCCCTGGCTTATATGATCTACCCTCCTGTTTTAGACATCATAGTAGTTAGGCCCAGAGACAAAGCATGCAATGAATAGCTATGAGTGAGCTCTCAGATGGTGTACAGACCTTCCAACAGCCCTGCAGCTGGATACATTGTGGGTTGGCCTCATATTCTACATAGTTTAGTTCTGGGACTAAGTTTTTGTGTCTTAAAATGTTGCATTACTTGAAATTATCATAATTCTATTGGTAACCAGAGTTTTCTTTTTAGGCAAGGTCTCACTAAATAGTGCTGGCTATCCTGAAACTCATGACATAGACCAGGCTGGCTTTGAACTTACTGCTTTCCTCTTGCTTCTGCCTTCCCAGTAAAGGATCAGAGGTGTACACCACCGTGCCAGCTTTGTAAAATTGCAGTAATTACAATCTACCTATCTTTCTCTAATGAGTAAATTATAATGGATTGGGACACTATATATATATATATATATATATATATATCATAATAAATGGGTAACACATTCATAAAAACATCATGAAGTATAATGGGAGAAAGTGCCATAATCTGCTGGCTTAATAAACTTTAAAGGCTTATTCAATAATGGTAATGAAATCTAGGATATTTGGCACACAGGGAACCAATGTTTCACTTTAGGCGAGGTGCAAATGGCAGTTTCCTTATAACACTCAGTTAGACAAAAGGTGACGTGGTTAAAATGGCTTTGTTCACCAGTGAAGTTTATGGTATCCCCATTTACCTGTCTGTCAATCTCAGGCTCATTTCTCCTAGTCACAGAGTTATCTAAAATAATCACTCAGACATAGCCTGAGGATTATATTGTATATCACGAGTCGTCTTCTTCCCTGGGATAATTACTTTTCAAGATCATCCCTTAATATAAAACCCCCAAAGCTATTAGCCATCTAACCAACAGGTTTGTAATAACGTTTAGAAATGGTTGTATGATAAATATGAAAGAGGTTTATTTATGTCTCATTTCCCAAATGTGGGGACACAAGGTAAGCCTGTAACCCTCAAGCAACAGCTTCCTGCTTTGGTAGTTGATTTGGAAACTGCTTCATGCTCCTCTCATCAGAGGACAGGAGGGAGAGCTGATGACACTCTGGTGTATACCACTTTGAATGCTTGCAGATTTCTTTTCACGTGGAATAGGTTCAGAGTCTCAGGAGACAGCAGGCCTTAAAGGATTTCCTCTTCTTCATTGTCTCTTAATACCCGATTGAGATCGTGAGGATGAGGCTGCTCAGTAATTACTGGTAGACATCGTTCTTCCACGCGCTGGCACTGACAACTCCAGGCCTTACACGCCTCTTCCTAGCAGAGGCCATATACTCCAGATGTCCTCTTTGCCTCCTCAAACTCTACCTGGTTAACAAGCACATGCCAGCTCACCTTTGACGTCCCAATGTGTTGCCTAATTATTTGTAAGTATTTATACTACTTTCCCAAGTAGTCCTTAAGTTCCTTGGTATATATGTTGTATATATTTTGTAGTGAGGTAAATAAGGCAGAAAATTCATTCTTCAGTACTCATTGAACATCTACTGTGTGTCCCATGCCCTGGATAGTGGGGATTTCAACAAGATCCCGGACTCAGGCAGCTTACATGTGCAGGGAGAAGAGATGGACTGTAACTTAAAAAGAAAGGCCAGGGGCTGGAGAGATGAATCAGTGGTTAAGAGCAGTGGCTATTCTTCCAGAGGACCAGGGAATTAAGTGTTTCCTATGAAGTTGGCTAGAGGCATGAAATGATGTATATGTATGTTATAACCATATTTGAAGTACTACCGGAGGCACACTGTACCATGTAAGGGCATCTGCTATCTAGATCACCAGTCGTAACAGTCATAAATAAGTTTTGATGGATAAGTAGCATTTTGCTGTGGGGACCAAGCCTGAAAGATCAGAATATAAATGTGGATCCTAAGGAGGGTGTGAATGAGATGTTAATACAACTGGAGATAGTATGTATAGTAAGGAGAGATGAAAGGTAACCTTCTGACCATTCTTCAGGAAAATAGAGAGTGTTATAATCTGGACTTGGCCATTTTATTGCACTCACCACTAGTTACTACAGAGTAATGCTATCTAGACAAAATGCTTTTCAGTGGCTCCTAGGGCTTATTCAGTCTGCAGGGCTGAAAATTTTCTGTTCATTGATTAATAACTTACCTGCCCCAGCTCCTGTCTCTCAGGATTTCACTCTTGGATTCTGTGAAGGTGACTATTTTGGGTCTCTGAAGTAGAACCATGCAGTGTTCGTTCTGTGATTGGTTCTTTTTTTATTCAGCATCATGTACACAGGTCCTTTGTTTTGAGGGGATTTTTGTTGTTGTTTTTGTTTTGTTATCTGTTGCAGAATTTTCTTCTAGGGCTGGATATTATTTTAGCACAGCTGTTTAATATCTTTTTCTTCATCCACTCATCTGCCAATGGTCAGGTAGGTTTTCTCATCTCTATTATTGTGAATAGCATTGCATTGGGCATTTGAACAATTTTTTTCTTTTGGTCATTATCTGGAAGTTGAATTTCTTGGTCATGTGATAATCCTAGCTTCTTTTTCTAGCATTTATTTATTTATTTATTTATTTATTTATTTATTTATTTATTTATTTTGTGTGTGTGTGTGTGTGTGTGTGTGTGTGTGTGTGTGTGTGTGTGTGCCACAACACAGTCTGGAGATCAGAGGACAACTTGTGGGAGATGGTTGTCTCATCCCACCATGTTGATTCCAGGTGTCCACTTCAGGTCTTCCGTTGCCTTTATCTGCTGGGCCACCTCAGTGGTCCAGTATCAGTTTCAATTTTCAAATGAACCTGGATATTTTTTTTATTTGATTTTGTATTGCAGTAGTCATTTCCCCATACCCTCATGTGGAGACTGAATTTTCTTGTCATGCCTCATCTACTTAAGTTTACATGAAAAAAACCTTCAGAAATCAGTTGTGAGGTGTTACTTCAGGGCCCTCTCCCCCTTATCTTTATGTGTATGAATGTTTGCCTTCATGTATGTATGTATGTATGTATGTATGTATGTATGTATGTATGTATGTGCCCCATGTGTGTGCAGTGCCATAAGGATATCTGATCCCCTGGAACTGGAGTTATAGACAGTTGTGAGCCACCATGTGGGTGCTAGGAACTGAACCTGGGTCCTCTTCAAAAAGCAACAAATGTTCCTGACCACTAAGCCACCTCTCTAGCACCTATAGAGGTGCCATTAAATCACCTTTTAATCTTTTAAAAGGGACTTCTGTCCTCAAGCACTTCATATACTTTGCCAATGATACTTTCTGTACTGATTTCTGTTTACCAAGTTGCTTGTGGAATTGAAATGACCAGAATATCTGGTGGCCATTTGGAGAGACAGCTTCCAAATATGTAAATATGATGACTAAAAATTCCTTGTTTAAAGATTCCTTTAATTTTTTTTATAGTTGACTGCCTATGTAAATGTATGCCACACATGTGTGGGTGTCTTGGAGGCCAGAAAAGGGCTTTAGGTCTCCTGGAATTGGAGTTATAGGTGGTTGTGAGCTGCTTGATATAGGTGCTGGGAATTGAACCCAGGTCCTTTGCAATGATAGTGCCTGCTCTTAACAGCTGGGCCATCTTTCCAGCACCAGCTTGTTATGTAAATATACACGTCACTGCAAAAGGGAAGAAGCACTTAGTAAGAATTTGTCCCTTGTTATGTGCATTGTAAGCCAGTTCTGGCTGGCTTGTTTTCCCTCTAAACCTACACCTTTCCTGAACTTTTGGCCAATTATCAGCTTATAGGGGTGGTGTTTATAAGGTGCTAATGTGATGCCACTGACTAAAGTGTCATGGTTGGAAGCAAAGGTGTTTGGAGTGAATCACATCAGCATGTCTGTAGCACATACTTTTTAATTAGTGTTCATCCCTAGAGGCCAAGTTCCCAGTAATTTAACAACACACACTTGTCATCTTAATTGACAATTATATACTGAGTTAGAGTTAAAAAGAAATCAAAGGAAATGGTTGCTGTTTAAGGAAAGTGCCCCAGACAAGCATCTATTTTGCCACTTAAGATTGAGCTTCTTCGAACAAGTGCTTTTGAATTTGATATTGTTTCTATTAGTGCCATTTATTACGAGATATAGAACAAACCCAAGTTGAGTTGTAGGGAGAGTGGTTTTGGATTTTCTGGTAATTTTCAAAGGAAGCACAAAGTGTTCTCTCTTATGTGTGCTCAAGAACACCCTGGTCTTTCATTTCCACTAGGGCTCCTCAATGTTGGGTTGATCGAATAAAAGGCTGTGTGACTTTGGTTTTGTCGCCAGGCCTCTCTCAGCTGACTTCTGTCTGTCTGTCTTTTCATCCATTCATTGATACTACATTGTTTAAAAGCACAAATCTCATTAGCTAAAGCAACCCCAGTTTATGTCTTGTTTACTCTTAGCACCAGTCTGTCCTTTGCTCATTGTACAAATAGTAGGCTATGAAGGCAGCAGAAATAGTTGGCTGGGGAAGACAGATTTAAGATGTCCCAGTGAGCAGAAAGATAATTATTTCTATCTGTATAATTCCCTGCAGAGGATGCCTTTCACTCCAGAGAGGTATTGCCTCAGAAAAAAACAGTATTGGCTGTTTGCTTTTTAGATTTTTCTCTAAGATATTGAAACCAGAAAGCTGGTTGTTGGCTTCTTTCTCCTTCCAGAGGCCAAGGACACTTGGGTTGTTGCTCATGTTTTAGCTTTTCTCTGCGAGGAAGTGACTTTGTCTCCCAGTCTTTTCTCTAGTCTGCTAAATCCCCAAAATGATTGTTCACCTGACCTTTTGGTGATTTTGTTTCTTGCCTTCCTTCCTTCTCTTCCCTTCTATAGTTACGGACCCTTAACTTGGTCTTCAAAGGTTGTGAAAAATGATGAGCAATTTTTGCTTTTAAATCAACTAAGGATGGACAGTAGAATGTCACTCAGTAGTAAAGCACTTTCCCAGCCTGATAAAAAATAAATAAAATCAAAATAAATCAATTCCATATATGCGTGTGTTGTTTCTTATTTATATTTACTTACTTTAATAAGTTTAGTTGACTACTGAGATATTATTTTAGCGATCCCACAACAGGACACTGGTGGCATGACTTTTAGGAGTATGAAATGTGGAAATGAAAAGTTTCGAATTATTCAGTAATATTCTTTGTGTTGGGCCCTTGGTTCATTTTCCATTTACTGCACAAATCTGACATGCTTGACTGAAGCAAAATTTCAACCTGCACATTTAATTTATTTTTATTTTTATGTGTATGAGTGTCTTCCCTGCATGTGCCTGGTCTCTCAGAGCCTAGAAGGGGAGATCAGATCTCCTGAAACTGGAGATACAAATAGTTGTGAGTGGCTATGTGGGTGCTGGGAATTAAACCCAGATCCTCTGCAAGAGCAAGAACAGTCAGTGCTCCTAACCTCTGAGCCATTTCTCTAGACCCATTAACCTGAAAGTTTAGAAGAAATTATTTTTTCAGTTATTAAAATTATTTATACAGTTCGGATTAAAATCTTTAAGTTATTTGTGTGTGTGTGCATATCTGTATACAAATATGGGAATGAAAGGCTGACTTTGATAAATGTCTGTCTTGCTTTCCACCTTGGCTAGACTGGCTGGGTTACCATAGGCTTTGGCTAGACTGGCTGGGTTTTCATAGGCTTCAGCTAGATTGGCTGAATTTCCATAGAGTTTGGCTGGACTGGCTGGGTTTCATAGGCTTTGGCTAAACTGGCTGGGTTCCCCATAGGCTTTTGCTAGACTGGCTGGTTTTGGCTAGACTAGCTGGGTTTCCATAGGCTTTGGCTGGACTGGCTGGGTTCCCATAGGCTTTTGCTAGACTGGCTGGTTTTGGCTAGACTGTCTGGGTTTCCATAGGCTTTGGCTGGACTGGCTGGGTTTCCATAGGCTTTGGCGATACTGGCTGAGTTACCATAAGCTTTTGCTAGACTGGCTGGGTTCCCATAGGCTTTTGCTAGACTGGCTGGTTTTGGCTAGACTAGCTGGGTTTCCATAGGCTTTGGCTGGACTGGCTGGGTTTCCATAGGCTTTGGCTAGACTCTCTGGGTTTCCATAGGCTTTGGCGATACTGGCTGAGTTACCATAAGCTTTTTTGCTAGACTGGCTGGGTTACCATAGGCTTTGGCTAGATAGACTGGCTGGGTTATCACAGACTTTATCTGGGCCATCTGGCCAGCAAGCACCTGGGTTCTGCCTCTCTCTGCCCTGCCCCATCTCTTGGGTTACATGACCAAACCATAGTGCCTTGTTTTTATGTGGGTGCTGGGGTTCCAAACTCAGGTCTTTGTGTTTGTGTTGGAAGCATTTTATGCACAGAGACAGGAGAACTTTCCCCAGGCCAGCAGTCACATTTTATGACTGACAGAGAAACATTCATTATTTTCCATAAGTAAATTAATGGCCTTACACATCTGAGTTCATGTGGGAATGCATCCAGGTTGGCCAAGACAATCATGGCTCACGGCTGTGGTTCCAATGTGATTATTAATAGCTCACTATTTCATTCTAAAAAAGTAGTCTGATCTGAACAATAAATAACATACTCATTTTATTTAAAGAAGACAGACTTTGAGTGAAGAAAAATATATCATAGGTTGCCGGAGGTTAAACTATCAATTTAAAAATATTCAAATAGCCATGGTGGTAAACTTACACAAATGTGTCAAAAAGTCACAATAAAGAGAATATTTATTAGTTTTCCTCTTATGTTCAGAGAAGCAAAAATACTAGAGTCACCTTTGAGAAAGTCAGTGATATAAGAAAAATTATGCATGAGGCAAATTAGAGCATTCATCCTTCATTCAACATGGACACTTTATTATGGAGTGACTTCCTCTATCAGTCATTGGTTAAAAACAATAGGCATAGAAAACCATGCCCTATGGTTCAAAATCAGCTGTTACACTAATTAGAAATATAGTCAACTCACTAAGCATCTTATAGAATTCTACCATTTTTCAGACTTAAATCATAAAGCTGATGATTTAAAAAGAAACAAGCAATCTCTCCTATTAGCCTGGGTGAGATTATAGACTTTAATAAGACTGGCAGTTTTGTAGAACAAGCTCATAAACCAGTTTGAAGCCTGAGACACAATTTCATTTATCTTTATATTCTAAGCTTTATAGTGTCACAGAAAGTGTCCATCTGTTCAGCTGAGATTGCCGCAATAGTGAGTGGTCAGGAAGACTTAGTAGGAAAAGGTCAAAGGGGCCTCTTGACCCTGCAGAATGTGCCAAGGCAATTGGAGCGTTGGGGCTGATACACAGTGAGATACAGTTGGCTGAAGCAGCCTGTCTGTTAATTGGTAATGATAGTGAGACTACACAGGGAAGTCATTGGTGAAAGAAAACAAAAAGTGTCCAATATAGTAATTTATTACCAGGCAGTGGGTCTCGAGTGCTGGGTTGTCTTACCCCTGCAGTGGCGAGAGCAAGGGAAAATGTACGCCAGCCAGCACTTAGCTGAAAATGGATGCCCTGCTGGTACCTGGGATGCACGGTGGCCCGGTGATTGCCTGTGCCATTAGTTTGATAATACTGTCTCTGCTGTGAGCTCAGTTCCCCAAACTCTCCTGTGCATCAGCTGCAGAAAGAAGCCTTTGTCTTTTGTCTACTGTTTGCACAGGCCACTCTCCACCTGACCAGATGGACCCAGATGATTTTATTGCCAGCAACTACATCCAGTAACCTAGAGCTCTGACAGTCTCAAAGAATGGCTGACACTTTCATTTGCACCTTATTGTTTGAGTGACACATTGATGGTGTTCATTGCTATAGGCCCTGTGATGGTTCCCAGATTTCATCTTTGTAAGCCATGAGCTTTTCAGCAGCAGCATATCCCGGCTTGCTATGTCCTGTGAACTCAACTTATTTGTTATGAATGCTTACGTGTATTTGGTTCAGGAAGAGTAAAACCCTTTGCTGATCTAATTTAGGAATCAAATTTTTAAATCCCTTTAAAAGTGGTACTAGCTGCTGACAGAAAAAAATAAAATTATTGTGGAGAAATATAAATCACCTCTTTTGAACAGCTAAAATTTTAGATAAAATTATCTTTTTGTGCTTATTTATTTGCATTGTTATTTTACCTACATCTGTGTCTATGTACCATATGTGCGCCTGCAGAGAACTGGAGTGACAGACAGTTGTGAGCCACCCTGTGGATGTTGGGAATCGAACTCACGTCTACTGGTCTACTGCAGGAGCCACACATATTATTGACCATTGAGCCATCTTTCAAGCCTCTGTTGAAATGTCTTAAGCTGAACAATGCAGTACCAAGTATGGACACTAAAGAGACTTTCCAAATTGCAAGCACAGACATGGTCAAATAAACCTAATTTTAAATTCACAGTGATAAATACTACATGCACTTTGTGCCTTCAGCTTGTGTTTGTACATGCATGGTAAAATAGTCTCACCACTATAGGCAAATTAAAATAGATAAACATAAATAGTTTGGACTTCCTCTAATCCTTGTGCTGCAGCAAGGTTCACCTCATTTCATGGCTGGCATTACCCTGCTTTCCTCAAATTGTAATATAATTTATCCCTAAGACAATTATATCAACTCAATATGGAATTAGCATTTAGGATTATACTCAAAACTTAAATTTGACTTTGATTTTACAACTAGAATTCTGGCTGTATATACAATGTTTGTAACTGTGCACATTTTCAGTGGTTAAAATCTCTGTTCATATGTTTATTTTGTGCAGGTAAATTCTGTGCTATGTGATTCTCCATGGAGGTGTCACTGCTCTTAAAATTTAGGTTTGATTCTGGAAATTTGTGCATTGTTGAAAAAAGACATTGTGTTTTCTCTTCCTGGATATACATACAAACACACATGTGCATGTATATGCACATACACATGCACACACACATGCATGCACACAAACACATTCATCTTTAAACTTAAGCAAGCGATAATGCCCCAGTCAGGGTTACTATTGGTAAGATGAAACACCATGACCAAAAGCAAGCTGGGGATGAAAGGGTTTATTTGACTTATACATCCATATTGTAGTCTGTCACTGAAAAAAGTCAGGACAGGAACTCAAGCGGGGCTAGAACCTAGGGGCAAAAGCCGATTCCCCAAGGCGATGAAAGAGTGCTACATACGGGCTTGCTCCCCATGGCTTGCTTGCTCAGCCTGCTTTCTTATAGAACCCAGGACCACCTGCCCAGGGTGACACCACCCACCATGGGCTGGGCCTCCCCCATCAATCAGTAACAAAAATAATGCCCTATAGGCTTGCCTACAGCATAATCTTATGGAGGGATTTTTCTCAATTGAGGCTCCACCCATACAGAATACTCTAGTCTGTGTCAAGTTGACATAAAACTAGCCAGCACAAATAGCATTATTCTGAGGTTAGACATACATAGGCCAAAAGACAGAGAAACCTGGACTGAATGCAGCCTTTGACCAGCAACATGAATGCGGGTGAGACCAGGTTCTCAACATTGCATGGGGCACCACAAAAGAAAGTTTGATAGGAAGTGTGACCCTGCTAGGTCCCATCAATTTTAGAGATGGTGGTGATCTGGGCTTAGGAAAGAACAGGGACCTGAAGTTTCTAGGCTAATTGCTTCATCTTTATGAGGAAAGATGGATGAAGGCATTTCAGAGAGGAAAAGAAAATCTCACATAGCCTTCCTATGCCTTGAGAAGGATTGCTTGGCTTGCTTAGTAAAAGTCTGCTTGGTAAACATTTAGTTGTCATTAGTACATGAATTCATTAGGCAATTTATTAACCGATTTACCATTGGGATGGAGACCGGGCACTCATTATGCCCTGTGTCATTAATCTTTATAAACTAAGGCACTCTGTAGTCAATATCTGTATCAAATCTATATTTTTTAGAACAAATGGCTCCAAAGTGAACATTGCATGGCATTGTTTTCAATGTTTGCTAAATGTTAATTTCTTACTATATTTATTAGGAATTTCTCTTAATTTGTGTCTTACAACTTAGAATCTGATAAAAAGGCACTGAAGCCTGCAAGAGGGGCACCTGATCATCAGGAGCTTTCATTGTGTCAGCAAAATGATTAGTCTTAAGAAGAGGGCAGGGAGAGGGGAGCCAACAAGAGGCCCTTTATCAGCTACTGGAAATGTATGTTTTAAGGGGGATAGCTGAGTTCCCAGAACCAGGTGGATCCCACTGGTAAAAAGCCTTCAGAGACAAGGTGAGACAGGTAAAGCAGCATCTGAACTGCACTTGTCATGAAATTTTTATGTGGTTATGTGTATTAAATCAGTTAATGCTTTGATGTATTTGGAGGGGGGGGCTGCGATAGGCTTCCCTTTTCCTGGATATCATGTCAGTAACATGTACATTAAGTTGACTTTTCAGGTATGGTTTCCATGTCATTTTAAGACTTTCCAAAATACAGTGTAGCAATATTGGTTTTCATACATCACTAATGGACCAAGGCTGGAATTTAGGAGTGAGTGCTTGACAGAATAGAGAGGACCCTGACATTTATGGAGAGGGGAATAAAAGCAACAACAAAACCTTGCAGCTCTTTAGATCTCAGCATTGGGCTCACCTCTGCTATTAGGCTGTGGACATGGTGCTTTCAAGATGGGAATTTGTGGGGTGGGGGGTGTTTGTTGCTTTTCATATGGGATTCAGACTGTTACAGACACTGATTCTGATCGGTAAAATTTAGATTAACATAGTTCTTTAGTTTAAAGTAACAACATTTATCTAGGAAAGAGAGATGGCTCACATGGTAAGAGCACTGTTTGCTCTCACAGAGGGCCCAGATTTGATCTCCAACTCCTGCACTGGTAGCACCCAGCTGTCTGTAGGTCCAGTTCCAGGGGATATGATCCCCTCTCTTGGCTTCAATGGGTACTGCATGTACCACGTAATACAGTATAACAAAAATAACTTTAAATCTACATCAGAATACCAAAATACATACCAAAGTAAAATATTTAAGTTAATAGTTGTCTTTTTATCCTATATTCCTTTGTCCCCCCTAAATGATGACAAATATCCATAACCCATCCAATGACCAAAAACCTACCTCTCTACCTTTTGAACATGTGGGTGTGGTGTTCTCTAGACTGTTTCCTGTTGTCTGAGAGTGACAGCATCTTTAGGGGACACTGAGAAAATTTGGATAATGGTACAGTCCTGGGAAAACTAGTTATAACATTTGTTGTTCAGTCTTAGAACTGTTCCCGTGCAGAGGGATCAGTATGTACATCACCTGTCTCTTTGTTGTTGTTGTTGTTTGTTTTTTTTTTTTGTTTCTTTTTGTTTGTTTTTTTGAGACAGGGTTTCTCTGTGTAGCTTTGGAGACTGTCCTGGCACTTGCTCTGGAGACCAGGCTGGCCTTGAACTCACAGAGATCCGCCTGCCGTCCCCAGTGCTGGGATTAAAGGCGTGTGCCACCAAAGACTGGCCTGTCTTGTAGGTTTTATTTGTTTACTTTTTTATGTTTGTAGCCAGGATTTTCCAGAGGTCTTCCCCAATCTAACCTGATCTCCATAAACCTTGAAAGAATCCACAATCTTTCCTGTGGAAACAAAAGCATAACTTTTCCCCAATGCACTACATTTCCATTTTAAAACTAAGGTATCACTAAAGTATGTGTGCTGGTTTAATTCAGCAGCTCCTTCTTCTTTTTTTCCTTCTTCTTTTTTCAAGACAGGGTTTCTCTGGATAGCTTTGTAGACCAAGCTGGCCTCGAACTCAACAAAATCTGCCTGCTTCTGCCTCCTGAGTGCTGGGATTAAAGGCGTGAGCCATTACCATTCAGTAATTACCATTACAGAAGCAGCTCCTTTTACAATACAATATCTCACTTGCTTATCAGCATTCAAAAAATTCAAAGTCAACACAACACCATACAGGATCCAGACCGCCTATACATTTCCCATCTTTAAGGGTTTATTCTTTTTATATTACTCTTTGCTCTTACCTTAAAGACTATTATTTATAAACTATTATTTACTGTTTCTATTACTGTCTATGCCATTTTATTTTCTTTTTTAAGATTATGCACATTTTTAAACACACTGTGAACCATTTAGAGTTTTTTTCCCACGTGGGCCTGTCTTTACTGCATGTCTCTAGCCTTTTCTGACCTTAAACTGCTGAGTGGTTTTTGCACCACTCCATCCAGCAAGCTTTATGGCTCCAGGAGCCTAGTCAAGAGCTGCATTCAATTGGGAACTGAATCTAACCAGGAGCTATGTTTAACCTCCCCAGCTCTAGGAAGTTGGAACCCTCATTGGGGCAGGCATTTTTCTTTCTTTACTTAGCTTGTTATTTCTACTCAGTGTGTTGGCTATTTAAGTGATCTGCTGTATGGCAGAGCCTCTTAAATGAGCCTTATCCATTTGCTGTTGCTGTTTCTTCTTCTTCTTCTTCTTCTTCTTCTTCTTCTTCTTCTTCTTCTTCTTCTTCTTCTTCTTCTTCTTCTTCTTCTCCTTCTCCTCCTTCTCCTCCTTCTCCTCCTCCTCCTCCTCCTCCTCCTCTTCCTCCTCCTCCTCCTTTTTCTCCTTTTTTTCTTTTAAACTTTCTCAGGCCCTTTGTGGAAATTCAAGCCCTGTGTTGGAATGTCAAATTTAGCAGGCTTTCTCAGACTGCCAGCCCCCAAATCATGACCCAGAGACTTACTGTTAGTAGTGGATGTGCAGCCTTTAGCTCATGCTTGTCCCACTGGCTGATACAACTTAATTTAACCTGTTTCTCTTCATCTACATTTTGCCTCAAGGCTTTTTTTTCCCTCCTTTCTTTCATTCTGTATGTCCTACTTTGTGTCTGGCTGGCAGGTAGCTGCCTGACTGGCCTCAGGCCTTTCCCTCATTCGCCTCATTCTCCTTTCCCTTCTCTCTCCTCCAATTTATTCTCTCTGCTTGCCAGCCCCACCTATTCCTTTACTGCCTAGCTATTGGCCATTCAGCTTTTTATTAGACCAATCAGATAGATGCCTTCGGCAGGCAAGGCAACACATCATTGTATCATTAAACAAATGCAGCATAAACAAATGTGACATGCCTTTACATAGTCAAAGTAATATTCCGTAACACAAGTGAGCATGTACACATTCACTTTTCTCTGCTCTTACCTCTGAATGTGATGTGACTAGCTGCTTGAAGCAGCTATCTTGATTTATCTACAGTGATGGACTGTGACCTGGAATTGTAAGCAGAAACAAACCCTTTTTCCTATAAGTTGCTTTTTGTCAGGGCTTTTATTCCAGCAAACAGAAATGAAACTGAGATGGTTATTAAATACTTCTCACTGAAAACAGACCATGCACATTTTCTATTTTTGTGATAGTGACTATGAAATGCTGACTGAATAGTTACTGCTACATACCTGCACTACCACAGATTTTTTTTTAAAGTACCCAAAATACATTGAAATGTTTAGGCATTTGTATGTTTATAGAATGGATATGAAACAGGTATTTATTTGAAGTCTATGAAAACAACCTAATCAAAATCTTTTGCTTTCCCAATTTCAAAATCATGGCCAGAAAAATTTCAAAGAGGAATACTGTATTCAGGAGTACAAAGACCCAGAGTGTGAACTTTCTGAGTGAGGCTCTGAGTGCACAGGGGCCCAGGGGCTGATCTTGGCAAAGCAACTTTTGACTGAACTGTAATTGGGGCTTAAATGGGTTTAAATGGGTTTGGAGACATTTGTTTCTCACTTAGGAGTCAGTTTCTTAAGTGAATTCCTCTGGTCAGATGTGAGTTAGACATAGGTTTAAGGGAACTATAAGAACTATGCTTAATGGCTGGGTTTTAAGTCATCAACAATAACAGCATACATAGCAGTCATAGTAGTAATGTCTTCTGGCTTGACTTGTTGTTTATTGTGTTTCAAGTTATATTTTAGTTTTGTGTTTGCATGAGTCGGGGGAGAGTGGGGAGGTATTTATTTGTGTGTCATGGTGTGTATTCGTGTGGAGATAAGTGGCTTAAGGCTTGTTCCCTGTGATGCTTTTCTTAGATTTGTTCCTTTTTATGGCCTGAGATAGGAGTCATTTCCTAATTAATTCATGTAGTTCTTTATCTACCTAAACTCCTAGTCTTTGCTGACCTGTCTTTTAACCTTTGTTCTTACACTTTCCTTCCTGTGCTTTTCTTGGCAGTGTAGGTTGTGTTAGCCTGCCTTTACATGACAACATGTCTGAGATACATAGTTTATCAGGAGGGAAGGTATATTTTGGTGACTGGTTTCAGGTGTTCAGTCCTTGGTCAGTTGGCCCTGTTGATTTCAGGCCTTTGGTAAAATACATTTGGGGGACAGGGGTGCTGCTTTTGGTAGAGCAAACTTGGTCAGCATCTAGAAGCCAGGAAGCAAAGAGATAGAGAAGTGAAGGTCAGAGTCATAGTATCACATTTCAGAGGACAGTCCCTGAAATCTCACCTCAGCTGCTGCAGGGCCCTCCAAATGGTGTGATAAACTCAGAATCAAGCCTTGTCACATGGCCTTTGGGGGCCTCTGAAGCTCAAATCACAGCATGCCAAAGCCTTATCAATCAGCACTATTTTCTTTGGCCACATTGTTGACTGTTTGTAAAAAGAAGTTATTGTTCAGTATAATTAAACAAAGAATTTTGTGGACATCTTTAAAAATCTATAAAAGGAGATGTTGATAGATCCAAATCTTCATAACTGGGATTGTGTTTTAAAAAGCCCAGCCATCTCCATCAGCAATGCCTGCAGATCCCTGCCATGACATGGTAAGTTATGCGCATCCTTGCTTTAGCAGCCATGTGACAGTTCTTTAGGAGTACATACATGATGTATTTAGACAAATTGTGCCACAGACTATTTATTGGATAGCTGACAGACATAAAAAGTTCCGTACTGTACCTTGTTTTTATATGACTTCCTATATCTTTGGAATTGTCTTGAGGGATAAATTAGTTTTAAATAATTTCAATATTAAATGGCATATAATATTTTAAGACTTTAATATGTAACACTAGCTGATTTCCATGCAATAGACACCAGATATATTAGTTCTGTGGTATATAAGAGAGCTCATGTTCTCTATGAAAACCAATTTTTAAAAAATGTTGACACTGCAAACCCAACTTCTGTCGACTTTTAGGCTGTTATTCTAAACATTTGTCCTACTAGAATCCCTAAAAATAATAGACAAAATATTTTTTAAATCTCTGAAAAGAATAGTTATCTGAATTATCAAGAAATTTAAGGAAGTCTTGAGATGCTAAAATCAAAACGGGAATACAATTCCAGTAAATTATGAAGAAATCTGAAAGGTGGTTGTGTCCCTGGGAATTTAGGTTAGCTTTAACCACTCCACAGGTAATTAAAGAGAGGGTGCCAGTCAAGGCAGTGATGAGATGTTGATAACAGTCCAAGTCCATCATTCCTGAGACACTGGATGCTCAGTGAAAATGTGAACCAAGGCTGAGGATGTATTCCACAAATAAACAAGAAAATGCCATTCTGTGCCTTTGTTGGTCTCCTCACCTTAGATAAATAGGGGAACATAGTTTTGACAGGGAACTGAATACTGTGATGTAGGAGTCAGAATACATAAGACACACAGGAATGAAAAACTTTTAAACTAAATATTTTACTTTAAAATTATCCTGTGGGTAAGAACCCAGCATATGAGGCAGGCACAAACTAAATTTTTCTCTTGAAGAATGTGCCCTTACCCTGTGTCTCAAGGGGCTCTACTGAAAAACTCTCATACAAACAGTCACATGCGGTCATAGCCACACAAAGAACCAGGAAATCATAGCCAGAACTCAGAAGCAGAGTAACATATAAAATTAGCATGTTTTGGAGAGCAAAAATACAGTCTTAAAACCCAATTGAGAAGGAATCAACTGGAATTTAGAAAAAAAATACACACATCATGATATTAATGACAAATGGATCTTTAAAGAACAGGCAGACAGATGGCGTGACAGTTAGAGGGGCAGCTGACTTCTCCACTGCCAGAAAGGATGGCAGAATCTGCAGAATAATGCCTTCTGAATGCCGTGAGACAGGCTGGAACAGTGTGCTCAGCAAAACTGTCCTTCCAGAAAAACATTATTCTGTTGAGAGGCTAAAACAAACTTAAAAGTTGATTCTTTAAGAATATCAATATTGAGTAACTTTTAGCAGGAAGAAAAAAAAAGAGGAAACAAAAAATAAAGACAAAAGGACCCACAGTACTGTGAAGGTCAACACATGGTAATCAAATAAAGATAGATGACATTAGAACAATTGCTAAAAACTTATTAAAAGATGTTAATTGTGATCTAAATAAGTGAGAAGTATGTTTTGAACTTAATGTGTGTTTTCTGACTTATAGAAAATCTTTGAAGGTCAAAAGGGTGACCAAAGTAAGGTGACCTACTTGATTAGATGTTGTCCTTGTTTTTTAGTGTTATTACACAATTTTGTGTCCAGTGGTGATAAATACATCAATTGTTGTCCCAAGTAATTAGACCAGTGAGCAGAGGGAAAATTTATAGCAGTCACAGGGGCAGTTAGACATCAGGATGGATAAACATGGAAAACTTTCTATATTGCTGGTCAAATCCAAGAGCAAATTTTAAATTTCATAAAATTATCAATTTTGGAAAAACTGTAGGTAACTTTTCTTTTCTCTGAGACTGTAACATTTTTATAAGAAAGAAATGAAGAAAGTATAATTTTCAGTGTGCTTTCTGAATTTGAGACCATTGAACTGACATATTCCTGACTTTCATGTGAATGTGGTATTATACTCGTTCACATTTTCATTGATTTGCCCCATTTTTGCTGAATTTAATAGTTATAAAATACATATTTGTCAGTGACTCTTAATAGGTCAGTTGAGGAAACATGTTGAAGATATTAAGTGGAAGCAAAGGAATCATAAACCTGAGACCTTCAGTTCTAGTGGGCAGTCCTGATATCAAGGTATGCTCTGCTGTAAAATCCAAACTGAGAACAGCTTGTTGATTTCTTCAGTGTTAGTTTCCTTTGTATCATTTATTATATGTTTGCAACATACATACATACATACATACATACACACACTGTATACACACATATGCATGTACATATCCTACATATACATATGCATACACACACACACACACACACACACACACACACACACACACACACACACACACATCAGGGATGGGGAGATGTCACAGCAGTTAACAGCACGCACTGTTCTTGCAAAAGGACCAAAGTTTGGTTCCCAGCATCCAAATAGTGGCTCACGACTGACTGTAACTCCAGATCTAGGTGATCTGGCACCCTCTTCTGGCTTCTTTGGCATCTGCACACATGCAACACCACACACACACACACACACACACACACACACACACACACACACACACACACACACACACAAACACACACACACACGATTTCTTTTTTAAAAGACTCTGATCGAGGGCTGTTGTTCTTCAGAAGTCTTGTTCAAACTTACTTAGGGGAAAATCTTTGAGGAAGGAAAGTTTATAGTGGTTGTCAGCAGAATCTACAATACTCAATTCAGTAGGGGAGTTTCATAACTAAAACAAAACCAATTGTCATGATTTTTTTTAGCAGAACTTGATAATTCTTGCCTTTAACTGTAATTAAATATTTCTTCTTCTACCATAATGCCATCATAGAACCTTCATACTTATTGTGAACTCTGTTATGCTCATATCTTTCCCCTCAGGTTGCTGATACCACATCAGTCCCAAGACCCTTTAATGTCCTGCCTGTGAAAACAAAATGGAGTCACATTGGCTTTCATGTTCTACTGTTTGATTTGGAAAATCTTGTGGAACTACTGCTACCCACTCCAATCAATGATGTTGACCATTCTGGATCATTCTATGGAAGTGACATCTTAAGGAGAGCCAAGAGCACAGTAGAGAAAAAGACATTGACAATGAGAAGAAACAAAGCCTCATGTAGCTCTCTCCAAGCTGAGGCACAAGCCAAGCCCAGTGGGGACAGCCTGCCCCCTGGGGATAATGCCAGTAAACTTCCAGAGGAGAGTGATGGCATTAAAAGACAGAAGAAAATGAAGAGCTCCAAAAAGACACGCCCCAAGCCATCCAGAAAGGTTGATGCCAGCTTCACAATAGACATGGCAAAATTGTTTCTGTCTTGTGTTTTGCCATGGGGAGTAGATAAAGAGTTAGACAGCCTCTGTACCAGGCATCTCAGCATCTTAAAGCTGCAGGGTCCTGTGTCTTTGGGACTTGCTTCAAATGAAAATCTCTTCTCCCTGATGCTACCTGGGTGGGATGCATGCAGTACTGAAATAAAGGAGCACTCAGGAATAAATCTGTTTTCCAGAAAAGTTTTGGAGTTGTCAAATAAATACACAGCCACTCTTCCCAACCAGACTGGAATTCCCAGAGGTCCAGACAATCACTGTGATGCCTTGCAACAATCCGATACTATAGTATATTTACTGAACAGACTCTTTTTAGTTAATAAGTTAGTTAACATGCCTTTGGATTTGGCCTGTGAAACCGACAGGTAAGACTCCCTAGAGAGACTGGTGATTCTGATGGAGACATCAGAGCTGTTATGATCATCTTCTGTGTTCAGCCCACTCATCTTTCTTCCGAGATGATGTTAAAGATGCTTTTAGAAAGTTAGAGAACTTTAAAATTCAGAACCCATTTTAAAAAATTGAATCCAGTTCACCAAAATCCTTATTAAAGTATGTCTGCAGCTTATGACCTACAGAAGATGGAGAACATAGATTTTGACTGAGGCAAGGGCTCACTCAAATAATAAAAAACTCTACACATGAAACAAATAAGGACCGCTGTGAGTGGTAGGAGTGAGAGAGTCAGACAAGTCCATGTTGCTGTTCAAGGACAGAATTCAACCTGCTTGCTGCAGGGTAGGAGGTCTCTGCAATCTGTTTCATAAGAGCTCAGATCTACAAGTGTCTGTCCCAGATCCTATGTGACAAAGCTCCTGCCCTCCAGTGCTTCCAGGCTGTTGGGAGTAGTCCAGACAGACCCCATAAAATTCTACGCTACTTCACACCATAATGCTGGTGTGTCATAGGTGTTTAATGCCCAGTTTTCAGGTGTTGATGGGGAGAAAACAGAGATGGGGGGGTCTGCTTCACATGCACAGTTTGACTCTACTTTCTTTTGTTCATCTTGAACACCCAAGTCCCACCCACTGCTGCATACTTAACAACAAAATTAAGATAGACTTAAAACAACCCTTCTTCTTTCTCTTACTAAATGCTTATACAACAACAAAGTATGCTTAAGCTATATTATCAGTCTTGAGCCTGAAAACCTAGGAGAGAGCCCTGCATCCACTATGGCAACACTATGTGATTTTGGCTAGCCATTTAACCTGCCTAGACTTTACTTTTCTCATTTACAAAGTGAGCTGGGGAATGATTGATGTTAAGAATTCTTCAAATTCTCTAGATCTTGGGTTGCCACCCACCCCCAACACACAGACACACAGACACAGACACAGACACACACCACACACACACACACACACACACACACACACACACACACACACACACACAGAGGACTATGATTCTACCAGGAAGGTGCAGGACAGAGGTTTATTTTTAATACAGAATCTGGGGTGGAAAACTATCTCGGATCCCGTGGGGTCAGGGGCTTTCAGCATGCTTGCCAGTAAAGAGTCTTAAAAAGTCACCACAAAACTGTTTATGCTTCAAAAACCTGCCCATTAAAATATTGGGTGTGGTGGTGCATATCTTTAATCTTAGTACTCCACACAGGAGCAGAGGAAAGGGCAGACTGATTTTTAGTCTATATAGGAAGTTCCAGGGCAGCCAGGGCTACATAGTGAAGCCTTGTCTCAAAACAAAGCAAAGCCACAACTGTTCATTCAATGAACTTTGGAATGGAGATGTTAGAAGGAGAACTTTTCTAAGCCAGCTCTTCTGAGTTTGATCTACTGGGACCAGGATACTTTGTTTTATTGAGAAATTAAAATAATGTATTACTGGATATGTCATATCAAATCCTTCCAAAAAAATTGTCTATCTTGCCAACACTTTATTATAGTTGTGCAGACTGAGAAATCCCTGTGTACTTCCCAACAGGGTGTGTGACTGCACTGAATTCTGAAGAAACAGCCTGTGGCAGCACCTCTGACAATGTCAGGAACAATGACCCAGCACAGAGCCTGATGGTGCCTGGGGAGAGTTCACTGGTGGATGTCAATGTCAACCTTGGGATTCTTAAAGCAGTCATAGCAGCTAGATACCTTGCTCTACAGTAGCAAGACCTCTCCTTTAAAGGGGACACAGTTCATTCTGATGAGCTAAGATTTGAAGTTCAGTTGAGAATATAGATAGCTCAAATTTGAGAAATGAAGTGTTGGAGACAATGATGAAGATAATTCATGTTCAATCCCCAATTTGTTAAGTATGTGTCTTCAGTTTATTAAAGAGTTTACCATACTTTAAAGTAATATTCTGTGTAACTTTTTTCTCAGCAGACCCTTCAAAGTGGAGTCTGTACACAACAAGGGGAAATTCCCTGGAAGTGATATTTTGAATATATCAAGTTTCTACGGTCACCTAAGAAATGGTAAGAGAGTTAATGACACAGATATTATCTGGTGTATTTTTTCCTATAAAATAGAATAATGGTTCTATAATTGGATAGCAATGTCTTAAATAAGTAACATTGTAAAATGCATAGATTGCATCTACAGGTCTCTAGATGCCCAAGTAACCGAGACTTTTCTCAGTAGATGAAATGTTTGAATAGTAAAGTCCTGTGTGATTTATTAGAAGATTGATTGTATGCATAGCTTTATTACCCCCTCCCCAAAGCTACTATCAGAGGGTTTTCTTGCTATTTTGGGAGATTATTTTTATGTGTGTAACCATCTCAAATTTTCCTGAGTAATCGTCTCAGCCTTTAGATTGTGTTTTGTTGCCAAATAGCCTATGCATCTCCCATTTGCCTGTCCAATCTTAGCATCCTCGGGACCTCTCTCTCTCTCAGTCCTGTTTCTCAGGTCCAGATGTTTGATGCCATTGTTTCACACTTCCTTCAGCTAATATCCCATGTCTAAGCTTTCAGTCATTCCAGAGTCTGATGCTTCTGATTACTCATGGCCATGCCCCATGTGTGAACCTTCACCCTAATGTGCTTCTGAATGGCTAGAATAGGTCCCTACTCCTCCCCCTGCCTCTTACATTCTATTCCCAAGCAGGATCTTCTCTCTTCTCTCTCCCTCCCCCTCCCCCCTCTCTCTTCTCTCTCTCTCTCTCTCTCTCTCTCTCTCTCTCTCTCTCTCTCTCTCTCTCTTTCTGGCTTCTTTTTCACTTAGGATACAAGCTACATCATTTCCCTAATCCAAAGATGCTGTCTAAGTCACCACACCCAAAACATGTCCTGGTTCAGAATGAAGTTGCACCTACTTTTGTCTCTTTATCCTTAAGTAACACAACAAGCATGTCTTGAGACCTCAGCATTGGTTCTGCCTTTTCCTGGATTGTTCCTTCTTCTGGTGTCTACAGAGCCCTAGCTTCTGTCTTTCTATTCATCTTCATCCTCCAAGTCTTTGTCAAATACCCCACCTCCTCTCTCTAACATCCCACCTCTTCCCCTATTGTACCACTCTCCATACACTTTTTCACTAATAATGATCTTTTTCATTTCAACGACAGTTTCCTTCATTATTATGTCTAGTGTCTAGAAAGAATTGTGCCATTGTTCTGGATTAGGGTGTAATGAAATTAACAAACGACTAGACTTAAAGGATATATGCTGACTAGAAAAATGTTTGAGAGAGGAATGAAATATGTGGGTGGAGTTGAAGTTCCAGCTCTTTAGATTACTATGTATACACCATGAGAATGTCCTTCACTTTTATTAAGTCCCTATTTAAAATGAGAATAAGGTTCCTGGCCTGATACAATGCTACCTCTGCAGTTAAGCACAGCTGACCTGTGGTGCACAGTGGCTTACAAGATGATTAAAAAGAAAATTAAGGTTCATTCTAGGAGAGTTTACTAATAGCATTAAATTATGGGATCCTGGTGTGTTCCAATAATTTTGTCAATGGTTTACATAGGAAATTCCATTTAATGTATAAAAAACCCCTATGTATTAAAAGTATAAGAAGTTTCTGTTATCCTCAGAAAAAAACAGGGCTCCTAAAAATCAGATGGATCGATGACAGTCAGACTGCTGATAACCAGAGAGACAGATTTGACATACAGATCCAACTCTTCCCTCCCTTTCCCCCTCTCTTCATCAAATCACTCTTCATTCATGTGCCTTTGACAACACCCCTTCCAGGTAGCCCCTGACTTCTTCTTAATATGTAGATGCTCTTAATAGAGACACATTCTTAGTTTGAATTTTTTGTAAGACTAGGCAAGGGTGTGTGTTTTTGTAAGACTGCCAAGGGTGTTCCTGCTTCTCCTGTGGGTCTACAGTGAACAGCCTTGAGAGCTACTTTTACTACTGAGTCATATTGGTGTTTGGGTTCCATTTTTCAACAGTTAAGTTAAAGGGCCTGGGAGATGACTGGGTTGGGAAAATGCTTGCTGTGCAATTCTGAGGACCCGAGTTCACATCCCCAGCACTCACATAATTAAAGTCCATAATAAAACCCAGGGATGGCAGTACATAATTAAAGTCCAAGTGCTGATGTAAGGGAGTCAGCAGGACCCCTGAAGCTTCCTGGCTATGCAGTCTAGTCAGTCAGTGAGCTCCAGGTTCAATGAGAGGCCCTGCCTTAAAAACTATAGTGAAGAGCAATTGAGGAAGACAATCAGTGTCCAACTCAGACCTGCAAAGGTATGCACATGTCTCTCTCTCTCTCTCTCTCTCTCTCTCTCTCTCTCTCTCTCTCTCTCTCTCTCTCTCTCTCTCACACACACACACACACACACACACACTTGAAATTTGAGACAAATACACTTTTTTCATAATAGACAGAAACAAGATGTGTGGAGGGGTATAAGAAAAGACTCACTTCTTGGCAATTGATTTTTACATCCAAACCCTGAAAAGTGAAATAACACCAGAGTTCTCTTTTTCAAGGCTTGACAGGAACCAGTGCCCACTCCTGTTAGCAGAAATGGTGACTGAGTAATGCTGACAAGGCTGGGATGTTTTCTTTTCATCTTTACCCCTGAAGTTGCAATTAATTCTATGACTCCCTGACACTGCCAAGAAAAGTTGGCTCTGGTATCTCTATCATATTAAAATTTTAACATCGCATTAAAGCATACTGTGAAGTGCCCCACGATGCCAGTAAGTAGTTACAGTTGAGGCAAGCTTTAGCTTTGAAGGTGAGTCACAAGGTCAGCAAGATGAGAGAGGAAGAGAGGAGCGAGATCAAAAGAGAGTCTCTTCTGCACATGTGGAGGTGTGGGAAGTGTGTTCAGAATGAGGCTGTTCTGGGACACAGGTTTGAGCACCATGATTGGTTTCTTCAAATTCTTATTACACACTCGTTTAGAAAAAAATCAAAGCAGTAGCCAAGCATTTATTATCGACTTCTTTTATGTTCTTAATTTGCTTTATACCCAGTATGTTTGTTCTATCACCATTCTTTGATAACTAATATAATTTAATGGAAATATATATGTGTAGCATACATACATCCATACAAAATTATATATATAATATATACACATATATACATACATATATATGAATATATATATGTAATTTGTTTCTATATTGGATGATTGATAGAAATATAATGGATAAAACTAATCTCAATAATTGTTACTAGAATGTTAAACATGAATTAATACCTTAATTTTAGGAGACAGGTTTAATTGCAATTTTCCCACTATGGAAAGCCTCCATCATGCTTCCCTATTTTCTACCAGGACCTGAGATCTGCATGATGTGTTCACTCATCAGAAAGCCTTCAGTGATTGATTTTATTCATTGAGATAATTATATATACATTTTCAATTAATGAAAAGGCATATTATTTTTTATTAATTGCTCTTTTGTGTGATGAACTGTTAGTCTCTATATGGATCGATGAACATAGAGCAAGCCCTTCCTCGCGTTTAGAACTTCCCACTGGACTTAAGGTAAAGATAGAAAGGATACTGAAGAGGACAGCTTTAAAAGAAACAATACCTCACACACAGCATGAAGCATTGGTTTTTCACCCATCAGTAAGAGATAAATGGCTGGGTGAGGACAAGCCAATACAGTCTCTGATTTTACCTGTGATGGGTGCTGACTTGTGGCAAGCCTGAGCTCTTTGTGTGAGGAGGTAAGAAGCAGAAAAATCTGGTGCTCTGTCTTAGTTTGGCAAAGAGGTAGAACAATGAATTAAGTATGAAAACAAGCATGGTTTGACAGTGTCTGCATCCATCTAATTATTCTAGCTGTATCTGAAAGTCAGTCATGAGATACTTTCCCCGAAGTGCTACTGGCTGCCCATTCCCATCCTTGGACTACCTGAAAGGTTGAACCTGATCACTGGCATTTGTAGAAGCAAGCTTTCCCAGGTGGTATTGCTGTGCAGACAGCATCAGGGACCTAGCATGAGTTGCATTAATAAAATGAGTTCTCTGCATTTCTAGGTAGGAATGAGTATCACACACCTGAGGTTGACATCTCACTTTTGAAGCTAATCTCCTGCTGGAGAGACCAGGCTGTACAGGTATGACATTGTCCACATGCTTTATGATATTAGAGGAGATTCCTGCTACTAAGGTTCATTGAGTCCCCTCTTCCCTGAGAATGCAAGTAGGCAGTTATTCTTATCCTGCAAGATGGCTTTCTAGAATATTCTCTACATCAAGCCCAAAGTATAGATAGGGTTCAGGCAAAGCATAGAGATGTTCCATAAGGAGCCAAAAAGGTGGGTGCAGAGAGGAGTGGCCATGGGATGTGGGCTCATTCTAGCAGAGGTAACTCCTTGTCTGATGTGAATTCTCTTGGAAGCAGAATTAGTTACTATTTGCATTGCAGCTTTAATTGGCCTTTTCTGAGGGTTTTCCTTACATGAAATTGGCCAATTTAGAGGGAAGCTTTGTATGATGTCCTATTCACATCACTCTTTCCATTTCTTTGGGTCCCTGGTGGCTGCTAGTGGCTATAAACATTGCAGAAGTTTGCTGCACCATCTGAGAAACATGAAAAGAGCCTCATTAGGCAAAGTAATTAAAAACCCCTCTCAAGTGCCCTTTCATAATCTTGCATTTTCAAAAGAATGCAAGGCTGGTGTTTGTGCCCAGACCTTTTATTTATTACATGTTTTATTGTTATGAGTTTACAGTTTCATGCATGTGTGCCATGAATACTGACCACTCTCACCTCCCCCTACCTCCTCTCCACAGATCTCTCTCTTGTGTTCCTGCCTGTTTGTTTGGTTTTGTAACTTGATAAGATTAATCAGGGCTATCTGTGTGGCCATGGGTGTGGAGCCTGTCGGAGCCTGCTGAGTTCAGCTATGGGCACACAAATGAAAACAGTGATGTCCCTCTCCCAGAATCTACCAATAGCTAATAGTTTGGAGCCCCTTAAGTCTCTCCCCTATCCTGACTGATCGTTGATAGGGTAGGTCAAGTGTGGGCTGTGGGCCCAGTGCAGGTAACTATAGCTGATAGTTTTTTGGATCTAGGGGATGGCACCTTGGAAGCCATCACCCTATCTTTTAGATTGCCCCACTTGCTCTTTTGCAATGTTCCCTGAGCCTTAGAGGGGCTGGTATAGATAACTTGTTTAAGGCTTGGTCCATATCCACAGCTTGGGCATCTACGAGTCTCTGCATCATTACTGTTACTCATAGGGAGAGATGTTTCATGTTACTTCCAAGAGAATCAGATGGTATTATTTATGGAAAAACTCAAAGTTCTGGGCTTTGGATTTTTTTCAAGACTGCTAATGATTTGGAATGGTATTATATAATCACATATTATAATTATAGAATCATTGATATAATGAAAGTAAAAACTGCCCCAGGTAACTGAAGCAATACAAGCTGTCCTTTTGGCTGAAGTTCAACAGCACATGAAGCATCTGAAAAACACACCCATCAGTAGTCAACCAGACCCGGTGGCAGAGCACACCATCTGTGAGAGGATGCTGATCTCATCGAAGGTGGGGTGGAATGAAGAAATAGAGCTACCATATGTGGGAAACTCCTACCCTCCGAAAAGTAAGTGAGCAGTTTACCTGTTTACTCTTTCAATGGAGTTTCCTACTACTTAGAACGTTCTGGAGAGTATGTAGTTTGCAGTGTATTATTTTCTCAGGAACAGAGCCACACACTCCATTTCTGACCTATTCTATTAATGCTTTGTTCATATCATTACTAAGCTTTTAAAGAACATCTGACACTCTTGTAGTTATGGGTACTTTATAGAAGGAAAGTTATATTGTATATAAGTAAAAACAGAGTGGGGGGATGCCACTGAAGACCTGAGTTCTAATCTCTAGCACTCTCATAAATATCAGGCCTCAGCAGTATGTATCTCTGACTCTGAAGAAAATGTAGAGCTCCATCATGGAAGTTCAATGTCTCATAAGAAAGGATGTCACCAGGTTTCTTGAATAATCTCTACAAGGTGCATATGGAAAGCACCAGGAATCGAGGGATGTGGAAATTCAATGATGATTTTTAAACTCCATGATTTTGCAACTTACTCATTTTACAGTGTCTTCTTACATTAAATGATGTGTATTTCATCTGAGGTCTTAATATTGACACATCTGTGCTTCAGGTAAGGGTGGATCACCATATCTGAGTTTACATTTTCCCAATGAGGGTGATGCCTCAGAGATGGATATGAAAAATAATCTTTCCACATGCTCCATACCCAAAGTTTTGTCCAGGAAATAAGTATCAAAACATTCTTTTGTTTTTTTTCTTTACATACAACCATGTGATTGTCATAACCATCTATGAAACATGAAGCTGAGAGAATTCTGCCTTTCAGGAAAGGAGCAGGGAAGGGAAATCTGTCTAACTAAAGGAAGAATGCGATATATAGCTAAGCACTTCATAAGGAATCGCTTCCTTAGCAGTGCTTATGTACTAAATGTATCTTCATTTAACCTCAATGCAGTCTCTATGCTCATGTGAGAAGAGGTTAAGTTCTTTCTGGTCATAGCAGTTGCCTGGGAAGTCTTCATGCGATGCTGAATTAGCAAGGAGCAGAAATACAAAGGGACACATTGTGGGAGATCTGTGTCAGGAGCATCTAGATGCTCTCTCTAGATAGAACCTCTGTCTAGAACCTGAGTTGACAAATGGCATCTCTTTTTTCTGATTATGTTATTCTGTGTTGGAGGTCAGGACAATGGCACCTGGGTCAACCCCACTGATCTGACTTAACTCCTGTATCTAGCAGTGCAGTAGCAGGTCTAGGTGTACCATGGTTCTGGGTTTGCTAAAGGTAGAGTAGATGACTAACTCTACAAAGGCTGCCTTGGAGGTATACTTTCAAGAATGGGTATTTAAGTAATCTGTGGATTTTCCACTTTAACTAAACTAATCCCCATAAAATTAAAACAAGTCCCTAACAAGAAATTCTAGATTAAAGATGGCACTAATCATGCCGACCTTGAAACTATATTGTCAGACTCAAATTCTGATGAGGGCTTGCTACTTCCTTACTTTAAATATTTTTATTTTTTACCTTTTATTATTGATACATTGATGAGGTACTAACATTTTGTGTGTCATTGATAAGCAAATATATGCATGCAAGTTTGGTATTTCTCATTTTCTAAGAAAGTGTCTCAAATATAGCTTTTAGGAGTCTAAGACTGAGCAGGACTGCTATATAGTTGTTGGTATACAGTGCCTTCTCTTCAAAACTTTGAGTCAATATTTATGCAGCATATTATTTATTTACATCTGTGCACTGTGTATTGGTCCAAGAGTTGGAGATATGAGAGAACAAACGAGTTCCCCAATGAGGTATACAAACCAGAATTGAGTTAAATGTGTGAGAATTTAGGAAACCAAGCCACCCTGACTTCCACCATTTTTATCTATTAAAACTATGAGGGTGAGCTACAACAGAGGCACAAGGGAGAAGCTACTTACTCAGGATTTGAGAGTCAAGAAACTCCCTTAGGTATAAACATCTCCAAGTAGAGACCTGAAGGATCAAGAGGAGTAGCCCAGAAAATGTTGCTGTGGAAGAGACAGCTGTTAACCAAGATCACAAATTCTCCATATATATTCTTTACAGGAATATTTGTATATTCTTTTCATGAATAATTCTTTTCCCTTTAAATATATGTTCTTTTCAAGTCTCAATGCATCTATAACCTGCCTTACTTATTCTCAGCCTTCTAGAATAACAGTGGCAATGATAATGCCATCACATTTGTACAGTTTAGTGTTTTCAGAATTCTTTGTATAGTCTAAATTATTTAATAACGTTCTATGCAGATATGTATGTTTTTGTGACATTATGCTGTGGAGAAAGCCAAACCAAACCAATCAATCCATCTGTGATGTGTGGTGACTAAAGAGAAGCATACAGAACTCATCTGTTCCCCTCCCATACACATTCATAACTGGCATCCTACCAGATGAGGAAGAAACCATGTTCCCTCTCAATACTTTTATTCATTTTAGTACTAGAAATTTCATCAAGAGATATCAAACAAGAGAGAGAAATAAGACTTGCAAATATGAGAAAAATAAAAATAAATTATCTCTGCTTTCAAAAAGACTCCCCCAAGATTATTAGATCTAATGACTGAATCTAGTAAAGTTGCAAGATGCCAGATAAACAAACAGAAATGGTAGGTCTTTTATATAAGAATAATGAATTTGCTACAGAGGAAATAATGGATACAACCCCTTAGTGAGGGCCAAAGTATTATTAATATTAATTATCTCATTATAATTATATGTTAATAATGATAATTCCTAGAAATAAATTTAACCAAGGAAATAAAATATGTTTATGACAAAAATTATGAACCACTGGTGAAAGAAGTGTGTGTGTGTGTGTGTGTGTGTGTGTGTGTGTGTGTGTGTGTGTGTTTAAACATGGATAAACCTCCCATGTTCATGGATAAGAAGAACTAATAAATGCTTCAATAAATGGTGTTGGGAAAGCTTTTTCAGTCCATCCAGAAAATAGAGTCCATTGCTCACCCTGTACAAAAAATAGTTAAATTATATCAGTGACAATAGTGTAAGATCTGACAGTCTGAAACAGAGAGTATGCACATCAAGATATAGGCATGCATGTCAGTTCTAAGATAGGACTCTGAAAGCACAAGAAGCCAATGTGAGTGTTATACCAAGTGGGATTATACCAAACGAGACAGAACAAAAAGACCAGTACAGTAAAGAGAAAACTAAAGAAAGGGAGTAAATATGTGCCAACTATTCATTCAACAGTTGGTATCCAGAATATATGAAGAATTCCAAATGTTTAACAAAACAAATAACCTACTAAAAATATGGAAGAATGATCTGAATAGTTTTTGAAAGAAAACAATGCAAATGACCAGTAAATGTATGACCATCTTTGAATATCAGTAACTGTCAGAGGAATGCAAAAGTATAAGGAGGGGGAACTTATGCCCCTCAGAATCACTAATCTTACAGAACAAACATAAGAAATGCCATGTGAGTATGTGAAGAGATGGGAACTTTTACACATTGACAATAATCTGCATTGGTGCAGCCACTTTGGAAAGCCATGTGAAAACTCCTCAGAAAACTAAAATTAGAATTAATATATGATCCAGCCATCCCTCTCATGTGTATAAATTCACAGGAAATGAAATCTTCATACTAGGGAGTAGTATGTCCAGGCTTATTATGACCCTATTTATAAAAACTAAGACATGGAGTCAAGCTAGATTCTTGTCAGCAGATGAGTGGGTGAAGGCGGTGTGGTGTGCAGTACACAGTGAAATGTTACCCAACAATAAAGGACCAAATCCTCTTGTTTGTAGAGAAATGGATGGAACTCATAGACATTATAGTAAGTGAAATAGGCCAGACACAGAAAGACAAATATCATGTTTCCTCTCAAATTCAGAATCAATTATCAGTCTTCCTGAAAGTAGTGTAGATGTTGCTAGAGAGGAGCACTATGGGAGTCATGAGGATGGAAGAAGAATGGATGGGTAGGATCTACAAAACTATATCCATGTACAGAAAAATGTGAGTTTCTGTCCTTTAATAAGTACAGTTTTTCCTTTAATAAATGCAATGCTTTAATGTACATATACATTATGTTTTCTTCTATTCAAAATAACAAAAGAATGAAAGAAAGAGGAAAAATCTTGCCTTAGGCATTACTGTCAATGAGTGATATAGCTATGCATCACTCCATTCAGTATGTTTTCTGGGTTCTTCAAAGTTTGCATGGCATCATTCTCCAATTGCCCACAACTACTCTTCTCACCTCTTTCTCCAGAATGTCACTCTCAGATGGAGGTGTGTGTGTGTGTGTGTGTGTGTGTGTGTGTGTGTGTGTGTGTGTGGAGAGAGAGAGAGAGAGAGAGAGAGAGAGAGAGAGAGAGAGAGAGAGAGAGAGAAAGAATGGGGGAGGGATTATTGTTGGTCCTTAACTATGAAATGTCTTCCACAGCCTTTGGTCCCCAGTGGATGGCATTGTTTTGGAAAGATGTGGAACCTTTACAAGAGGGGCTTCCCTGAGCCAAGAGGTGGACCTTATTTTTAGCTCAGTCCATCACTTTGTATCTGCTCTATGCTTCTTTTATTTTACACATTGGTAATTACAAAGCAGCAAAACCCCAGACACTTGACAATATAGCAAAAATAACCAGTGATTCTCAACATGTGATTGTGACCCCTTTGGGGATCCATGACTCTTTCACAGGGGTCACATATCAGCTATTCTACATATCAGATATTTATATTACAATTAATTACAGTAGCAAAATTACAGTTATGAAGTGGCAAAGAAATAATGTTATGGTTGGGGGTCACCACGACATAAGGAACTCTGTTAAAGGGTTGCAGCACTAGTTAGGTTGAGAATCACTGCTCTAGAGCAAATATATATATAATATATATATATATATATATATATATATATATATATATTCCTAATCTTTACAAAGTTTTGAGTGTGGACTATTGTCAGCCATTGCACCAGCAATACATTTGATTATAAAGGCTTTACTGTGGAATATAAATTTATGCTTATGTAGATTTCAGTGGTTGAAAAACAATCTAAGAAGTTTTGCTGAAAACACCAGCTGGTAAATGTTAAAAATATAGAACTTTTAGCATGAAAATGTTAGCTGAAAGGTATAAACAATGGGTGCCTGAGAAGAATAGTAAATCTTCATGGGTATACATTAAAATATTCAATGGACCATCTCATTTAAATGCCACAATATTCATGTTTTAGGTAGATATTGACTAAATTAAGTAAAAGTGATATGGCATCTATCATAAATTATATACTTTCTCAAAGACACTAAAGGTATTCTGGGCTTGAGGGATGCCCTGTCTTATTTTTAACTCCATATAAAACTGAGACACCTCATAATTTAGCCTATGTACCTACAAGCTCTGTTGAATTCCCCTGCTTTTCTGGCCTCTGTGAATTGTCTTAAAGATTCCACTAACCCTTGAAAAACAGCTTTCTGCTTTCTAAAAGTTGTTCCACTTCCAACAGAGTTTGAGACTGATATTTTCTGTGGTATTGTATGAAAATATAGAAATTTTGTCATCTTTTTAAATCCGAGTCATCAGAATACTAGCCTGGCTCAGCTGTCCAGAGATGTTGGTGTCAAGGAATGGAGCTAGGTATTTCCTTGATAAAGGTTTGCAAGCACCATGGCATTGATTATTGTCCACATACCCATTTAAATTTATTGACAAAGAAAAAGTGATCGAGACTCCCTTGCTGAAATCAATGTATTTTGTGCTATTGTTCTCTGGAGCTGAGGCCTGCCCCCTGACACAAATCATTCAGGAACACGGATGGGGCCAATCTGTCTTTTTCTCTCTCAGTGCTTAAAGCACTCTTTCACCTACTAGCCAGTCAGAAGTATTTATTGAGTAGATGAATAAACAGATGAGCAGTAGGAAATTTTGTTCTGAAGATTCAGCCAACTCCTAGTTAGTAAGAAAGGGCAAGGATGGGACAGCCAGTTGATCTCTGTGCTTTAGCAGCCAGGATTATCTTGATATACACTGAAGTTTGTCTTTTCCCAGAGGCATCATCCCGGGGGCATGCTCTATACACAAAACTAATTCACACGCATAGGCATGGAAACACACACACACACACTCACACACACTCACACACACACACACACACACACACACACACACACACACACACACACGAAACGCATAGGGACACAAACACAGAGACACAGGGCTCTAGATGACCACTCTTCCTAACACTTAGGTGTCTATTTGCATCTATTTGTTTGTATACCCATTTTTGACATGATCTGCAGTTTGATAGAACATGGCCCCAGCCTGGTCTAGCTGTCCTCTCAGTTCTCATTAAAGAATTAATGCCTTAATGTTGGTTTCTCATTGTTCAGTCCAACCCTGTGCTATGCCAACCCCAGGAATTTCCGGTTTGTTCTGACTTCTTGTCACTACTTCTCTTGTCTAGCTAACATAGGACCTTCACAGCCTGGGAGGCCTGGGTCAGCATGTTTTGGCCTCCTTATGTAGCTAAGGATGACCTTGAACTGTTTTTCTTCAAGTTTTATTTTTATTGATGTGTCTCTGTTTATCTGTATGTGTATGTCATGAGTGAAAGTGCAGGTACCTATACAGGCCAGAAAAGGGCGTGAGTCTCTTGGAGCTGGGGTCACAGATGTTTATGAACTTCTAGTGTGGCTGTTGTGAACTAAACTAAGGTACTCTCCAATAGTTGCAAATGTTCTTAACCACTGAACTATCTCTCCAGCGCCACCCCCACCACTTTTCATAAGACTGGCCACGTCTTGTGGCATTTGTCAAGTCATTTAATATAATTCCATCAGATAATACTGCTATGAATTCCAACTTCAGAAAATAATCTTGGTGTAATTAAGGATGAAGTTCCTTGAACAAAAAGCAGACATTAAGTTAGTTGTACACTTTCTGCAGGTAGCACAATGTTAATAAGTACAGGGTGATTTCTAGGGAAATGTCAGCTACAAGGGAAATGGACCACTGGTCCCTATACCCAGAAAGTGGATTGTCTACCTGACTCAACCTTCATTTCTACATCTTATTTGTGTGATAAATATGTCCTATTTTAAACCTTGGAATGATGTGGAGATGCACAGAATGCTTAATTAAGCATTTGCTATGTCTAAGGTCCAGTGTTAGACACAGATTTTCAACTGTGCCACTTGCACAGTGCTGGCTGGGCATCCTTGTAGAATGCTGTGAACCATCTGCCACTCAAGTTGCTCACTTATACAGCCCTATCCCCTACCACTCCAGGATCCCAGGGGACAGAAGATGTAACTTCTATGTGCTCTTAGCAACAGAAATACCTCTTAGTACAGGACAAGGGCCTCTTTATGTTGTTGCAGAAATGGACCAGTGACTAATGAGTGACAGTGGCAGGCATGTATCAATGAACTCTGATCCAAGAAAGAAGAAATACAAAATGACAAATTAGTTGTCTATAACTAGGAAGAGAATGGAAGTGGCCATTATGGGGATGACTGTTGTATTCTGAAGTGTAAATTAAGGGGTACTTATTCAAGCTTGCCTACTTAGTTCAAAAGAAATTTACCTATATAGAGGAAAAAAACAATCTTAAGCATCCTGAGAGTAAGGTGCAATATGAAGCCAGCTGGCTTAAAAGAAATTTGTTTTATATATTTTTTCTCTTATTGTCCTCTACTGATCATGGTCCTTTATTTCTCTCTATGCAGTACCCACCTCACAGGAGAACCACTCTTTAGGGAAAATCCTTTTAGGTAGTCTGATGTCTCTGCATCTGTCCTTTCCCAATAATATCCAACTAATTCAGGGAGTTCCTTTCTCAGCACCCATGTTTCAGCTCCTACCTCCAGGCCCAACCTGACTGCAGTTGTCTCCACCCATGAGAAAGACCCACTCACCCCATTTACTTGCTCTTATCCCAGTGTCCTCAGATCTTACACAAAAGATTAGATGACAGGAAGTCCTTGCACAATTAGGCCCTGTCCCCAAAGGATCAGTAAAGAAAATTCCACAATTTTCAACTTAATTATGCTTTATTACTTAATACAGAATATATAAAGGTTATCCTGAGTTGAAAGACTAGTGTAAATTTCCCAATCTGCGAACTGATAGTGGAAATTGGAGAGAAATAATGGGCACAAAGAGATCATCTACAGTAGGGTCAAATGATATACTAATCATTGGGTTGGATTTGTGACACAGAATGTGTAAGTCCAAAATGTGGCTTAGAATATCCCATTTTTTTCATACCATGTTTTATAGTCACTAATATTTAAAATATGTTCAAATTATTTTTATAACTCCATAATACTTCTTGCCATATTCAAGGTATATCTCTTAATATATCAATGCCAGATTAGACAATGAGCAGGTTGATCAGCCAACTGATAGATCCATCCACATATCTTTTGAATCTATCACCTGTTTGATAGTCCCTCTACATTCCAAATGGCAAGAATATGATGTAGTCTCTAGCTTCTGAAAAGCAGAACTCTAAGAACCCAGGAGGATACTGTGGCATGAGGCATTAAAGTTCACATCTCTGTGGGGACACACAAAACCAGTGATTGTCAGAGAATGAGTTTTAAGGACTCAAGCAGGGAGAAGTGTGTGATCTGGGGAAGCATGTTGTACCAAACATGGAACTGAGCACTGTTTAAACCTTTCTTTTGGAAGGAGGACTCACCCCACCATGAGGTAGGTGACACCTGGCTGCTTACAACCCTGGTTGTCACCTTCAGGATCTGTCCTCAAACAGGATCAAAGTCATACTAGAATGCCATACTCCTATTTTACAATCCTAGAGTTGTAGAGGGTTTTATTTGTTTTGTTTTATTAAGTGATGCTACTTTACAGGGCAGGATGGAAAAGATGGAGTTTTTCCAAAAGAGTCTACTTATGTATGAAAAAGAATTTTTTTTCTGGATTAACTTGTACCTTTCCCAAGGAAAATGTTCCCATTTCCCTAGTTCCAATGGTACTTCGGAAATGAAAACAAACATTTAGAAGAGTGAGTTACACTTTTCCCACTGTCAGTGGCAACCAACTGCTAATGTGTTCATTTTTATAAAAGCCTAGTTTATATATTAGTCAAAATTATAGTTTGATGAAAGCAATGTTTGCATAAATTGAAAATAATCATTGCATTGGTCCCCATAGTAAATTTGTTTTAAATATTAGTTTATTATATGTATTGGCTTGTGTTACAAATATTTCCAGTAAGCAAACACAAATCATTTTTATATTTAGCATTTAAAATGTATCTTAACTTGACCATTAAATCATCTATTAAACATTCAATTAAAGTGGGGTTTGAACCTTTTATTTTATTTTATTAATTCGTGGTCAGGTATTCGGGAAGCAAGCTAGTAAGATGTTCCTGGTGCACAATTTACTTCATTCCTTGTTCTGTGTATTTTGTCAGAGAATGCCTTAATGTAACAGAAATCAGATTTGGTGTGTATTTTTACACCAAATCAAATTGTGCAGGCGCCACCCTCCACTTTCTACAAAACATGAGAAAGGATTAGATTCCACCACCAGTTTAGCTTAAGAAAGCCTCAGAGCTCTGGAAGAAGCCTGTGCTGAGAGAGCAGGAGTGTTTACTGGAAACTGCATCCCGCAGCACCCAAGCAGAGCTGGAGAGTTTACTGACCCACGTACTGAGTCCTCCTGGAATGCTACGGTATGTGGCTTTTCTGGTTATTCTGCAGGCGTAAATCACAAATATAAAAGATGCAGAAAAGATGTAAGAATGAAACCGTGGTACAGCTCTGACTGATTGTGAAAAGCACTTAGGCGCCCAGTTATAACGGCGTGGGGAGGGGGAGGCATCAAGAGCTGTCATCTTTATTACAGTTGGCAGACTTCCCTTCCCTGCTGCATTCAGTAGAGCCCCACTTCCTCCCCCCACCCCAGCCTCACTTTTCCAAGTTCACAAACCATAATTATAAATTACAACATTTCTGTTATTTTAAGGTGTAGCATTAATACCTTTTCTCAAATCCAGAAATAAAAAAAAGGATCAGTACAATTTCATAGGGTTTTTATAGTGCAAAGTGCCACAATACATCACAAGTTCACACACTTTACAGCTGGTTCCTGGAGGTTAAAGCTGTTTGCTGTTCTCACAGACAGGGCTGTGAGCGTTTGCTGCTCTTCCAGAGAACCCGGGTTCAGCTTCCAATGGCTCACAACCTCAGTTCCAGGACATCCAGTACTTTCTGGTCTCTGCATGCACATGGTGCATATAACTCACCTAGGCACATCCATGTAAATAAAATTAAATGAATCTTTAAAAAACTGATGGAACTATTCCAAGCAAAGTATTCCTGCACTGTGTGGTAAACTAGGTTGTTTCCACGGCTAATGGGGTCATTATTCGAGATCGTTCTATATAGCTACAATGTGAGATTTTGCAGAATACTATGTATGCCATTTCACCCATAGCTTCCATACAGACATCTCTAAAGATTTCTCCCGGTGACCAATACCCATGTGTTATTTGAGAAATGATCTAGACTGCAATTTTAAAACTCCTTTCCATTTCTGAACCACCAATAAAAATGAAATAACTAACAGAAAATGAAGTCTTATTTGATGAATTCATAATTATGTATTTCTAATAATTTGTATTTTGTGATATTAAGTTTTGAGATGGAGCACCCTTGAATAAAGTATGTGATCTAAAAATGAGGCAGTTATGACAGTCATGTCAACTTTTGGCCTCAACACTAAATGTATTGTTCGCTGAGGCAGTGTTTCATATAGCTCAGGTTGGCCTATGACCACCTAGAACTTCTAATCCTTTTCCTTCACTTCCTAAGCCTTGGGATTATAGGCTCACCCTACCTTGCCTGGTTCATGTGATACGGGGGATCAAATCCCAGGTTTTTTGTTTGTTAAGCAAGCTCTCTACCTTCTGACCCTCAAATTCATTTTGATGCATAGCTCTGGATACATTGTAGGGAAAACTTCTGATTTATCTTGGTAAGCAGAGGCACATTTCATCAACAGAGTTTATTGGAGAATTTTGCATGAACAAAATTTCTTTGAGCTGACATTTTCACAATCACACACACACATACACACCTTCTGTTCTTAATGGTGCATCTTACAATTAAAAAGTAAAAACAGATTAACCTTGCATCTATAAGAGAATAATTTTTGAGATTACAAATCAATGCTTATGATTTCTGAATTTATTAATAATTATCATAAAATTTGCATTAAAATGAACTTATTTATCATAGATACAGTAAAATTTTGAAAACATATTTTGAGCCAGATACATAACAACTGCTGATAATCCATGCAAGAAACATGTCTGCATGTTTCTCCTGCACGAGTTTGAGCTCCTGGGACAGAAGCAGCAATGTAAGAAATGTTTTGCCAAACACCCCGCTGTTTTATGTCCCCACTTTAGTTGTACATAAAAAAGGAGGGGCTGGGAGCTGCCTCCATTGGTAAGATGCATGCCATCCATCCCATGCAAGCTTGAGAATCCAATTCCTAGAATCCATATGATAATAAGCCATGCTTATGGCATATGATTGCAGCTCCAGATGTAGGAAGGAAAATAGGCTGGTCCTAATTGCTGGCCAGCAGTCCTAATTGAATAAGTGACCCCAGGCCAAAGAAACAAAAACAGAAGTAAGATGGGCCAAGCCTTAGGAATGACACCCAAGCTTATCCTCTGGCTTCTACATTTGAGCACATGCATGTGCACACACACCAGAAAGGGCTCATGGTGTGATTTGAATAACATGAACTAGTGCGTGTGTCAAGAGTCTAACCATGTCCCTTTGAATGAGCCCTTCTTACATTCTTCATTGGTCCCTGATATGCTGTGGAGCTGTATACTGTGTTAGTGCCCAGCTAGTGTCAAGCAAGCTGTCGGCTCACAGAAAGAGGAGTTCCAGGAAGTTGCTGAGGCCTTTTTCCAATAACACTCTCTGGCATGCCAACCATGCAAGGCTCTTTTGCAAATGGCTATTGCAGTGAGATCATGATGAGATTTCCTAGAATCACATGCAATTCTTTTCACTAAAATTTCCTACTTTTAAACTTTTTATAAAATTGCATTTTTCCACCCACTTCCTTCCTGCCACACTAGCATAAGTCAGTGCCTCCCAGCTCCCTCTGCCAAGACATCATAGGGCTTAAGTCACTTAGAAACGAGCTTTAAATATCATGATTTAAATGTTTTATTATTACATTTATTTCTTTGTGGTGTGTGTGTGTGTGTGTGTGTGTGTGTGTGTGTGTGTGTGTGTGTGTGGTGTGCCACGGCACTTTGTGGAGGACAGCTATGAGAATCAGTCATCTCTTTCCACCCTGTAGGTTCCAGGGACTGAACTTAGTTTGTCAGACTCAGCCATTGAACAGCTGTGTTACTTGAAATGTGCATCTTTTTGTTTTAGATTTTAGGCTTTAGTTATATTGGATCTTGGTGTTTTAATTCAGGTATTTCATAAACACAGGAACACTAAATAGTTAATTATCTCTGTAAACTTTCTTAGTATTCAGTAGTCACTGAGAGCAATGGTGTACAGTGCTCTGCAGCCAGGCTGATCCCAGGATAGACTGGCCTTCCTGAGCCTTGAGCAGCTGTGAGGATTGAGGTACAACTCAAAAAGGAAGTGCTTTCCTGTGTTCTAGGCTTCCTTTGTATTCCAGCAAGGCTTGAATTGCATTCTGCTATTCATCTACTATTCAGTCACTTTTCTTCCTTCACCAAAGAGACCCCTTGTTATTAAATCTGTCCCTACTGACTCTCCAATGTCAGCTCTTCATGAGTGCTATATCTTCTAACGAGTGAAACCAGAGATTTCCAGGGGCCAGAACACACACTTGTCTACTCAAAAGGATGGAGACAAGGAACCCCAGCTTGCCTACAAGGCAGCAGTGGGCTGGAAGCTGTCCATTGCCTTGCTCAGTAGGCTCAGGTCTCTTGCCAGGACCCTGCAGGTACAGCTAGCCTAGTGCACTTGTAGGAAAGTTCAGGTATATAAAATTCAGTGTTTATGGTATATTCAAAGTCCCCTTGGTCTGGATGTAACTACCAATAAAGGTTAGCTTTTACAATGAACCCCATGAAGTTGGCATGGTAGTGAATACCTTTAATGCTAACATTTGGGAGGGAGAGACAGGTGTATCTATATGAGTTTGAGGCCAGCCTGGTCTACAAAGTGTGTTCCAGAACAGCTAGAGCTACATAGTAAACCCTATCTCAAAAAAAAAAAGAAAAGAAAAGAAAGAAGGAAAGAGGGAGGGGGAAGGGAAAAGAAAAGGAAAGGAAAGAAAAGAAAAACAATGAACCCTGTCATCTGGGACTTGGGCAGCATAGGAATGCAGAAAAGGAAACCATTTATTTTATTTTAAATTTTGATTCTTTGGCCATGGGTAACTTCTCCTTTGTCTTAGGAGAAAGCACACTTTGTTAAATTGTGAATAAGGATCCTTAAAAAGCAGCCTTTGGGGCCTCTCCAGTCTTATCTTACCCTCTACCCATCACCTTCAAGCTTGCAACTCATCCAAAGCAAACATTCTAGTTTGTCCTACAGATGTTTGCAGGCTGCCCCACCACTAGCTTATATATTTGTTTAAAAGGTTCTATGTGTCTTCCCTGAGCTAAGCACACAGCAAAGTCCCCAGTGTACAACAGTGACAGATACAGCACCATTGACTCTTTACCACAGTGCCTTACATCTCCCCCCTTCTTCCATGTTGTGCCCCACACTTCTTCTGGGACCTTAATTATGGTCCCCAGCATAGGTCAAGTGGCTTGCCCTCTATCGCACCTCTAGCTGCCCCATGTTTTCTGTGCCTGGTGCCTTGTCTGTTCTGAGAAGATCCTGCATCCACTGTATTATGTCCAGTGTTTCCATCAGACCAGGCTCCTAGAAGACCCTCAACAAACATTTGATGAGCAGACAATTGCCAGTAGATTCTAGAACTGCAGTATGCATTTTAAATGATGATGGACAGTCTACTTCTCAAGAAAAAACATAAATCCTGTTAAACCAGTGGTTCTCAACCTCCCTAATGCTGTGACCCTTTAATACAATTCCTTATGTTTTAGTGACCCCCAACCATAAAATTATTTTCATTGCTGCTTCATAACTGTAATTTTGCTACTGTTGTGAATCATAATGTAAATTTGTGTTTTCTGGTGGTCTTAGAAAACCGCTGTGAAAGGGCTGTTGAACCCCCAAAGGAGTCATGACCTACAGGTTGAGAACCTCTGTGTTAAAAGAAATGAGCAAGATATTTGGTATCAAGTGTGGTGCCATTCATCTGTAATCCCAACACTGGGGAGGCTGAGGCAGGAAAACGGTGAGATCAAGCCCAGCCTGGACTACAGAGTAGATGATATGAAAATCCTTAATATAAATGGAATTTTCTTCATTAACAAACTTAGCAACAGAAAATCAATATACTTAATGGAATATTGAAACAATTAGGGATTATATGAAGAACTTATTCTCACATAATGTAGTTTTAAAATTACCATACAAAGTCATGGGTTTCAGCATGGCATTTTCCTTTTTTCTCAATTTAAATTAGAAACAAGATTGTTTTACATGTCAATCCCAGTTCCCTCTTCCTCCCCTCCTCCCTTTCCACCCACTAACCCCCTATCCCATCTCCTTTCTGCTCCCCAGGGAGGGTGAGGTCTTCCATGGGGGATCTTCATGTCATATCATTTGGGCCAGGGCCTAGGGCCTCCCCCTTGTGTCTAGGCTGAGAGAGTATCCCTTTATGTGAAATGGGCTCCCAAAGTCCATTCTTTAGCTAGGGATAAATACTGATCTACTACCAGAGGCCCCATAGATTGCCGAGGCCTCCTTACTGACACCCACGTTCAGGGGGTCTGGATCAGTCCTATGCTGGTTTTCCAGCTATCAGTCTGGGGTCTATGAGCTCCCCCTTGTTCAGGTCAGCTGTTTCTGTGGGTTTCTCCAACCTGGTCTTGACCCCTTTGCTCATCACTCCTCCCTCTCTGCAACTGGATTCCAGATACAGTGAGAAATGTGAACCCTCACTTCAAAACAGGGCACTGGAGACTCAGAGTAGGGAAAGCTAGACAGGTGACTGTGTGACTAACCTAGCAAAGCCAGGCCTCAGCTTCTGGTGGTGGCTGCACTGATTGAGGAGAGTGTGCCTTATAAGCCCAACACAAGCCGCTTCTCCCTTTCCCTCATCGTTTAGTAACCAGGAGGGCAAAATCTCCTGCATCATCTGGTTTGAATGTTTCCTTCAGTTGCCTAAGTTTGCTTGTTTCTTACCAAAGGACCTTGGGTGGGTTCACCTTTGCATTTTACATTCTGTTTATTTTAAAGCTTACTGGGCACATGGTTTTGTCACATCTGCAGGAAAGCTTGGCAGTTACTTTTCTGCTGTAAACTTTCAGTAGGATATGGGTGGTTCTCTAGCATAGCTCAGGCGAGCTGCTAATACTTTCTTGTTTAGTCTATATTTGGACCTATGCTGGCTAGAGGCACTTTGGAATATGGTCCATTATTTTATTTCTTATATCACCTTGTTCCTATTTGACAGAATGTAGTTTTAAATTTGGCTTGGTAATTATGGAAAGTAGGTTGTTTTCCTGTAAGCTGACATATAAATTTATCACATGAATTCCCATGTAAAACAGTGTTAATTCACATAGTCAAGTGACTCTCCAACTGGTTTCCAAATGATACAAGTGTGCTCTTGAACAGGGCACTTTTAATGTCAGCCTTCGGTAAGACCAAAGGACATGGCAGCAAGTCAGAGCTCCGAAGCTGGGTCTTTGATTGACTGAGATAATGCAGTCCCAGACATTATTTTTTGATGGCCTGAGAGTACGGAGATAGAATTTGGAATCGGGTAGGTAAATGGAAAGTTAACATGCCCATTTAGGCTTTTTCTCTCAAATATCAAATATCTTAAATGAGCTTTGGAGAGGTGCTGGACCACATTCAATTTGCAATCAGCTTCCTTTAATAAGATTTTGCAGAGCAGGAATTCTTCCTTGCTGATTAAAATGAAAGCCATAAATTTATGAGTCATGCCGACCACATTCCTTGCATAAGAAAGGACAGCGTGCCCACAAGCAGCCCAGAACTTCTAAGTTCTAACTTCTTTTGGAAGGAATATGGGATTATTTTTTTTATTGCAAGGTCAGGTATGCAGTTGTGATTTCTATAGACTCTTAATTCTGGGGGTGGGGGCTGGGTGTTGCAATGCAAAGGCTTGCCCTACCCTCAAGTAGCTAGAGTTGCTTAATTTACAACAAAATTAGCCCATCTGTTCACAGTTTGTTTCACTGTCAACAGCTCCTCAGCTGGTCTTCTTGCTGGTGTCCCAAGGGTCCCTGAAAGATGCAACAACTGAGATGCCAGCTTAAGAATGCTTATTGTGAAAGAAGAAGGGACCCATCCACTGACTGGCCTGCCTCCCTACTTTGCAGTCCAGCACTTTAAAGGCAATCTAGATGAGGATTTGATATCTGATAGACGAAAGCACAAAACCGTAAAACGCTACCTCAGGTGCATAATTCAAGTGCAACCTCAGAGGGGCATGAGTGGAACAGAGCAGTCTTCTAGTGAGGGTTGGGACCAATCTGTGAATAGTTTTATATGCCACACTGTAGGTCCTAGGAAGTTTGGGGATACAGAATTTAAGCATGTCTAAGCATTTCTCGATAGGGTGGCTGCACTGAAGATCAAAACTGCTGTTAGAATGGAAAGTGATCTCTCTCTGGCTCCTGGAATGCCCTCTTCCAATCCTACAAGAGTAGCTAACATCCTCTGAGATGGAGGAAAGAGCCAAGTGATCACACAGCCTAAGTGTCAGCAATCAGCTCTGGGCATCTGAGCAGCTGTTAACGCACGTAGGTCAACATGTATCCAATTATGACCATCTATACTCAAGTTCAAATCATTTTCCCATTCCCCAGTTTCAGACACATGCCTGAAAGGCTGAGAGCTTTAAACTCTTGTAATTTAATTCTGTCACGGGCTTGTGAACTAGGAATCATTTTATTCATTTTACATTAAAAGAAAGTAAATTCAGCCCCTCTCCCACAATAAATGATTTGCCGGCATTAAAAAGCAAAAATACACAGGGGGCTAGAGTGATGACTCAGTGGTTAAGAATGATTACTGCTCTTGTAGAGGACCTGAATTCAATCCCCAGCATCCACATCAGGTGGTTCACAACCAACTGCAACTCCAGATTCAGGGCAATCTAATGCTCTCTTCTGGCGTCATCAGGCACTGTACTCATGTGCACATGACATACAGAAACACATACACATAGTTATGTGATACATTGTATATAATTATGTAATTTATAAGGCTAAGGTGTGCCTTCTTGTGCCTTCTTGATATTAACATTATAAAACTTAAATGAATTTTCTTAACATAGTTATGAAATTGTCTTAGGGACTACATCTGAGACTCTGCCCTTCTAGATACAACTGTTTGTATTAGTGATTGAAATTTTATTTTCAGAAGAATTATGATTTTTATTCCTGTGACAGAGCACATAGCAAACAGTATTGATTATAGTGTAATACACAAAGTGTCGGCACCTGGATTTAAAGCCTGTCTTTGACATATTGCAGGAACTGGCTATGAATCATTTTCTATGAGAATCAAAGATTAGTCCACATTTACACAAAAGTGCATGCTCACTTGGCAATTTTCAGATACAATTAGTGGTGATTTTCCTGCTGAGCTTGGAACACCTGGAATGTTAGTTCTCAGTAGTAAACAGACACACTCCAAAGTTCCCTACTTTGATTTTTAAGATGTGTATACATACACCAGAACATATATATCATAAGGTATTTCATATGTGTATATTTAAACATATAAGTGCATGTACATATTGTGTTTAATTTTTAGACAACTGTTTAAATGTATTCTAAGACAACTTCTGTTGTCATATTCCCTCCCTTAATAGGCTAATTGTCTGATCCTATTGAAAACTATTGTCAAGATGCTATGTCCTTCCTACCCCTTAATATACTATCTTACATAAAAGTACACTGAAAACATAGAATATATCTTCTACAGATTTTTTCCCCTTTTTTCCAAGACAGGGTTTCTCTGTGTAATAGCCCCAGCTGTCCTAGAGCTTGCTATGTAGAACATGCTGGCCTTGAACTCACAGAGATCCACCTGCCTCTGCCTCCCAAGTACTGGAATTAAAGGTGTGTGCTGCCATGTCTGGCCCAGAAAATTTTTAATTTATTTTCTAGAAGAAGACATAAGTAAGGAAGAGATGGTCTGTGTTGAATGGAATTTGTTATATAAATCTGGACTATTACTTCACTTTAGGAAATATATAATGAAAGAAGTATTATTTCATGGAAAAGGTGAATTTTAAAATTTCCCTTTTTGAAAAAGTTAATGAAATAAAATGCATTAGAAATAAGTGAGTCAAAAAATGTAAAAGAAAACTGGGGAGAGGACTCAGTAGTTAAAGCACTTGCCCTGAAATTAGGGGGACCTGAGTTCAGATCCACAGACCTCATGCCAGGCAAACATAACAGCTGCCTATAATCCCAGCACTGGAGAGGAGGAAATATGGGTTTGATTCCCTTGGGAAACTGGGCAGCTAGACCAGTTGGAATTGGGACACTCTATTGAGAAGCCCTCCATTAGTAAATAAATGTACAGCAATAGAGGTCACCTAATGTCAGCCTTAGGTCTCCATATGTATAGATGTGCACCCTATGCAAAAAACATGCAAAAAACCCACATGCATGCATAAATAATTGAATAAAATGATATGATTAGAAAAATAGAAAACATGAAATGATGTGAAGCCCTTGCAGTATTTTTCTCTCTTCTGAACTGTGAGTTACCTAGATCCAGGTTTTATGAGTCTGAGCACTGCATAGTTTTAAAGAACAGAAGTAGAGAAAATGGGAGAAATTGATGTCTCTGTGTCATGAAAATGGAGGTCAATGCCTATCAACATTGTACAGGCTGTAAATAAATTCCAGTCGAATAACTATGAATCTAGGTGAAAAGACAGTTCCCAGCCACCAAAGAAAGACAGTCGTCCTGAATGGACTTAGCCATGTATGCAAAGCAGCTCTTCATCTGGGTATCATTTCTGTGGAAAGCTACTCACTGAAACTCTTAAATCAAGTTTGGATTTTTAATGGTCATTTAAAAGACCTTCAGAAGTATTATGTATAATACAAAACTGGAATGTATGGTGATTTTTATATAGCAGTCATTTAGTTGATGTATTTTTTAAATTCTGGGTGTATTCGTGTGTTGGCAGAAGGGGTGTGTGCAACAGGAGTACAGGTGCAGCTACAGGCTAGAAAAAGGTGTTGGGCTCTGAAGCTAGAGTTAGAGGTGTGAGTTGTCTCATGTGAGCTCTGGGAACTGAACTTGGATCCTCTGCAAGAGCAGTACACACCCTTAACTACTAGCCATCTCCCTAGCCCCCGATATGATTTTTAACAATTTTAAAAGCAGATCATCATTAGCCAACAATGACAAATCCACTAAATTTCTTAAAATTAATAGATGTATAATAAAAATGCCTGTAATGAAGTCTTGATTCAGAATATCCCAAACCACCCTTGATTATACCTTTTTTCACTTAAGAAAAAACTGAGGAGTGCTGAATTTAAAACATTTCTAATAAACCTTAGAAGTAACTAATTTATTTCAAATATAAAATTTGGCTTAGTAATTATAATTATTTATTAAATTTAGCATGTAGTCTGTTAAGTACTAATACTATAAACAATGTACTTGTCATAATGTATCAATAATATAACTTTTAAAATATAAATTTCAGGGCTCTTTTTTCTTTTTATCTTTCTCTCCATTTTTTATTTAAATTAGAAGCAAGATTATTTTACATGTCAATCCCAGTTCCCTCTGCCTCCCCTGGTCCCTTGTCCCCCCTCCCCAACTAACACCCTATCTATTCCATACCCTTTCTGCTCCCCAGGGAGGGTGAGGCCTTCCATACGGGTCTTCAGAGTCTATCATATCCTTTGGGATAGGGCCTAGGCCCACCCCAAGGCTCAGGGAGTATCCCTCTATGTGGAATGGGCTCCCAAAGCCTATTCCTATGCTAGGAATGAATACTGATCTACTCAGAAGTCCTCATAGATTTCTGAAGTCTCCTAACTGGCACCCACATTCATGGGGTCTAGATCGGTCCCATGCTGGTTTCCCAGCTATCAGTCTGGGAACCAAGAGCTCCCCCTTGTTCAGGTCAGCTGTTTCTGTGGGTTTCATCAGCCTGGTCTTGACCCCTTTGCTCATCACTCCTCCTTCTCTGCAACTGGGTTCCAGTTCAGTTCAGTGTTTAGCTGTGGGGGTCTTCTTCCACTTCCACCAGCTGCTGGGTGAAGGCTATAGGATGGCATATAAATCAGTCATCAATCTCATTATCAGGGGAGGCAGTGCTCCTTTTTCTATACTAGCAATTTCAGCATATACAGATGTGTTTGCATTCAGGGCTGGAGACATAGCTCATTTGATAATGTTTGCCCAGCATGAACAAAGCCCTGGGTTCCAGCCAATGCATGATGGTTTGTACCCCTAATCCCTGCACTTTGGAGGTGAAAACAAGAGAATCATAAATTGAAGGTCATCCTCAGCTACATAGCAAATTTGAGGCCAGCCTGGGCTACATAGATCCCATTGCACAAGATATATTTATAATCCATTCTGGTGGGATGATGATTTTAAGTTGAGTGTACTTGGAAGTGGGATTAGATTTCCAAACATGGGTGACATTACTGGTCATTTGTAAGACTGATAAGGTGAACTGAATGAAACACAGCCCCAGCCGTGCCTGTTCAGGTCACACAGGCTTGTGATTGTGTGGGATTCTATAGAGACTGTTGGCCTGTAAAAAGCAAGTCTTTCCACCGTTCTTTCTGAGGGATCCAAGGAGAGAGGGCCAGCTGGAACTTCTTGGTATGAATCCATCAACTGATTGACAACACCTACATATTCTTGCCCCAAATATATTGTATGAACAGCATATTACAGTCTGGGTAGTCTCAGAAAATCTATACTCATTTCTTGATTCCAAATGTGAAGGTCCCCCTTAAACCCTGCAGAGTCCTGGAAGGATTTACAGGGAAAATATAACGAGACTGATTTTCTAACACATGTTGGACACCCAGCTCACATAAACCTCTGTGCAGCCTCTTGTAGATTTATCGAGGTGGTGCGAGAGGATTCTGCCTGCAGACTGCTCAGTATGACTCTCCTGTTGCTGAGTTATGTCAGGTACACGGGAATCACTCCCAGCCTCTCTCTGGGGACCATAGCTGCTGCCTTTAAATCCTCAATTTGACACTTTTCTGCATGGTTATTAGGGCTTTTAAGAAATGTATCAGGACTCTCAGCTAGCCTGGGGAAAGTGATTTTTCCAGAGACCATCTCCTAAGCAGGACAGCACTAGTGTGGTGTTTGGTAGCCTGTGTTTGGGGAACATTGTATGAAATGCTGTTTTCTCAGAAATGAGGGGTGGGGGTGGGGGAAGAAAAGGCTTTGACGACTTATTTGTACGGTTTTTCAGAGCCCTTTACGGGGCTGTTTTAAGAATTGGTTTGTTAGATGACATTTTCTTCTGGTTTTCCTTCCCTTCTCTCTCTGTTGGCTTGGTGGTAATCTCTTTCATGCTCCTGTGTCCTCTGCATGTTCTGGAGGTGAGCTTTGTTAGCTGTAGACTATTTGGATACAGTTGTTGGACATTGATAGTGACCCATGCCCATCAGTTACGTTTACATGCAATCAAACCTCCAGTAACCACAGATGGGTACCATTGGTACAATTTTATCAAAGTCCAACTTGATGAGAGAAATTACTATGTTTGGCTTGCTTATAGGGTGCAGGCAAAGGGTTATTGACATGAGCATGGTTGAACCCCAAACAGCTCTATCATAGCAAAGTCCTACTGCATCATGGATGGCAACTTCATAGTAACAGCACCATGGAGTTCCACTTGTAATTAACCTTTTACTTCTTACATATTGTAGCCCTCCCCAAGATCACTTGCAGTTGAAGGAATGATTAATAGCTGGAATCCCAGGAAAAGTTCTCACAAACCTCCCTTGAGGGTGTCAATAGCCCCATTACCATTACCATAGACCTGGCTACCATTGTATTGTTCTGCTGAAGTTGCCATGGTGACAGGGTGACTGGTGAAGTTAAGCACTGCACAGCACAATCTCTGGGCTACACTATTCTCCTGCATCTACACTATCTCATCTAGAACCAAACGGCCAACTCACCTCCACATCCAGCCTCTACTTTCCAAAATGTAAATCTTCTTGGGCTCCCAGCCTCAGCCAATGCCGACAATCTCTTCAGTCTGTTACAGATTCTCTGTTCTACTTCTGATCATTCTTAAGTATAACAACTTCTCTCCATCACAAGCAGGATATTATAGTGGTCCAAAGCACTTGCTCAGGGTTACTATTTCCTCATCTGTGAATCTTAGTGACGCCATTAGCCTTAACCGTCAACTTGGCACATTTGAGACTCAGTTTGAGGAATTGCCCAGATCAGATGCATCTATGGGAATGTCTGTTGAAGACTGTTCCTATTGTTAATTGAAGCCCACTGTGTGTAGTACTATTGGGGTGTATAAAACACCTAGTTAAGCATAAGCTGAGGGAGGAGAACAGAGTTCCTCTATGGTTTCTGCTTCTTGTTCCTGCCCTGGGCTCCTGCCAGGAGTTCCCTCTGTGATGGGCTGTGACCTGAGATGTAAGTTCAGGTTCATTTCCTCCTTTTAGCCAGAGTATTTTATCACAGGAACAGATGAATTTCTTTGATCTAATATTTATTATATAATACAGAAAAGTAGCACAGCCTATACCGTTTATATAAACTTAGACAGGTCATGAACATCTGAACCTCAGTTTTGTTCTTTTTTGTTTTGTCTGGTCAGGGTAATGATTGCTACAGACTAGTGCCGTTTAAGTATAAAAAAGATAGTTCTGCTTCTGGCATGGAATGTATATGTTCCATAAAAGTCCTGGCCATACCAGCTTACCTCTTCTGAGCACCTTTTCTAATTGCCTTTCTTGACTCCTGTTTTTCCTGGTCCAATCTATTTTCCACACTGCAGTGGGTAGAGCTTTCCATAGTATAGTCACAATCATCTTCTGATCCCAAGTTGCCATCTACTAGTCTCAAAACAAAGGCCAGCTCTTCTGGAGAGTAAAGAAGCTGTTTGGCTTGAATGAGGATGGCTCCCTTTGGCTCATATGTTTTCATGTTTGGCCACTGTTGGTGGAACTGTTTGGAAAGGATCAGGAAGTGTGGCCTTGTTGGAGGACGTCTGTCACTGAGTGTGGGCTTAAAGTTTCAAAAGCCCAGGTCATTCACAGTTGGGTTTCTCTCTGTCTTGTGATTGTTGTCTTAACATGTAAGTTCTCAGCTACTGATTCAGCACCATGCCTGCCTGTCTGTTACCATGCTCTCCAACATGACAGTCATGGATTCACCCCTGAAACAATAAGAAAGCCCCCAGTTAAATGTTTTCTTTCATAAGTTGCCTTGGTCATGATGTCTCTACACAATGGAAAAGCAACTAAGACAGAAGCCATTATTATTTATCTTGCCAATCAGATTGTGAATTAGTATGCCTCAGTGGGAACAAATTTGACAAAATCAATTGATATGCTATATACTAGTAAGTTCCTTGGGATTTAACATGTTTGAAGTGACCTGGACACAAAGTTTTTTTTTTTCTTTGTGAATTGACTAGTAAGAAAAAAGATTGTCCATCAGGAAGGGACCAGAGAAACATCCTTGGTATATATGATGGCTCAGCATTCAAACCACAGAGTCAAAACATGGGTCCAGAATCATACAACACACTCCTTATTCTTATCCTCATGGAAATAGAACACTCCTAGATGCCAGAACTTCTGAGATACAAATTGATTATCTCTGGGAAGACAGGCAAAATGGCTTCCTCCCAAGAGGAAAAAGGTGAGGGGAGAGGACAGATGGGAGACTTTTAAATTGTAGAAATCTCTTGCATGTGTGTTTAAAGAATAAATTTCTAAAAGAGAGGCAGTATCCTCCTGGAAGAAGCCTCAGTTTCTAAAGATGTGCCTCTTGTCTTTGCCTTTCAACCTTCCTTAAGCTCAGTGGCCCATGAAGCTACTTCTTTATCATATGGGCTTCTGCTGGGGACATTTGCTTCATTTTTCTCATCTTTTTTCCCAAAAGGTACTTGTGATGCTTTTACATTCCAGGGTTACATCCTAAATCCTTTGTGTGTGTGGGGGGGGAGCTCTAGGCCTAAGTCAATTTTTTTCATTTAAAGATGTTTCCTCCAATAGTTTATATTTGTTATCAAATATATACAAAGTCAGAGGTATAATTATGATGTTCTATAGCATGTCCTAAAAAGATTTGACTTTAACATTCAATCTAATATTTTTCCTTTTTTTAAAATTGAGAATTTCATAGTTGCATAGAATGTATTTTTATGACATCTACCCCCCAATCCCCTCCACTCCAATTTCTTTCCTATCCCCAACACTGAGTCTCTTGCAATTTCATATATTCTTTTCTAAAATTAACAGAGTCTACTTTTTGCTGCCAGCATGTGCATGGCTGTAGGGCAATCTACTGGAGCATGGGTAGCCTCCTGGGAGCCACATGCTTGAGGAAAGCTGACTCTTCCCCTTCCCAGCAGCTATCAGTTATTCATAGCTCTTCAGCTAGGGGTGGGGTTTCCTGACTGTCTCCCCAAGCCATGCTGGGACTTTTGTCTGACTTGATCATAAAAATGTCTCGTGTACACAGTTACAATCACTCTCAGTTTATGTGTGCACGTGTCCTGCTGTGTCTGAAAACACTGTCTTGCTAGAGTCATCCAAAATCTCTGGCTCTTACCGTCTTTCTTCTCCCTCTTTGGACAGGATCCCTGAGCCTTACTAGTCTGACATATAGTCTCATCTAGCCCTTGTTGACCTCAAACTGACTGTACAGCCAAGGAGGACTTTGAACTCTGATCCTCTTGTGATCCTTCTGCCTCTTCCTCCCAAGTATAGGAATTAGAGGTGTGTGCCTCCATACCTTGTTTATTGGGTATTGGGGATGGAAGCCAGGGTTTTGCGAGTGCTAGGCCAAGCAGTCCTCTAACACAGCCCCAAATGCTTTTTGTAAATACCCTCATGGCAGGAGACCTTACTCTCGGCACCCATGAGCCACTGCAATAGGATGTCCCGGAGTCTGTGTTAGAGAAGAGGCAATGGGTACAAGGCTGGTGTGCTCCTACAACGCCTAAATGTTCACTGTGGGATAGTTTTTCTTCTCACTGAAGTCACTGTCATATTTGTCTGCTTTCTGTCTCCCCCTCCCACTGAGCTGTTGACAGAACTTGTATTTTCTCTGTTTTATTAGCAGTATATATTGGAAAATGTGGGTGACTTTATAGATATTGAAGAATAAATGTCTCTTCCTAGGAAAGATTTTGGATAAGACCCAAAATATTGTACAATTATAAATATGCACAGCAATATTAAGAAGAGCCAAGCAACTTATATAAGAACACACAGCCCAATTTAAATACAAAACCTCAAATAAGACAAGCTCATATTTATTAAATGCCAATATTCTTTTAAAGGTTTGTCATTGATCCAGAGGTGGTTTCTTTAAAGTTGAATTTGGAGCTAGAGAGATGGCTTAGCATATAAAGGCACCAAGTCTGATGGCCTGAGTTTGATTGGCAGAACTGGAGAACTAACTCCTGAAAGTTAACCTCTGACCTCCACACGCATGTTATGACAATATACCCTCCCACATGCATGTAAAGTAAGCAAAACTCTAATGAATTTTAATTTGAAGTCCAAACATTTAAATCCTAGCAAAGGAAATAATGTGCAGCATAACCACCAAGTATTTTGAGCAACGTCTTTAGTTCTGATACAGTCACAGAGCACACAACTAGGATTATTGAATTTTCAGTTTTAAATTGTTTTAGGTGAAATACTTCAAGTTCTGAGTTACGGTTGACAATTTGGGATTTTCTTATTCCTGACAGTATGTAACTCCTCCCCAAATAAATTTGGCTTCGCTGAAACTAATTATCATACGGGATCATGCTAGCCAAGCCAAGATGATAACAAATAGAAGCCTTGTTTATTAAACCCTGCCACAGATAAAGGTGCCAGAAATAAATTAATGACTGTGGTAACAGCCAGGCTTTCTTGCTTACAAGAAAAATACCTTGACATATTTTTTGACTCTGTGATTGGCCTACATTTCCAGGATATAAATTAATCTTTAGAAGATCCCCCAAAAAATATCTTCCCAGGACACGTCACATATACATCAAGTTGACCGCATTAGCAATCAAATCACAACCCTGTAATTCAGAGGATAGCAATTGCTTATTGTGAGCAGCACAGCAGCTCTTGCGCTCATTTAGGTCAGCCCAGGATTGCTGATGCATCGTATGGTACAGGCCAAGGATGATGGATGGCGAGCTCTGATGCCCATCCCTAAGTGATTGGGAAGATTGAAGACACACAGTTCACTTAAGCTTGCTTACTATTACATCAAGTAATCAGTTTGATAGGCAAGCCCAGCTCTGTGTCGTCCCACTGACTGTCTGCAGGAGCAGCATTTCACATCTTGAAAGAAAAAAAACTGAAAACTGGTGTTTAGGCTGCCAGTGCTATGGCTAGATTCACGGTTGACCATGAGGTAACAGCCAGGCTTTCTTGCTTACAAGAAAAATACCTTGACATATTTTTTGACTCTGTGATTGGCCTACAGGTTTCACCTCAAACCTGAGATGGGGGTTATTGTTCTGACTTTCTTCACTGAACAGCTTGGAGTGGGTGTCACTGAATAAGTAAACAATGCAACTGTGTTACTTTTAAACTTCCCCTAGGCTGATGTGAAAAGACAGTCAAATGATGCCAGGATTTATGCCTAGATTCCAATTTAAGAAATGAGTCTAGTTGATAACTTAAGAAAGAGTATTCTCCAAAGGTCTGACTCCTGGATGACTGACTGATCCATGGAAACACGATTTTTTGTATCACATCTAACCAAAGTCCCCACAAATAATTAGAGTCATCTTTCTAGCTATTGCTCATTATTGTCTTAAAAATGATGAGGAAAAACCAAGTATATATCTTAAATTGTTTATTTTGCACCAAGGGCATAAATCACAAGATAAATCCAACAAAATTCCCTTGCCCTCCGTGTTTCAGGTGCTGTAATTTATGACCTCAAGCAAAAATGTCTGGTGGAATAATTAGATATATCTTGAGAGGACTGAATAGCTTACAGTGTACAGAGCACAGTAGACATGAAGTTGCTCATTAACGTTCACTTATTTTCTAAACACTGTCATGATGTTTCTTTGACTTCTAGAATATTCTCACATCTGGTTGTCAGACACCAAGTCCAATTTTAGCTTTGTGGAGAAAAGAATACTCAAGTCCATTTATCTCCCATGAAGCTCTTGGACTGGAGGATGAAAATCACTCCCTACTTGAAGACTTGTTTTTGGTTCTAATGGCGATCATTGGTATTATCACCCTCCCCTCTCCCTTCCTGCTCTTATGCATAACATTTGCTTTTCCTGTAAGAGATCTGTTGAAGCTTGTGATGAAGGATAGCATCCATCACAGTTAATCTAGCCCACTCATCCTCGAAGCTTGATTCTTTCAGTCAGCTCAAGCTCTCTGATATAGTGAACCTGTTTTTACTTTTTTAAGTATGAAGATGGCAGACCCTTATTTAAAGTCAATGGTTGGCTAGCCAAGTCAATGGTGTGCATCAGGAAGTGGCCGGATATGGAGCAAGGGGCAATCTCAGTCTGGGCCATAATAAAGTAGCTGTTTATCTGTGGTCAGAGAGCACCATGGAAGACCTTGAATCCCTTCACTGTATTTTGCAGAAAGCCATCGGACAGCTTCACATCATCCCCCTCTATCTATCAAGGACCTCAACCACTGCCATTCAGTGCTGAAAGCTTTCCTGTTTGGCTCGGTTTGGTTTTTTTTGTTTCTCACAGACAGCTCAATACCTTGTCTGTGGAGCTGTGATAAATGTGCCATGTACATCTAAGCTGCCTCTTTAACACTGGCCTGCATTTCAACTTGTAATAATTGCATGTATCAAAGGCTTTTTATTCATTTGTAGCGATTATCCAGTAGGCTTACCATTTTCATTTCTCACATCTCTTCATTGCAGTGCTGCATACAGCTGCTGGCAGCTGGCATCTGATATGGCAAATCTGCTCAATGTTCAGAGACCATAATTGGCAGGATACAACATAGAACCAGAGCCTGGGCATGCTCCTTAGGATCCCCCTTCTCTCTTTCTAATCACCATGCATCAGCCCACAGTTTCAGACATCAGTTTCATGACAGCATACTGAGGCTGTTGGAAGGGAAGTTTCCTACTGATTTTGTCATTTTGTGGGTAAGTGTGGCAGCCAGGATCACAAAACCTTTCTACTTGGGCATAATTTGCTGGCTTCTACAAACAACATCCATTATAGAGTTATTATAGCCAATGAATAACTTCTCATTTTGAATGGGGGTTCTTTCAGATCAGGTTGGAGGTCAATGCCAGAGCAAGAAAAGCAAACTCACATTGTGACTGTCTGTTGATGAATTTTGCTTGCAGATACTGCAAGTGAAAATGAATCTTTCAGGTAGGCTAGTATTCAACTGATCTTTAAAATGATTTTCTATTACTTAGTTTTTAAATTTTTGTTTTATGCAAGTGTGTGTGTGTGTGTGTGTGTGTGTGTGTGTGTGTGTGTGTGTGTGTGTATGTGTGTGTGTGTGTGTGTATGTCTGTGTGTCTGTGTGTGCCCACGTATGTAGTATGTAAGTGCAGTACCCCCAGAGGTCAGAAGAGGGCATTGGATTACCTGGACCTGTGGTAATACTTGTTTGTGAACCACCATGAAGGTTCTGGGAACCAAACCCAGATCCTCTGCAAGGGAAGTAAGCCATCCAAGTCATCTCTCCAACCCCTATAAAAATCATCTTCCAAAAGGAAAATTTGCAGTTTGAAAAAAGTAAACATTCTTTATACTTTGTCATCATTAAAGGTCAATTTATATGGGGGATGTTGACAGCTTTTTCTGTTCTGGGCTTTAAAAAAGCAGGGCAGGGGATATAAGTGATACAAGCAAAATCCTTGTCTTTCATTAAAAATTGGGGAAAGTGCTTTCACCAAAATCAAAGATCCAATACCAGGTTGTAAGTCAATACCCACTGAAGGCTGCCAATATTGTTTAGTTACAGTTCTGTGACCTAAACACTTCAGCTGACCCCGAGTCATTCACTGAGACGCCAACCCAATACTCTACTCCTCTGTACACCTGAGATTCTAAAACTCAAGCAACGAAGACTTTGTATAGTTTATGTATGTAAATAGAAAAGCATAAGAAGTAGAATCTGAGGAGATGTCTCAGTGGGTAAAGGTAAAAGGTGAGGACTGTCTTCCAGGGTTAACCTCTGACCTACTCATGCATACCATGGCAAGCATTGCCTACACTCACACGCACACAGGAACACTGGTACACATGAAGCTCTTAAAAAGTAGTATGTCCTTTGGGTTGAAAGGTCAATCAAAAAGGCTCATGAAAAGTCTTTTTTTCTGAAACTATTTCTTTCACTGTTAAGAGTGAAATAAAAAGGACTTGCTATTGGCAGCTGTACATCAGAATTCAGCAGCTTCATTCATAAAATGCTGTTTAGAATTATCTGCATAAGGTTCTAGGACATTTTCTAGTATCCTAGCATTCCACAGCAACCTAGTAGATATTAACATTTTTGAATTTATAATTTGGAAATCAATCTGCCATTGCTTGAAAATGTCCTTTAATAGATGCTGAACTGCTAAATCATCATGTTGAGTGATAATTAAATCATATGTTCTCCTCCTTCTTTGCACCCTTAATCCATTTCCTCCAAGATCAAAGATGCAGCGTACTATCTGTAAAATGCTATTGAATGGGTTTGCAGTTGTCCAATGAAATTTGATACACAGTGTTTGCCAACAAGCCAATTTTCAGAACTTGCTTTAGATTTTTAAAGATTTATGTTTTTCACATTTTCATACAGTTACAAGTAAACCTTTACTATAATTCCTGAAACCCTCTCTTTTCCCCTTCCCTTCCAATTGAACTTCTTTTTAAAATTATTTACTCTGTATTTTATATACTATATTCTATACTTCTTAAATTTTTCTAGGTTAGAAGAGATACACTCTCTTAGAGCATATAAAAATCTACTGGGTAATAGGAACAGGCAATACCAAATTGAGTGTCAGGTATAATGTTTAAAATGTGGACAAGTAATGATATGCTATTAAAAGATATTTGCTGACAAGACTGTATGAAACTATAATCTGTAGATTATAGGATAAGTTTTGATGGAGCTGCATCATTTGAGGTCTTTGGGAAGACAGTGAACTCAGATCTGTTTGTCCCACTTGTCCATGCTCCTACTGTAGCTGCTGCTTAACATCAATAAGGCAAGAAGTCCTGGGTACCCATTATTCACCAAATTCCTGGTTCATTAGATTAGATACTGACAGCATCCTCATTTTCATTTACCAAGATGGTTGCTATTGTTTAAGATAGCTATCACAAAGGTAACAAACTTCCTCTCCACCTTCTTACACCATCCAAGCTCTGTTTTCTTGATCTACACATAGCAAGGTGGAGGTCTTGAAGAAGAAAAAAACATCTAACCCTTCACGCTCCTCTCACTCAGGCCAGTGAACATTGTTTACTGAGGATATCAAGGCAACTTGTCTCCCCTGTGGGAGACCCAGCTCCAACAGTAATGCATTATGGGATTTCCCACTGTCTGGGCTCAGCAAGAGGTCACTACCATACAATAGTGATCCACACCACAGGGAGGAATGGGGACCCTTGATGCAAGCAGTAAGGGATTTGCAGATTGAAAGATTGCTATGGAAGGGGAAATTTGGCATGCCTATAGAAATGTTGATTTGTATTTGTGGGAAATTCTTCCTTTGATGGTGACCAAAACTTGAAGTCCAGCTCCACTTTCCAGCTAACCAAAGATGCTTTGGTTAGCATCTTTGAACTTCATTTTCTTTTATCTAAAACTTAATATGCATGATATAATTTAACATATAAATCGGTTGAATTGTATTTCTATACAAATATTAGGTGTTTGAATTATCCCAATGGCTCATGAGAGCCTTAGAAATTAACTAGTAGTATCCCCTTCACTTAAGGGTGAGGGGACTGGAGCTTAAGATGGCTATTGCCACATTCCTGTCAGGCCCATCGAACTTGTCTCTCATGACCTCACCCAGGTTTCCTACAAGATAATAAAAAGGTTTCACATAGCTGTCTCTTCTCAACTCTAGCTTTTGAAAGAGTCTACTGTTTAGTCTAAGTGTAGGTACTTCCTAGGTTTGTACACAGTAGGAGAAAGGGCCTGAGCATGTCATCCTAAGCTGTCTAGGCCAAGCACTGACTTTAGCTTTCATTTTGATTCTCTTCTCTCCTCTTATCTTCCTTCCTTGTTTTTTCTCTTCATCCCCCAGTTCCCATCTGTTTCTTAAACAGGGTCTCACTATATATGCAAGCTTACGATGCGGTTCAGATTGGACTCAAATTTGAAATTCCGTCCCGGCCCCTAGGGTTCTGCGACTGTAGGAGTGTCCACCTGAGTGCTGTTTTGTTCTTACTATCATGTTGAAAGAAGCAGTGAACTTGTTTCTCTATGGTGGCTTGAAGGTTCAGGGAAACATACTAAACAATGTGCATAGCATGACTGTTCTCACTTAGGCTAAAGGAAGGAACTTAGACACAGCAGGAAGGTAAGTTTTTGCTCTGACTATAATGCCCACTGCTTCTTGGCATCTTTGCTCTCTGGAAAGCCTAACATAGTAAGAACCAATAACATAAATTACCAGTAAAGTTTGTTACTCTAGCCAAGTCCAACTTGGCAATGGCCATTGTTTCATTGTGTAAATCAAATTCCCGCTTTCAATAAAACTTCTTTTTCTTTTTATCTAATAATCAAAGTAAAACTCTTTTTCAATATTACTTTAATAATCTAATTTCTTCATTCAGGATATTGCATGCATATGTATGATATATATATGTGTGTGAGTGTATGTGTGTGTATGAGATACATGAGTATGTGTGTGTTGCATGTATAATGCATATATGTATGTAGTATTGCTGTATATGTATTTATTATTTGTGTAATGCATATATATTACATGTATATGTTTATATCTTTTGTGATACATTTATGTGTGTATTTTGTATAGCACATGCATACCTATTTATTGTGTTTATAATAAATGTATTGTGTATTGTATTTGTAATGCATATAAATATATGTGTTGTATATGACACACATGTGTGTATTGTGTGTGATGCATGCAAATGTATGTTGTGTGTGATGCTTAGATGTGTGTGATGTGCTCACATACACATACTCAGCATGCATTATACTAAGAATTTATTTTCCTACAGCCTGCCTTCCTGCTGCATTCTGAGGCAGGTTATGTAACACCTGCCGTAGTTTGTGGACTGTATGAGCCTGCTGCTAAAGATTTGATCATTTAAGAGAATACATTTCTGTCACCAGAAACGATTCTTTGTTCTTTCCCAGTACAATTATCTTTGAACTTTTATCAGGCTGGGCAGTTTACTAGGCTGGATTCACCACATAATTGCCAGTGTGGTGCATAGTCGGCCTTTCTCACATGGATGCCTGGGTGACAGTTGATGAGCCAGTTCAATCCATCCATACTGAGGGACACCTCTAAATGTTGCCCTGCTGATTTCCAGACCTCACTTTAGGCAATCTTTTAGAAACACTTTGGCAGAGTAAATGAGCTGGGGGGAAACTGGCTTCATCCATGGCAGCATGATAAAAACTAGAGAGAAAAGGAACACAAGTCCTTTGTTGTGAAACAGTGTAGACCTGTGCAGTCAGCATATGCTGCAAAGTTCCACTGTTTTAAACATCACCAAAACCCATAAATGGATGCTGAGCCACCTAGCTTCATTATGGAACTGCTGGTAAAACATTTTCCTCAGGGGATTACACACATATATACACACACACACGCACGCATGTGACTTTGATACCTTGTAATACACTAGAGACTATCATAAGAGTAATACAATATAGAAACATGCATGCAAGCCTCAGCTCAGTTTGCTAAATGATTGAAGAAAGTTACCTTATTCCTCTTGTCTTTGCTCATTTCATAAGATAAAGATGGCAGCTCCTACTGAAGGCAACCTAAGTCATCTTAGGGGGCAAGTGTAAAAGCCCCCTCTGATCTGCTGAGGAATACTACAGTTGAAGGATGAGAAATGGTTTTTAATAGGCAGAACCCCAGATAATAATCAAATATATGTCCTTAAGATGATTTGGAAACTTTATTTTAATTCATTTGGATTTGGATGATGGGATAGAGAAACAAGAAAAAATGTAAGGGATATCCAACTCAAGATGACTTAGTATGCCAGTGAGGGTGAGAAAATACAGAGAATTTGCAATTAAGAAATATATTTCTTAATGCATGAAGAAAGGTTAATAGTGATAAATAGGCAAGAAACAAAAATGTGAAAATGTAGAAATTAAAGAGGAAGAGGAAGACATACTTCTGTAATGGCTGCACCTCACTATAACATCTTATTTAAAGACAACTGAAGAAATTCAACTCTACATTGTCTTGAGAGTTACAGAAACAAATTGTGATATTGTCTTTAATCTGCCTGATTGTCTAGGTGAAATTAACTCAAAAGCCAGAGGTCTCACTCTGTTCTAGATCCTAAATGTAGAATCATTTCTAGTGCTCTCTAGAATCTACTAACTGAAACAATACACAGTCATTTTGACTGGAATATTTTTTTTCAGTTTTGACAGATGAGAACAATTGTAATTATTCTTTTGTTTCCATTTGGAGTAAATGGATTGGTCTATTTTCCTCCATTATACCTTGCCCCTTAAAAACAATATCTCCCAGTGGTTCATGTTGTCATCAAGGGCTATGCAGTTGTCTGTGATCTATGCTGTAGCCTGAACCAGTGGGCTGTACTGTTGTCAGGGGCCGTGTTGATATGAGCCTGAATTGCCAACTGAGGCCATGGTGATGTCTGGGTCCCTTCTGCCACTAAAGGCCATGTCTGGATGTGTGGTCCTATTGCATCTGGGTCTGTGGTCCTACTGCAACCAGAGTCTGTGTTGATATCTGTGACCCATGCTACCACCAAAGGCCATATGGATGTCTATGGTCTGTTTTGTAGCCTGAGGCCATGTTGATGTCCATGGGCCATGCTGCAGCCAGGGAATGTATTGATGTGAGTGGCCTGTGCTGATACTTGAGGCCATGTTACTGTCTGTGATCTGGGCTGCCTCTGGGGCCCTTATCTTCCCATCTTACTGCACCTGAATGCCATATTTGTAGTCTGTACTGTCACCAGAAACCACATGGAAGCCCATGATCCATGCTTGCTGATTGTGAAGAACAAGGAGGATACTTTTGCTGTCTTACCAATGACTGCAAATGCACAGTTGAGTCACATGGAAGGTTCCTGTGACAGCCCCTACTCCCATCTCTAACCACCCCACCACCCCCAAAGGTAACAGCCTAGACATGAAGCCATCACAGAGAATGCTTGAAAAGTGAGATGGGGTTGCTGAAGCATAGCTCTCCACAATTGATGGCTTCTGGCAGGGATTTAGGAGGGGAAGGATTCAGTTCTATTTATGGGGCAGGCAACTTAGAGTTTGACCATGCTCAAGTGAGTATACAGATAACACAAATCAGATTGTTTTCTTATTTTTTATTCTTATTTTAATTTTACCTTTGGGGGATCACAATGGTGGGGGGACATGGAAGGACTGGGAAGTGAGTGTGATTTGGGTGCATGGTGTGAAATACCCAGGGACCCAATAAAAACATTATGTTGGGGAAAAAAGAAAGAAAAACAGTAGCTCCTTTGGTATACAATCTCAGCTGAACTTGAAAGAGAAAGAAGAGCCCCAGGATAAGATCAATTTTATTCGAGGATGTAATTGTTCTATCCTGCTGGATGACAAGGGGTGGAGAAGTACTTTAGAGCACAGAGAAAAGCCTGGATATGTTCAGAATATTTACCTGTGTGTGTGTGTGTGTGTGTGTGTGTGTGTGTGTGTGTGTGTGTGTGTGTGTAATCTGTTTGTGTGCCTGTTTGTGCAGGTGTGTATGCCTGCCTGTGTGTGAGCCCTCATGCACAGAGAGGCCAGAGGTCACAACTGTAGGTATATTTCTCTACCACTTGCCACCTTATTTTACAAGTCAGCATCTCTACCTGAATCTGAAACTCAACCTTGAGCCCCAGGAATCCACCCATCTCTGCCTCCCCAGTGCTGGGATTACAAGCACATTCCATCATGTGGGTTCTGGGGGATTGAAACTCAAGTCTTCCTGCTATTGTCAAAAGCACTTTACCAACAAAGCTGTGTCCTCAGCTCCTGCAACATAGTCATTCTTCTGAGTGCAGGCTTGGAGAGGATAAGGGCAAAGCAAGTCTGCTTCAGGCAAGGACCTGGGATCCAGGAGCAGCCTCCTTCTGGTGAGGAGCATTCTGTCATTCTCTCACTCTTGTTCTCCCTCTTCCTCTCCTGCTTTTCTCCTCCTCTCTGTCTGTCTCTCTGTCCCACTCTGTCTCTGTCTCTGTCTCTGTCTCTCTTCTCTGCACCTGTCACCTGCTTCTTCCTCTTGCCTTTGCTCCATGGCTCTATCTTCTCTCTCTCTTTCTCCTCTGTGGAGGAAGAACCGACTCTCTGGCTCTCTCTACAGTTTCCAGCTCTTCTTTCTCTTGCTCCAAGTCCTAACTGACTTGGAAGAATCAAAAGGTGAGGAGAACTCAGAAGCTGGCCACATGCTACAGAACACTAGCTGGACTCCCAGTTACTCTTCATCCCAGAGACCCACCCCCCCCCAGGCATCAACATCACAGAAGTCAGCAATGGCCTTGCTGCTTTTCCTCTACTTAGTTGCTTGTTCTTTGTTTAAGAACAGATTGACAGTTTCTATGGAAGAACTGAAGATATTCCACATGCGATTTATCCTGAGGTTGAGATAAAACGGCATGTGAAGTGCTTCAGGGGACCAAAGCACCCCCCAACACACACACACACACACACACACACACACACACACACACACACACGGAGTATCATTATATTTTCTGCAAGCCGGTAAATGAAATTTCTTTCTTGTGCATTACAGTTCAGCTGGGGCAAGGCAGTAATACTCCATAGTATTATTTAGAACATGACCTCAGCATACATCCAGGTCAAGCACTTTGTGCTTTGAAAAGCTTGTGACTATAGAAAAACTCAGCACAGACAACACTGCTTTCTGTAACGGATGGATGGTTAGCAGACCCACACACGCCAACAGCATTCTGTATGTGTTTACGCAATAGATCAAGTTGAATAAGCTTAAAACCAATTGAGCAGCAGCTCGCTTTCCATGCTGTCTTCCTTCTGTCTGGGACAGATACAGAGACTTGCATGAAGATTTCCCTTTATTGTTAAATGTTTTTTTTTTTTTTTCCTATTTGTAGCAAACGAAAATTTATTCACGGTACTCCTTCCTTGTCTGTGTTACTCAAGAGGAGATAACACTATTTAACTAACTGACCCTCGGCAAAATCTAGCAGTTGATAAGAATTTAATATGAATGACAAAAAAGAATATAATATCTAGTCGAAAGCTCAAGGGAGACCCACCATGATAAATCTAATTAGTTAAGCTGGAATTTGGCCAAGTTCTGACATTTAAAAAAAATTTAAAACGGCACCAGGTAAATACAAATTAAATGTGCTGTACATGCTGTTAATCAAGCGTGTCAAAACAGACATATGGGATATTTCCTAAGAGGATGTACACATCTCCCAAGTTGGCTTTGTAACAGACGATTATTTTCCAGAAGCAACATGAAAATTTAAATAGCAAGGATGGATAGTGTAGCTTAAAGCTTTACCTCCATTTTCCTCTTTCCTGGAAATTTTATGTTATAGCTTAGAGCCCTCTATTAGTCTAATAAACCTGAATGGTAAAACTAGTTATTATATCAGATGCCATTTCATAAACCTTTCCTAAGAATAGCTTGACGTCAGGAATATCTAAATCCATTGTCTAAATCCTGGCCGTTTGCTATAACGAAAGACAAGGATCATAACAAGGCAGTCTTCCTCTAGTCAGAAAAAAATAAAGCTAATAGCATCACCTCGCTGATATTGTACCTGAAATGCACAAAGCAGACATAAATGGAGAATTAGAAGGAAGCCCTTAGCTGATGGTTAGGCATCTACTGAACACTGCACAAATTTGGTGGAGGCACAAGGACCTAGAAGGTGAACTCCTTCTAGGCAACAATGGAAATATTTCTATGTTTAGCTCTTCCATGACCTAGCAGTTTGAAGAACATTCTTGCCCGTGCTCCACCACACTGAAACCCAGGGCGAAGGCAGGTCATTAGCTGGCTGTCTGTGCAAGTGTCTGCCTTCAGCATCTGCTGAAGGACAGAACACTCTCACCCTGCCAGATTCAGGTCAGGAGGTCAACAGGTCTCATTTATTATTCAAAATTGCTGCCTAACCTTTGATCTGCCAGGTCAAAGGGCTTTGTATTCTAGTTGGTTGGATTTTTTTTAATGATGAAGCCACTATCTTTCCAGATTAAAAAAAAAAAATGATTTCTCTTCTACTGGATACCGTGGTGTGTCCCTTCTCTAGTTAGAAATGTGACACTTGAAATTAGTGGCTGAGGGGAAGACCTGTAAAGAAAGCCACACATTTTAATGTTTTCTTTGTTATTATTTTTCATATGATTTCTAAAGTTTTAAATGCTAGGGACTTATGATAGTCACGGGCGTCATGTTTGTGGCTATGATTTAAACATTCTACTGTCATCTGGGAGTCTCTCCTTTTCTGTGGCATTGGTACAGTACAGAGGATCTGGTCCTTCTCCGGAAAACTACCCTTTGGGTGGGGAAGCACATTCCCCAAAACAAAAGGGAGAGAAATCAGATGGGGTTGAACTTTCACTGGTTAATATTTTCTTCATGAATATGAACACTCAACAGACAAACATGTAACATGCCTGCCAACTCAACCTTTGGTAGACGTATTCTGTTCTTTAACAACACACAGATTTTTTTTTTCATCACCAAGAACAAAAGGATTTTCTAAGCACTTGAGTATTGTCTAGACATTATCACAGAACCTAAGGGAAGAGAGGCAGTTAAAAAGGGAGGCACTAATAAGAGAGTATATTTGAAAATATCCAAACATCTAGCATTCTATTATAAAACCCACTATTAACATTTAGCAGGCAATGTTGAAAATCTAGACTATACCATAGCATATCAGGTCACTATGAAAATAGATGATATCAACCTAATGGGTGACTTTAGCCTTTGTGATACACAAAGTCAAAGGTCACATGAGTTCCACCCTGAAACTGGACATATGAGATGTGGCCATGTGCTTTGTGACAATGCCTACAATGAATAACCCTGACAAGCTGGTAAATAAGCAGGGGGATACATGACTTGCATTAGCCCAGGAGGTGTCAACATGCAACACAGCTGAACTTTTAACCATAAACTAAAATATTTTACCTCTTCACCACGCTGAATCTCTGAGTATTTCTACACGGAGTGCACACACAGACGTAGATGCAGGGCAGTTTGTTTGTAGATAGTCTAAAAATGTCAGGTGTCTCTGGAAAATTCTGAACAGGCACACACTTCTCTCTTTTCTCTAAGGATGCTTGGCGGCAGATGGGCAAATGGTCACTTCACTTCCTCCTGTCCCCACTCTGATCTTGCAGGACACTTTCAGTCAATGGAGGCCAGCTGTTTATATAGCACCAGAGGCTTCCTGCCTTGCAGTGCATTTGTCTATCTTTGTGTGTGTGTGTGTGTGTGTGTGTGTGTGTGTGTGTGTGTGTGTGTGTACATGTGCACATACACACACATGCATGTTCTCAATCTTATTTCATGCCTCATTAGTTATCACCCTGCATTGTTACCACCTCTTTCACTGGTGTTTGTTATTGGCTTAGAGGAACATTCTTTGAAGAAGTTTTGCCTCTGATTCCCTGGTTCCTTTTTAGTGTTGTGGGAAATACCTTCCACTTGAACCTTATTGTCTCCTACAAGTATTCTGGTTTCTGAATGAAAATGTTTTTTTACAGGGCAATAAGGTTTTCCTTGCATAGGAAAGTAAATTCATGGGAATGTGTATCTCTAGGTTATTTATGGACATAAAATAAACCAGAGGAAGGGATTACAGGGTTTTCCCTCTTTAACCACCTCTATGTTATATGTATTGCTGTTACTTAATAACAAAAGAAGCAAAAGCCCAGAAATCTCAAAGTTGGGTGGGGAGTGATGGCAGGATGTCTAGTGTGGTTATAGAAAGAGTTGAGGAAAGGAAGATTAGTATATCCAAAATACATCATATGACATTCTCAAAGAGTTAATAAAAACTTATTTTAAAAAGTCCTTTACTCACAAAAGGGGTTGTCAGGGGAAAGGAGGAGAATGGGTTTGATTTAAAAAAATTCCTGCTGGGCGTTGGTGGCGCATGCCTTTAATCCCAGCACTGGGGGGGGGGGGGCAGAGGCAGGCGGATCTCTGTGAGTTTGAGGCCAGCCTGGTCTCCAGAGTGAGTGCCAGGATAGGCTCCAAAGCTACACAGAGAAACCCTTTCTGGAAAAAAAAAATTCCTCTAAGTCATATCTCACACAGTACTCAGAATGAAATTTCAGGCAGGTAAGCGTAAGCATGTTGTGTCCTACGTGAGTTACTCGCTTGTCTTCTCATAGTGTTGAAGATACAGTGCACAGCTCCCATCAAGCTCTGTTGTGGGGTGTGAGTTCATCCCTCAGACTCTTCAGCTTCAGATCTCTTGGTGCCCTCTCTACTTTTTGCCCTAAAAATCCTGGTAGCCTTCTTCCTGTCCCCAGATCTCACCAACCTTAGAACCCACACACACTTAGGTAGCTGGCTGCCATCCAAATTGTTGTCTCCCCTGTCACAAAATCTTTGATCAGATTTCTATACATAGAGTTGTTACTTTCAACATTGCTTTGTTGACTTCCAAGCTATATGAGTGCTCAGGACACACTGTGCTTGACTTTCTGATCACTTATTTTCAAGTACAAATAGTAGTTTTATGATTATGCACTCACCATATGCATCCTGCTTAGAAGTTAAGATTTAAACTTATGGAGAAGCTGTGTGTGTTGTTTTCCACTGCAGGAATTGTCACACAGTCAGCACTTAACAAATATTCCTTGAATTAATGGTTTTATTCTTACTGTCTCCTCTCCTTCATCTAAAGCACCTTCTATAGTGGAGCCGTGTGTATTCAAGATGGCAATATGCATATATAAGGTCCACACACGTCTCCCCAGGGAAGAACCCAAAATCTTATCATCTTATTATCTCCTGGGCCAGGGTGGTAGTTGAAACAGTTAGGATGGGGGTTTGGGTCTGTTTTGCAGTCAGGAAAAAAGGAGAGAATCTTATGGGGTAATCAAACCTACTGGTGTACCCAACCTTTTGACTTTGCAACTTGACGTTGTCATTTACAAAGATCACACTTGGAAACTACACAGTTTATTTGAAAATATTATTGCAAATAATCTCATAGTATTTTTAGTAAATGTAATGTTTTTGGTTAGGACCCATTTATAGTTATTCTGGGGGTGATAAGCTTCAACATCATAGTAGACTGCAGCTCAGCTGGTAGTTGGATATGCCAACCAAAACTGATCAAGACTGTGGTCCTATGGGATGAACCCAGGCTGTGGTAAATAAAGTTTTGTTGGAACATAGTTACAGTCTTTCCTTCTTGTATTGCCAGCTATAGCTTCTGTGTTATCACAGCAATGCTAAGTAGTTAGGATCTGCCCACGCCTTCCTGACCCATTGTCTGAAATATTGACCATCTTGACCTTTAAGAAATGGCTTCTCAGCCCCTGGTCAAGACCCATGAGACAGAAAAGCAATTGTAGGTCCTGGATTATGTCCCATCAAATCTGTTTCTTCAGCACTTGTCACTGTGTCTTGCCCTGAAGCCCTGTATGTACAAAGAACAATGGCTGAATTCAATGAAGCCTATCTTGTTTGTTCTAATTGAACTTCTGGTTTGTGGCACTTTTACTACCAGGGAAGATGCCATCGGTTCCCCCTGGAAAGTATCTGCATGGATAAAAAAGAGAGCAGGTAAGGCCAAGCGGGCAAGATGGTTCTCAGCGCTCTAGGGTTTGGGACTTGGGTCCTTTTTTGAGTATGTGTTATAGAACTTGGCACAATTCAAGAATAAAACCAAAGTTTAAGTAAGAAATCACCCCTGACCCATTAGAAACCATAGCCTTAGGTATGAGACTTCACCTTCATATTGGTTTAGTTAAACAGTAATTAAACAGTAATAAGCTTCTAAATTTGACTTCTCTTGCCTTTGAAAATAAGTCAAATCAGGCAGTCTTTAGATTTATTTATGTGAGCAAGCAGTGTTGTTTAAACTACTGAGTTTAGATTTTCTTAACTGATAAGTGGAAACCCTGTGCAAAGAATCACCTCTGAGAAAGAGCGAAGGAGCTTTGTCCTCACACACCTGCTTCACACCATCTTACTGAAGTTACTTGTGGTTCTGAAGGCCAGGCAGGGAGGATTTCTCTTCCTCCTTTGAATCTCCCCACATTATTTATAAAGCTTCTTGCCTGTCATCCTCAGCCTTTCTGGGCTGGTTTTAAGATGAAGCAAATGTCTTGATCTCTTTCTCTCTTGACTCTGGGGTTTAGAGTTGTCTTCGCTTATATCTAGTTATGATTTATATCCCATTCTAAACAATGGCTCTTCCATTTTTCAGAGATCAGAACTAACTTTTTAAAAAGATTGTAATCCAGGTTAAGCTACTCAACAATATATACTACCTTACCATCAAACTTTATCCTGTCCTCCACCCCTCCACTCAAAAAAAAAAAAAAAAAAGTCAGTTTGTTATGTGGTGAGAAAGTCCTTACTGCCTTTTCCGTTCTTGCTTTCTAACTTAACCCCAGTTTCTATTACCTTTATGAATCAGTAAATGGAGCTTAGCAAAGACTAGTGCTTCTCCTTCCATCTTCCCTCCTTTCAAAACAACTAACTTCGGCTGGAATTCTGTGTGTGGTCTAGATGAGCAAGAGGAAGTCCCTCCACTGTGGGCTGGAGACATCTCACCACCCTGCATCCTGCTGTCACTCACCCCTCATCTCTTAGTTTCTGGGAAGAAATCAGCTCTGGTGCTTTCTCTAATTCTGGAAAACTTCTCTCTGAAGTGTGTCTTAGCACAAGTGTATTTTGAAAGAACAACTTGGGAGTGTTGTTCAGTGCTGCCATAGTCTATAGTCCTAAAAGTAAAGAAAAGGAACTCTGTGATCATCTGAACACAACTCTAGGGCCATAAAGAGTAGCCAGGTCAGGAATGCCTTGCAATCTATTTTATACTTCTTATTTCTCACTGGAGTAGGTGACCGACCATTCTGTCTAGCCTTACATAGCAGAGAAGGGCAAGACTCCAAGTGGCTGCTCACAAGAAATCTTGCTAGATTTGAATTTTATTGCACTGTGATTTTGAGGGTATTGTTTATGCTAATTCTATTTTTGGGACATTCTTGGGGATTTTTTGTGATAAAAATGTGAATGTTTTGTTTGTGTATGACAGCAACATGTGCTGTTATTACTATTTAAAGTACCAGTCTGATTTGCTTTTGTATGTTTTCTATATACCTGTCAATGTTTTGTCTGCACTCCTGTCTTAGGTTGAAAGAGTTAAAACTATATCTTACTAGTATTTTCTCTTTGCTTTCCTTGCAGGGAGGGGATCTCACCTTCATTAAAATAATAATAAAATTATATGCAAACTGGTTAGTCAAAAACTGCCTTCAAGCCGGGCGTTGGTGGCGCACGCCTTTAATCCCAGCACTCGGGAGGCAGAGGCAGGTAGATCTCTGTGAGTTCGAGACCAGCCTGGTCTACAAGAGCTAGTTCCAGGACAGCCTCCAAAGCCACAGAGAAACCCTGTCTCGAAAAACCAAAAAAACAAAAAAAAAAAAAAAAAAAAAAAAAAAAAAAAACTGCCTTCAAGGTGAATAGTACCCTTAATGTGAGAAAATACTCTTCCCTGTGTCTTTATTTGATGCTTTTTGGTTTGCATTCCACCCTGTGCAGTATTAGTGTGACAGCTGCTTTCTTTTCATTTATTTAAAGCCTTCCTATCCTTTTATGTTTAATCTTCCTTAACTCTTTGTGGTTGGTGATTCTCTTTTATCCAAAACAGTGTTAAATTTTACTTTGTCAGTAAAATGTGTCAGTTAGATTTTACTTTCAATCTTTTCCTCAAATGGATGAATTATGCTCTCTGGCATTTACTGATAATGTTGCTTCGTCTGAATATGTGCTAATATATGAAGATTATTTGCTGTTATTTATTTGTTTTTCCATCCATCTACTTATTTAAATGCTGTGGCTGAATTGATTTGTATTCCTTAAAATTTCTATTTCTCTCTCCCTGTTTTTAATTGTTTTCACCTGCATAGTTGTCTCTCTGCTCAGGGAAGTCTATTTTCTCTTTTGACCATGCTACCTTTCTGCAGTAGTAGACTTTGGCAATGTATTATAAAGACCAATATTATGACACTCACTTCTCAATATGTAAATATAACTGCAAGGATCTTGTTGATTCTCAACTTCTAACCCAGTTCTTTTAACCACTCTTAAGTGTGTAGAAGCCACACAGGAGCTGAAAAAGTCTGATCTCTTTGTGTGAATATGGGGGCATCAGTGGAGGAAGCAGCTCAGCAAAATGTGTTGTTAGCTATGGCTGGAGTCTGATAGAAAGGTAGTCTCAACTTTATCCCACTTTACATGTTACTTTTCAATTAGGATCAATTCCAGCAATGGGGAGGGGGTGTTGCAGAGGCAGGCAGATCTTTGTGAGTTTGAGGTCATCCTGGTCTACAGAGTGAGGGTTTTATGACTGTATTATCCAATAGGATGGACATTAACATGCCCCACTTCTAAGATCTGACCTGTTGTTTAAATAAGAGATTGTTTTCATTGCTGTTATTTGACTGTGCCTTCTGGTTCTTTCTAACCTAGAAATAAGTATGAAGGGGAATGTCAGCCACAAGGCAGCCATGGCTCTTGTCTTCAGTTATGCATACCATCAAATAATCACCCCCTTGCTGTGGCTTTGCATTTGACTGAGATCAGCTGGGTTAAACTTTTACTTTCCATGTTACCTTAGCATTTCTGTAAACCTAAAGTAAGTAGAGAAGTAACTCAAAAGACCTGAGATCATGGCTGGAAAGATGCCTCCATGGTTAAAAGCATGGGCTGCTCTTGCAGAGGACCTGGGTTTGATTCCCAGCATCTAAGTGACAGCTCATAAATGTCTGTAACTTCAGTTCCAGGAGATCCAAGATTTTTTTCTGGCTTCTGTGAGCACTGAATCCATGTGTTACATATATATACAAACAGATACCCATACCTATAAAATAAAAACAAATGAACATTTTTTAAAATATCAGGGATCAAGAACCATACATAAATAATAATATCACAAGATTTGTTCTCAGCTTCAATATAAAAGACATAGATGCTCGTTTAAGGAACATCTATAATCAAAACTATTGTGCATCTGCAATAATTTAAAATTCCAAGCCCAAGTCGAGTTTTCATGAGAGTTATTTTAGTATTTCTTAGACATCAGCATGTGACAATATGTATTTAATTTGCTTTACTTTTATCTTATTAGCAAAAAAGCTGTTAAGCGCATCTTTCTAATGAGATTCTATATTATCCAGTCAACATTGTCAGAAACTGTCTCTACTCCGCGTCATATCTGACATTATTTATAAGAAAAGGGAAAAGTTACAGGTGGCTTCGGGCAGGGTTTTATTTGGTCACCATATGCTTGTGCACACTATTAAACTAAGAGGAGCCGCTAGCCGCTAGGTATCTCCTGGAGTTCTGAAGTCTCAAATGATGATCCAGATAATAAAACCACTTAAAATGCCCTGTCCTGATGTCCTATATTTTATGTATCACTGCAGTGCAAGCCAATGAGGTAAAATGTCTGGATCTGAATGCTAGTCACCACATTGGTAATAACACACATTTCTACAGAAGCACAGATATAAAATGGCAATAATGCTTGACTTACTCAGGCCTGTCACTTTCCAGCCCTTGTTCTAAGCAATTCTCTTGTTTTATCTGAATCAATCACTGAACACAATTCTCTTCCAATGGGCACTGTCCTTATCATCATGTTGTTAAGGAGGAAACCCAGAAAGTCTAGTTGACTTCTCAGGGTCACCAGTTTATAGGTAAGACAGGATGTTTCTCAGTTTGGGTGTTTTAGTAACATAATGGCCAGCAACCATGGCAATTAAGTAGTTTTTGTTTTTTGTTTTTTGTTTTGTTTTGTTTTTTACCTCATTGGAAAAAAAAACTGTTGTTTTGTTTTGTTTTTTAGCAGATGGAAACTGCTGCTAAATAATTATCTTAATGTTTGCTGTAGGAAACATATGAAATCAAACCAGGCTGTCCAAAAAGGAAAGCAGTCTGTGTAACTCTTTAAGTACTGAATCAATTAAACCATCACTCTTAGAAGTTGAATCCCTGCATTACCAAGCACAATCCTCACCAAACAGCCTGACACAATCATGGGCTTTAAGGATTACAAGTCGCATGATAAAGGATAATGAGCTAAAATTAAGCACAGCAATGCAGAAAGCTAGTTCGGGCATGCTCAGTGTCAGTCAGTGATCTATTAGATTTAATGTGGGATCAAGGAGCTGGGTAGCATGCGATTACGTCACTTTTCATTAAGGAGCAGTACAGTGGTAGTTCTCAGTGAGGGTCTTCTTTCTGTTTACATCTGTTTAATTGGTTTGGGGGCAGCTTGAACATCTTTGACTTTGAGCGTCTTTGAAGACAATTGAAGCTATTTCTCGAAGCTCTAGGCCAGCAGCACAGTCACCATAAGGCACAAGCAAAACCTAAATCCTCCCTTTTGATGGGGCTCAGCCGCTGCAGCCTAGCATTTAACCTTGTAAGCACTAACTGTGCTCAGCCACTGCTTCTGTAGGTTTGCTGTTGTTTCAGGTTATTGCTTAATGTTAGAAGCTTCAGTGTCGTTAAATGGTCTAAATTCAGTGGCTGGAGAGATGGTTCAGTGGTTAAGAGGCCTTGTTGTGAGGACTGGAGTTCAGACCCCAGAACTCAGGTAACAAACCTGCTACACTTTGAATGTCTGTAACTCTAGCTCTGAGGTGTGTAGAGTAGGTAGGATCTCCGGGACTTGATGACTTCTAGTTTAACCTAGATAGACATGACCCTTAGACTTAGGGAGAGACCCTGCATCAAAGGAATATGCAGAATTCTAGACTAAGATAGCTAATGTCTTCTTGGAGCTTCCATGAATGCACACCTTCAAATAATAATTATGAATCAAAATATTTCAATTTCTTCTGCCATGTGACTGGCCAATATTCTACTGCATTCCCCAAATATTGAACCAATATGACTTTTCTTTTCAGGTATTCATCTATTTGGTTATTTTTTGTCGATAAATACAGAAGCAGTTTGTCTTTCCCCAAGTTCTATGGTAAGCATGGGAGGGCAAATGTAAAAGCTTCCTATCTTCAAATGTAAGCAACCAGTCAGTCAGTTATGCTGTGGCTTTTCATCTCACTCTTTGGACCTCAGTGTTGATAGCAAATGAAATTAGTTGGTGTTTTCCTTTTCTTTCTTCGTTAGTGATTGTAACTCTTATTAAATATATTCTTAGGTGATTTCATCCACGCATATAGGACATTCTGGTTACTCTCACCCCTGCCCCTTCCCTATTATCACTGTTACTAGCACTCCTCCGACTTGCCAACAGGTGTCTTTCCCACATTCACATCCTCTTGTTTTGATTTTGACAAGAGCCATTTGTATGACCATGAGTTTGGAATTATCCACTGGAACCTAGTGGGCTCACTCATGTGTACTCGCCTGAAGACAGTGACTGACCTTCCCTCAGAATCAAATAGTAGCTTGGCAAAGAAGGATAGGGCTCTGTGAGTTTTTTTCCCAGTTCATGATTGACAAATGACAGGTCCAGTCTTACACATTTCCCATGCAAGCAACCTTAACTGCTTTGAACTCATGATTACAGTGGCCATGTTGTACCTAGAACTTAGCATTCTATGTGCCTTCTCTATCTCTTCTGGTGTGTGTGTGTGTGTGTGTGTGTGTGTGTGTGTGTGTGTGTGTGTGTGTGTTTTCTCTTCTTTGCTGTTCCCTGTGCCTTATAGGGAATATCTCATTTAGGAGTGACTCTTCAACCACCACTTATTCTTCAGTCTAACACTTTTCCAAATGAGCCATTTTGGCTTTCATCACTTATTCTTAACACCTAGAATAATCCATGAAAAATCCACATCCACCTTATTCTTACTCCCTAGTCCATTGACCCACTATTTTAACTTTAGAACTCTCCTTTGAGAATTTGTTGGAATTAATAATGTCATAGTTTTTACAGAGTAAAAGCAGGCCTGCATGGGTGGCTCCATAGCAAAGTGCTTTTTGTGGGAGCATGAGGACGCGAGTTAGATTCCCCAGAACCCAGCATGTAAAAAACAGATGCAGTGGCATATACTTGTAATCCCAGCACGGGGGAAGTAGAAACAAGAAGGTCCCTGAAACTCACTGGTCAACCAGCCTAACTGAAATGATGACCTCTGACATCGCACACATGTATGTGCACCCTGACACACATGTTCACATGCACAGAGCAAATACACACATACAATAAGTAAAGATTAATGGCCAAATTGTAGTCTGCCCTCTGCTCCCTGCTCTGTTCTCTGTCCAAATTGATATACACCCCTGATTTGCCCCAGTCATAAAGCACATACAGCTAACCTTCAGCTATTCTGCCCAGTCAAGCAAGCTTCCTGGCCCCAGCTGTGCCTCGGGCTGTGTTCTGAAGGTGTCTGCTCTTCTGTCTGTGAACTGTCTTCCAGCTCAGGTTCATCAAGGACTGCCACTTTAAAAACACACACAGGCAGGCATCCTAGGATATGCCATTATAAGCTGCTGCCAGGGGATCTCCTAACAGATAAATGGAATCTCTGTGAAGTAAATTAGTGTGAACCAGTCAATCTGTGTGTCAGCCGTGAGCCACTTCCATGGATAACTGCCTAGCTGAGTGGAGGCCAGGGCCTGGTGCCATGTGTGGGTCAGAATCTCAGATACAGTTTCACAGGATAAGGGGATTTAGAGCAATGTTTAGTCTTGGGAGAAAGCCAATTTGATCTGTGCTTTAGATTGGTCAATGAAATAGACTTCTAAGGCATTTTTGTTTCATCCCTCATCTAGCTGGACTGTGTGATGCCAAGTTAGACAACTTCCTTACTGTGAGAAGTAGCAGGGATACTTGGGAAATGGCTGCCTCCTCCCATGGAGCTGTTACTCTTTAGGCTCCCACTATGCTTGTCTTGGGCTGAGTGTCCTAGCTAAAATCTTTAGGGTCTCATAACAAACAAACAAACAAACAAACAAATAAATAAATAAATAAATAAATAAATAAATGAACAAAAGATCCCACACTTTAGCAAAAAAACTAATCTAAACCCTTTCTCTCTGAGGAACAAATGTGTGACCTTTAATTCATGAAGAATAGGAGGTCCTATGCAGAGGCAGATGACCATGGTCCCTGAAAGATCCCCAATGGGGGGAATCATATTTTGGTGATTACAGATTAGAAAAACCCCTACCCCAACCTGAATAGCAGCTGAGTGAGGAAGCCTTTAAAAATAACTTAACTGTTTCTGGAGAGATGGTACATTAGTTAAGAGCATTTATTCCCCATGCACAGGACCCGGGTTCTATTCCCAGCACCCACATGGTGACTCACAACCACCTGTAATTACAATTTTAGAAGATAGGATGTCCTCTTCTGGCCCCCCAAGGAAAACTTCATGCACATGATTTACAGCCATACATGCAGACTAAATACATATGCACATATAATAAAATACATCCATACATGCAGACTAAATACACATATACATAGAATGAAATAAATCCTAAAATAAATGTCCTCTGGAAAGAATTTAGAGACCAAACCCCGTTCAAGTCCCTAGAGCCATACTAATTAACATTTCATATAACTAAATTGTGACTATCAATGGTACTTTTATGCAAAACCCATGTTTCCATAATTGCATATTCCTTTGGAGATTGCAGCCTGCTCTTACATTAAGAACACAAGGATTCATTTTGTCTTATTAAATTATACCAAATTATCTTCATTCGTTTTATTCCTTTCATTACACTAATAAAATTTTTATCATCTTACTTCTGTAGAATGAAATATCAATGAGATTATTGAACCTAACATAAAAATGTTTAAAGAGGATGAAGAGAAATTTAGGTCTTGTTTGAGAGAAATTTCTAAGAGCATTTCTTAGCTGTGGGGAAGGTTTTAGTTTTGAAGAAAAAATAAATCTGCTTGGAGCAGGAACTTATACAAAATAATAATCACTTATATGTTAAATAAGTTTATTTTCTATCTTTGCTTACCTTTTTAGACTCTTTAATACCTACATTGCTTTGGAAAATATTACATGAAGTTACTGCCACTGTGGGGTCTATTGAAACAATTTTATATATAAGAGGCATTCAGTGCATAAGAATGCATCTATGGGCTTTAGTCAACATGAATCATAGCAAAGACCGAGTCAAACACTTTAACATTCAAGTGACCCTTTCCTTGAAATAATGAAACAAAAATGTGATGTCCTGTGGGACCAAAATTTGTTTTATGACTGTACATTATGTTCAGAAGAGTGAAATCCCAGGGGTCAGTTTAATTTTATGATTTATGAGGGTCAGGAAAAGAGAATGGCTATCCATGAATGTTCCCTTGGATTGTTGGAGGTAGATGTAATTTTTGCAATGTTAGTGTGAACTTTTTCTTGAGAGACATGAATAAATGTGTACTCATCCTGGATAGAGCACAGACTAAAGTGGTGATTCCACCAATCCAAATTGGCAAATTAGTGAGTATATAGGGCTTTCAGAGCATAAGTTGGGGGCTACTTAGAGGTATGGGGGTGACCCCCAAAGAGCCTCAGCACTGAAAAAAGTTTTATCATAGCATAAATAGCGAGATCTTCATTGTCACATGGCTGGAGTGATTGTCTCAGGTAACCTTCAACATTCTATATTCTCTGGCCCCTCCTAAGAACAGGTCCATCAAATGTAGCATTACATATATGGGAGAGAGGCCTACAAGGGAGTGACGAGAGTCTCAGGTGAGGATCCAGTGACCCTCCCCACCTTCTGTGAGGGAATGTTAAGATGCCTGATCTTGTGGGTCTTTTGCAGTAGTCACAGCTGCTCTGATCAAAATGGTAATGGCTGCTGTGCTTAGGGGACAGTGTTCCACAACAACTTGTATTTTCATTCTTTGAAGGTTATGAGGGAACATCTTTTTATAAGTAATCTATGGATTAGAAGATTTTTCTTAGTATAGTGCACCCAGGCTCTACATAAAGATCCAATCTGAGAAAGTAGATTTTCCCTGACCACTACTGCCTACAATTACACTGTCCCAGGAGAACTGAGCTCATTACGCTTGGTACCAGCATCCTCTGGCTCTGAATTTCCAGCTTACTGAGACAAGTTCAGGCTGTCAGAAACTGACATATGGGTCATGCCTCTGATTTTTCTAGCCCTGCCTACTGATTGCAGCACTGGAGATTCTGTTATAGAGAACAGAAGCCTCACAACTCAAGATGTGTCTAAAATACCTGGATGTCCTGATAATGTGCCCAACTGTGAACAAAGAATTGTCATACAAGTGGAATTAAAGTCATATAAAACAGAGGAGGGGGAAGGAATATTCATTGGTGGGTTAATGAAGATTCTGTAAAAGGGTAGAAATTTGAGCTAGACCTTCAGCCAATACTGATATTTTAGCAAACAAAGACGTGGAGTGGCATCTGTCCATAAAGATCTGGACAAAGGCAAGAAATAATTGTAATATCCAAGGTACAATATGTGACCTCATAATGTTGAAGTGTGTTATATCACAGTCTGAAAGGAAATGTTTGAGAGTAGGGTGGGAACCAGCCATTGTTACCTGAGATGCCACTAGGATGGTTTATATAACTCAAGGCTCTAGAATCTCCCATTGTGGACTTAACAGGGATCATTGTAAGAGATCATGTTCTACATTGGAGTTGTAAGATCAGACCTTGGGTTTGAGATGCAACATTTTTCAGCTTAAAGAATGACTGAAAAAAGATATCTAGTTTGTGGTCACAATAGCTACCCCGGAAGGGAGTGCAGAGGGAGAATATGGTCATGGTAGTTAGAGAAACTGGAGACAAGAAAATGACTGTTGGAATTATTTAAAACATTATGTTTCCTTGCATTCCTCAGACTTGCTCCCAGGTTTTAGTCTTGATATCTTGAGATATTCTCATAGTGATGAACTCCTCTTCTCTTCATTCCTTCCAGATCATTCCTTCCTTTGTATCCTGATAGACAACAAGGACTCAAGCAGTGTGTCAAGAGCAAAGGCCTCCTGGTGTGCCCACCTGGCTCTTCTCACACGTATCTTCTCTCTTGCTTCTCCCATGCTAGGCTTACTGTGTTGATAACCCTTTCCCTGGAAGCCCAACCTGATTTTAGTCATTCACCTGCATCTTTTCCCTATGAAACAATGTCTCTAGGTCCTATCAAATGATAACTCAGCATCCTCTTTCTTTTTACAAATACTTAGGATTGTGTTTCCCTTGAATGCTTTCCACAATGTAACTTCATCAAAAATGTGTGTGCAGCATGTCTTCTCACTAATTCTGTCTCATGGTGGTTTCTATAATCAATTGATTCAGTCTAACATCTCACAACTTGGGAACCCTTTATGTCCATGCATTCTTCAAAACAATGTCTTAAAACATAGCAAGGGGTATTTTACCATAAGCTAGGGAATTGTTTTATCTAGAAGCATCTGTATATTTCTTGGCCTTTGCTTACTATTTCTTTGTTCTCAGACTATCATAACATCTGTCTTGCATTGAACCTCACTATTGATACAGCTTCCTAAATTATAGGGAGTAGTTTCTCTTTATTCATATACATGCTTGCTCTTAATTTTTTCCTTCGATTATGTTTATCTTACTTTTTATTACAGATTATCTTGCATCAAATTGAGACTCTCAGACATGTCTGGTGGTTCATATCTGTAAACCTAACATTTGCAAAGACAAAGCAGGGGAATCATGAGTTCAATGCTAATATGTGCTAAAGAGATGTGATCTCCAAAGTAATAACAAATATATAGAGGACACCCTCTACCACTTAAAAAGGCTATTTCTGTTCTTGGGGTAACCAAATCTTGAGAGTATCATCCAAATATCCTGAGTATGATATACCAACTGTTTTAGATTTGAAAAACCATTTTTCTTCTATTTATCTTTCAATAAATTCTTAAACACTTGGAATTATTATTTTTTTTTGGTTTTTTGAGACAGGGTTTCTTTTTGTAACAGTCCTGGCTGTCCTAGAACTCACTCTATATACCAGGCTGGCCTTGAACTCACAGAGATCCACCTGTCTCTGCCTGCCAAGTGCTGGGATTAAAGGCATGCACCACCACTGACCCGTAATACTTGAACATTTTAAAATACATGGCTACATTCATAACCATAAAAGTAGATTGCAGCCACCACCTATACTCTTCATATCTAGTATGAATACCTATGTAGGTTGCAGGGTATGGGAGAGTGATGCTCATTCAGGATTGGATTGTAATGAGGTTGCAAAGCAGGCTGTTAGCAACCAAGCATGTCTCCCATTCCATTTCACTAAGATTTCCCACTTTGGTATCAAGCAAAACTACCACTTTTAGAGCATTAAGACTAACAATACAAAATATTTTAACTTAGATTCTCCTTCCTTTTTTTTTTTCTTCCTTCCTTCTGTTGACAAAGGAAAACAAGGTATAGGCTAGGTAACATGATTTGCTTATTTCCATTTCCTATCTAGGGACAGCACAATCTGATATGACTACCCATCTGGAATAAGTGTCTCCTGAGACACAGACCAATATCAGCTGAGGATTTGCCTGCCCTGTAGCCATTCTCCCCATACTTCCTTAGCTTCAACCTGGGGAAAGTTTGCAAGACTTATAGATTCAAGAGCTCATGTAATTCTACAGTTGTCTCTTCTCCTCATGATCAAAAGGGGGCTCCTTCTGGTACTTTCTCTTACAGAGAACTGCAGGTTTTGTTATAGTTTAAATTGCCCTCTGTAGTCCTTATCAAGTTCATACATAAATCATGTTTATCTCTGGTCTCAAATGCTAGCTTCATATTTTTTTGATTGAAACGTCTGCTTTGTTTTTCTGACCTTGTACATTTTTTAAAAACAAGTTGTGAAGATTCCTATTAGTTCCTCCCAGGGTCTCTCTTTCTTCAAGTTGTCAATGTGTGAAGACCTATTTGTTTTTCTCTATTCTTGCTTTCCAGTTCGTATTTTTTTGTGATTCTGAACTGTTAGAAAAGGGCAATACACTTCTATATTTAACAGAAGATTTGGTCCTTATGAAAAAAATGACTTTTGACCAATTGAAATTACATGAAGAGTGCAAAAACTAATCTCTGTATGTTCTTAAAAGCTGTTCAGCCTCTATGCACCTCTTTAGTCTGAAGGAGTCTTCTAAGATTAGATGTTCTTGGGTCTTTTTTTTTTTTCTTAAGTCATTATCTTACTGTGTAGGAAACTGGGATCAAGGCAGATAATTTGACCAGATTATGTTTTATGTGTGTGCAAATATGCACATGCGTGGGTCAGTGCACACGTGTACATGTGTGTGTGCCTGCATGCATGTGCATGTTGTATAGTCTACAGGATAACCTTTGATGTCATCCTTAGGAATACTGCTTCCTTTCTTTGAAACCTTTCCCAAATGTTGAGACACAGTCTGTCATTGCCTGGGATTAAACCAGACTGCTGGCTGAGCTTCAGGGAACCTTCCATCTCTGTTTGCCCAGCGCTTGGATTACAAGCACCACAGCATTTGTTCTTCTATGTGAGTTAGAATCAAACTTTTTGTACTCACAAGAGAAGCAGCTTACTGACTGAGTTAGCTCCCAGTCCCAGAGTCTTTCTTGCTCCCTCCATGCCTGGATGATGGAAGCTACAATGGACCCCATTCCCTTGCTTTTGTTAGAAAACCCTTAGAGATGTCTTGAAGATTTTCAAGACCACTCTCTTTGCCATTTACTTCCCCCCCACCGCTTTTTAAAAAAATTTAAATTACAAACAAGCTTGTTTTACATATCAATCTCAGTTACCTCTCCCTCCCCTCCTCCAAATGCTTTCTGCCACCAAGGGAGGGTGAGGGCTTCCACGGGAGATCTTCAAAGTCTATCACATCATTTGGAGCAGGGCCTAGGCCATCCCCAATGTGTGTAGGCTGAGAGAGCATCCCCCTATGGGGAATGGGCTCCCAAAATCCATTCTTTTGCTAGGGATAAATATTGATCCACTGCCAGAGGCCCCGTAGATTGCCCAGGCCTCCTAACTGACACCCATGTTCAGGGGGTCTGGGTTGGTCCTATTCTGGTTTCCCAGCTATCAGTCTGGGGTCCATGAGCTCTCCCTTGTTCAGGTCAGCTGTTTCTGTGGGTTAATCCAGCCTGGTCTGGACCCCTTTGCTCATCACTCCTCCCTCCCTCAACTGGATTCCAGGAGTTCAGCACAGTGTTTAGCTGTGGGTGTATGGTTCTGCTTCCATCAGCTACTGGATGAAGGCTCTAGGATATCATATAAGGTAGTCATCAATCTTATTATAGGAGAAGGGCATTTAAGGTAGCCTCTCCATTATTGCTTAGATTGTTAGTTGGGGTCAACCTTGTAGATCTCTGGACATTCCCCTAGTGTCAGATTTCTCTTTAAAGCTATAATGGCTCCCTCTTTTATGGTATCTCTTTTCTTGCTCTCCTCTGTTCTTCCCCAGACTCAATCTTCCTGCTCCCTCATGTCCTCCTCAACCCTCTTCTTCTCCCCTTGTCTTTCTTCTCCCTCTCCTCCACCCCCCATACTCCCAACTTACTCAGGAGATCTTGTCCCTTTCCCCTTCTCTTGGGGACCATTTATGTCTCTCTTAGGGTCCCCCTTGTTTCCTAGCTTCTCTGGCAGTGTGGATTGTAGGCTGGTAATCCTTTGTTCTATGTCTAAAATCCATACATGAGTGAGTACATACCATGTTTGTCTTTTTGTAACTGGGTTACCTCACTCAGGATTTTTTTCTAGTTCCATCCTTTGGCCTGCAAATTTCAAGATCCCATTGGTTTCTTTGCTGCTGAGTAGTACTCCACTGTGTAAATGTACCGCATTTTCTCTATCCACTCTTCAGTTGCTTCCGGTTTCTGGCTATTACAAATAATGTTGCTATGAACATAGTTGAACAGATGTCCTTGTTGTATGAATGTGCATCTTTTGGGTATATGCCTAAGAGTGGAATTGCTGGGTCTTGTGGTAGGCCACGTAATTTCTTAACATCCTGTTCTGTGATGCTCTGAGAGTGTGGTTGGCTGATTTTGAGAATTCTTGAACTTCAGAGTTGTAATACAGCAGAGGGGCTTCCTGAACCAACTCCCTCATTCTAGGTAGAAAAGAAGTTGAGGCAGGAAAATAAACCTCCATGCCCAAGGTCACACAAAGCAAGTAGAGGTGACATGGAGCACTAGACTTCAGACTTAGGAGAGACACACTTAAACCCACCCCGTGACTATACACTGTATCCTTGAGAAGGCATGAAATTCTTCCCAATAGCGAAATCCTTTATTTATGTTATCTTGTGATGCATACATATAATTTGGACAATAGATAGTGAAGCTTAATATTTTCTGTTTAAAAATATGCAAATAAGGCATTTTAATACAAACTGCGACTGTTGTTAATAATAAATTATTGGAGATGTTTGGGTAAATTTGAGCTGTAACACTATAGAGCCCTGAGATTTCCCCTTAAACTGTAATTGCATTTGGTAATTATTTCAACCTTAGTAATTATTGTTAGTACTTTACCTAGATTATATGATCTGTACTTTATTAATCTATTTATTTATTTATTTATTTTGGGTGTGTGTTTGTGTGTGTATAAGTTTGTGTCACATGTATGCAAGTACCCTAAGGGTCCAGAAGAGGGTGTCAGATGCCCCAGGAGCTGGAGTTATAGGTGGTTAGTAGTCACCCCAAAATGTAGGTACTAGGAGCTGAACTTTGGTCCTCTGGAAGAGCAGCAAATACTCTTAACCACTAAGCCAACTCTCCAGCCCCCAAGAGCATTATTGATAAGTACTTTGTACCTTGCGGTAGGTCAGAGGTATAGTACTTGCTGGTTGCCAGTCTACCCAAAGTACTTCATTGCTCAGATATACTGAGGAACTTGTGTTTCTGTAAGGGATGAAACCATGTTTAAAGCGATGTAGTAAATAACTGATACGTCTTCCTGATTCACACTAGCCTGCCCTTCAATCCCCTTGGTAATCTAGCCATATGTCTCAGCCATAGATGTTAGCTGTAGGAAGAATTCCCCCTCAGCATAATTAGTTAACAATTTGACTGTGTGTGTGTGTGTGTGTGTGTGTGTGTGTGTGTGTGTAAAGTAATAAACATGAACCTGGGTATGGGTACCAACATAATAGCTATTATTCACAGTATTTTGATAATTTCATCTTCTTACCAGTTGTCAGAAATTATATCATTCTTGCAGAAATTCACACTAGGAAATCATACCCAAAAGACAGTGCATATTAGGTAGTAAGTTCAGGAGGACAGAGGAACACAGAAGCCCAAAGGTGCTCTTGCTGAACATCACCTAATGATGACAAAGCATCAGGTACCTAATTTAATTGTTGGCATCACTTTAAGATTTTGTTTTCCACGCCAAAAGCAAAGCAAGCCCAGAGTCTAACACAGAATGTACACTGAAGTGATACTATTACTTGATTCTCAGTAGATACCTCCTAAAGTATGGGGAATATGTACACAGCTCTTTAATAGATAATGCTGCCCCGATATAACATCTGTCCAGAGACAAGACACACTGTGGACTGAATTTGGAGTCTGTCCAGATGACATTTTCTGTGCTTACAGCGCTGCTGGTGGCACTTAAATTTCCCTTATGGGTTTTGCATCCTCCTGTTTTAAAATATATGCACATGCCTTAGTGAAGAGCGTGTGCTGATTTTGCAGATTTCCAGTGTTCGATTCCAAGCACCCATAATTGTCACCTTACAATTCCCTATCACTCCAGCTCCAAGAGATCTGATGTCCTCTTCTGGTCTCTAAGGGCACCTACACTTGGGTAGCATACATTCATGCTTATACATAATTGTAAATAATAAAAATAAAATATATGAATGTTGTTTCTTTGTGATCTGCCAGGATTACATCAGCATTTACTTCTATCTGATTTTGATGTCATTTTTTTCTTTCTTTTTTGTCTCTTGTAAGATATTGTTTAGTGTTTTTCTTAGTACTGCCATTGGAGCTGAAAGAGGTGGACAGTTACAAGGAGTTGATCAGACCCCACCTCCAGACTGGGCTAGGAGATTTGCACTGGAGATTTTTGTTTGTTTGTTTGTTTCCTTTCCTTTCCTTTCCTTTCCTTTCCTTTCCTTTCCTTTCCTTTCCTTTCCTTCCTTTCCCCTCCTCCCCTCTCTCTCTCTTTCTATTCCTTTGGTGTGACTTCTAGAAGCTGTGTATCATATGCGTGCTTTCTTTTTATGAGTCATTTGCCCTTAAATATTTGTCGGTAAATATTCCCATTATTTCCAAAGAGTCTGTGCATATGAATGGGATTTCTGTGGGTTTTTTTTTCAGATTTTGTATTTGTTGGGGAGGGGGTTGGCATGCATGGAAGTACAGTGCTCAAGGAGCCCAAAAAATAAGGAGACAGATTTCCAGGAGCTGGAGTTACAGGCAGTTGTGAACTGCCCGAATTGGGGGCTGGGAACCAAACACAGGCCTTCACAAGAGCATTGTATACTCTCAACCAATGAATCATCCCTCCAGCCCTGGGATCTCTTTTTGAATTAGTTCTAATTCATCATCTTAAGATCATTGTTGGTGTTTATTTTATTCACTCCATAAATGACATGGATTTTTTTTAATGAAAGCACATAACAAGAAAAGATAATTAGAAATCTTTAAACTTACAGTATTACATTTGAAGGTAGATAAATCTCAGGATTTTAGAATATGGAAAATATTGTAGATACACTCTTCATAGAATCATTGATTTGCAAGTGGGAGGAAGAACAGCTTCACTGATGGGCTCAAGCTGAAATAGATTGGCACGAGGGCTGCTGGGCACAAGCATCCTCCTGTGAGAGTTTATGCATGATGTGTAATCACTCCATTAGGCATGGGGAAGTGCTGTCTCTTCCGAAAATGCCCTTTATCATGCACTTTACCTATGGCAGGATGTCATGGGTTCTTCCCAAGCACTCTGCTTGGTCAGTGGTAGCTTAGCTGATAAGATCATGTGCTGTTTGTGGAGTGAATGGAGGTCTTTGCTGGTGATGTCTATTCTCTTATCCAAATGGGAGTGTATCTCCTGGAACTGTGCTAGCTAGGAGTGGTATGAATGTGTGGTGGTCTTCCCCCTGGGCTCATGTGTTTGAACCTTGGTACCCAGCTTATTGGAAGCTATTGAATATTTGTTAATCTCACAGAGGTAAGTCCCTGGAAATGGGCCTTTAAGTGCTTTTTCCTACCTCCAGTTTTGGTCTAGATTTCTTGGCTTTTTCTCTGTTAGCAGGATGTGAAGAGAACCTGCCATACACCCTGGCCACCCTTGAGTTGCTCTGCCTCACCTTCCTCACAACTGATATACCCTGAGATCAGGAGCTAAAAGAAAACTCTACTCTTTCAAGTGTTTCTGTATTTAGTCACAGTGATGAGAAAGGCAATCAATACTCTAGACCTAGCTGCCATTGGCATTAAATAGCATCATTCTACAAATGTCAAAAGGGTGGGATGAAGTTTCTAGAAAATAACAGAAGCCAGAATAGAGAACGAGGTGTGTAGAGGATGCCACTTGGAATTATATGGCCATGTCACCACATAATTTAAACAATAACTCCTCCTATAGGTTCTTCCTCATAAAATATTTGGGATGTAGTTTTAAACTACTGGTTTTGAGGGCTGGAGAGACGGGTTAGGCTGTGGAAGTATGAGGTCCAAAGTTCAGTCTGCCGCACCCACATAAAAGCTGGGCATGGCTCAAAAGATTAACAAGATGGAGAGCAGCTGAGGAAAAGCTGACATCAACCTCTGGTTTCCACAAGTGTGTACCTGTTTGTGAACATGAAACTGCATAACCTAGGAGGGAGGGAGGAAGGAGGGAAAGAGAGAGACTTTCCATTGTCTTTACCTGAAACTTTCATTTCTTAAGATCTACAATTAAATTCATTAGAGGTAGCATAGTCCCACATATTCATGTAGAGCACACAGACTCCTCTCTCTCTACCCACTGACTTTGTACATATTAAAAAGTTATTCAGAGTATCAGCCTTTTGGCTGTCAATATTTTAAAGTGTGTGACCAGTAAATGGAACAACCTTCCATCTGTCAGTGGATGGAACAGACTTCCGCCTTTTAGTGGAGATCTGTCGAGAAGAGTGTCTTTTGGGGACCCAACCCTCCAGATGTAGACAGCTTTACAATCCTTGCTAGGGGAAATAAGCAGCTGATGTTAAGCTGAAGAGGAGTCTCACTACCATTTGCACTGTATTGATGTCAAAAGAATCTCTCTGCCAAGCTCTGAAAAGCACCTTCAAAAACTACTGAAAACACCCAAGAACTTTAGTGATGAGCTACAAATGGACTGTGGTATTGATAAGGAAAAGTCGATATGTATAGTGAAAGGATGGCTACTGTGATAAATGGGTCCTCCATCAGTAAAGATCAAATTATTGACTATTTAGGGCAATGAAAAAAGTCTGTCTATAGCTAACTTCTACAGGTGAGAAGAATTAGCCAACAACAGCAATTCAGAGACAGCTCCAAGAGACAAACAAGGAGAATTCATTACAAATATCCCAAGTGGACAGCCACATTAGCAAACATGTCTGTGTCATGAGATATTCAGTAGTGCTTTGGCCACACCTGTGTCCAGGCCTTTTTCTTTGGTGTGAATAGCTCCCATTGGTCATCCCACACATTCAAGAAGAGTTAAGTCAGATTTCACCTCCTTAGTACTTTATAGCAGAGAACTTCTCTGCCCTCCTAAAAGGCATGTCACCCTTAGACTGTGAACTCCAGAGATCCTGCCTAATTTTGTTAATTGTACAGCCACTAGATCACAAGTTCCATGAGGGTACATGGAAAGTACCACCATTCCTTTGCCCCAAGGGGTCCATCAAAGAGCTATGCCCATAATAAGCACCCGATCAATGTGTGTTGATTTCGCCGGTTTTGGAATGGTTCATTACTGGAACCCCAGTCACTCATCATGTCAGAGTTTAATGAGGAAACACCACAGGAAGCACCCAAAAGGACAATCACAAGGATTATCCTATCAAGCAAACAAACAAACAAACAAAAGGTAGATTGGCACTAATTAACCTCTCCGAAGCCTGCTGCTCCCAGTTGACACAGCATAGTCCTTTCTACCACAGTTAAGTTTAATTGGATGATCTGTGAACCTCCCAGGAAAGAATGGCAAATCATGGGCACTTTAGATTTGAAAATTCATCTTTAATAAGGAAAACACTTGAATAGCCTCCACATAACAGCAACACTCACCCTCACAAGAACCAACTTCTTAGAATTCAGAAGTCAAGGCAAAGACATGGTACCTGCTGGACTCAGTTCCAGAAAGATCTGGAACTGATCCTACTTTCTAGCTTTTTGAAAATATTTGATGTATCTTCTCATTCTGGATCTCATCTATTGTCACTGATAGTGGTGGTAGACACTTCTGTCTTCTAATGCCATGCCCTCTTCCCTTTGAGGTCATTAATTAACAGTAATATGTTTTACTGCTTAAATGTGTTCTTTGGCAACTATACACACATATATAGCATATGGATCTCAACCCCCTCCCTCTGTAATCTCTCACCCTCCTCTGTCTACTTCCCATCTCCCCTACTAATCCCTTCCTCACATCCTTACATTTTGGTTTGTGGCCCCCCACCCCCGAGCCAAGGGATTAATAGGCCTGTTATGTGGCCATGGATCTGAACTATCCACTGGAGTCTGTTGGGATCACCAGTGGGTGTACAACTGAAAACAATGACTTCCTTTCTCCCAGAGTCTACCAGTGGCCAATAGTTTAGCACTAAGGGGAGGGACCTACTAGAGTAGCGTTTTTGATGTTGGTTGTTTGGTAAAAAATAAGTTGGAGAAATGAATAACTGATGACTGTTGAAAGGTGTTCACTCATGAAAGAAAATGGGCTGGAGAGATGGCTCAGGGGTTAAAAGCACTGGCTGCTCTTCCATAGGTCCTGAGTTCAATTCCCAGCAACCACATGTTGGCTCACAAACATCTGCGATGAGATCTGGTGCCCTCTTCTGGCCTGTAGGCATACATGCAGGCAGAATACTATATACATAATAAATTTTTTTAAAAAAGCAATATGTTGATATGTTGGATGTGAAGAACAATGTGTTTGCCCAGATAAATTCACTTGTATTTAGCAAAAGATTTATCTATGCCATCTGCTCCTTGTTTTAAAAACCACCATCACTAGTTCTAAGAATTAACAAATAAAATACATAGAGATAAGATACATTTAAAAAGACTATAAATGTTGACTAGTACAATAATTTCCCGTAGCTTTGTTGCATTTAACTATCCCATTTAAACAACTCCCCAAAATCAGTAAATTCAAAAATAGTCAATCTACATGATTTAAAGTGAGGAAAGTTAAGCTGAAGGAAGCTACCTACTTCAGTGGCAATCAGGAGCCATAGGTGTTTCATTGCAGATCATAGACTCGGCCACATGGTATGACCTGGTAGTCTCCTGGTGGATTTAACTGAAAACACATCCTTGAGAGCACACATACTCTTGATTTATGAAGCAGGTAGTCTGGCCCCTCTGCTTCAGTCCATGGCCCATTCATTCATTTCCGAAATCCTTGGAGAATAATCCCTGTGGCCCAGGCACTGTGGCAGACAAGATAGAAAATGAAGGAGATGGATTTGGCTTATGCTTTTTTGGTGTTTTCCAGAAATTTCTAAATTAAAATGTAGGTTTATTTCTTTAAAATAAGAATTTTGTCCTTCACCTGTGTTTGCTGCTAAAGGGAAGTGGTAAATCCAATGTTTGCCCATTGTTCACAAGACAGCTACTCTCTGGGCTCCTAGTGGGCTGTTGCCCCTGTCTGCAGGGAACGTGTGACTAGAATTGTTACCAGCCTCTTTTAAGAGTCTGCTGGGCCTCAGGTTCTGAGCACACAGAGGAGTGGGGAGCCCAGACTGCTGATACTGCTGATTCCTGTAGGGCTCCAACAGGATACCTTGATGTCATTTATCCAGTGTGTGAAGCTATGTGGGCTCCAGTCTCTGTGTGGCTCTTTCACGACCTAAAGGAGGTTTAACAACAGTGACTCTGAGATTTAACAACAGTAGTATGTGTGTGAATAGATGTGTGACTGTATATAGAGAAATAATGGTGTATGTATATCTTTACATGTCTGAATGAGTATATATATACATATATATATATATATATATATATATATATATATACTGAATAGTTTGTGTATCTGTACATATGCATGTTTGTACATATGCACAGTTGTGTGTGTGCATGTTTACATGTCTGAATGGATATTTATATATTCGATAGTATATTACATAAATATGTGTGTGTACATATAGGCAATAGTATGTGTAATATTTATATGTCTGCCTAATTATATATACTTGATATTATATGTTTATGTATATATGTGTATGTCTACATAGGTATACATATGGATGGTGATGTGTACATGTTTACATGACTGTATTAGTGTATAGACTCAATAATGTGTGCAAATGTATATATGTATGCATACATGGGGACATATATGGACAGTTGTATATACATGTTTAAATTTCACAGGAATGCATATGCTCAACAATGTGTGTATATTTGGCTTCAGATCAGTTGGTGTGATGTGATCTGCGTGATTGGCACTCATTTTTTTCTGTCTGCTGAATACCTTCATGCTGAGTAGACTCACTTTTCCTGGCAGATATTGACTAGTGAGGAGGTAACATGAAAATGTGTTGTTTGTGGATGTCATTTACAGCAAGTGCTTCAACCTGTGGAAAATCACAGATATTTGAGTCTGTGTATTAAAGAGCTTGTGTTGATAATGCACTTATAGGAAATGCAGTACCTGGGTGCCAGCTTCCGTTTATGGTCCCTGCTGCTACCTAGGAAATGATCTCGTGAAAAGTTGTTGGGTTACCTACTGTTCAAAACACTGGCCCTTCTTATCCTCATGTTGAATGCATTCATTCAATGCTTGAAGATTTCCTTTGTATAAGACTTTTTGTGTGCATGAGTTTGGTGCCATGGGTTTTGGTGTGATGAAAAGAGAGCCAAAATGCAAACAAAGAGTCCATTCCTATGATTTGTGCTACAGAAGGAGCCACACCATGGGGCAGGGCTAGGCTTTCTAATTGAGTTGGCTGATGTTCTTTGCTGGGTGCCCATGTGCTCTTAAGTGACTATATTGTTTTAGATTTATGCATTAAAAATACGATTTCTACTTCGAAAGCATCACTTTGTCACTTTGTAGCTATGTAGCTTTTAAGCTGATGCCAGAAGCTTATTTTTCTTCTGAGATAAAGTCACATCTATGGATTTTTCAACTAATTACGTGTCTGCCAATAAATACTTAGAGGATACACTTTATTTCAATTTATTATTTGTGTTTTCCATAGTGTGCCCCATACTATCTGTGGGACTGAAATGGTCTAATGGTGTTCACTGCTACTTTTTCATGGCTGTCTTTTTCTTTCTCTTTCCTTTCTCTCTTTTTAACAGCTTCAGTCAGTCCGGTCAAGCATGGCAACGACTTGAACTCGGCAAACTTCCAAGATACTGAGGACATTCTTGACAGATGTGTCTTGGAAGAGTCGGAGAGTGCAGGTGGAAGCCATTTAAACATAGTCAAGTATAAAATGATAAATTTGACACAGCTTTGGGGTCCTTGGGAGTGTGTGGGGGAGGACACTGGAAGGCTGCTGGCTCTTAGCAGCTGCACTCTCAAATTAACGCCCCCCCCCCAGGAGGTCATGGTGTGGGGCTGTTATCTTTTCCTCTTTCATCAGGAATTCAGCTGGACAAAGTACAAAGACGTTATGACGGAGAAGGGAAGCAGACACCATTAGTTCATTATCAATTCCAAGCTAAACTTCTTAATCCACACAGAAGCTGGAACTCAGAGAAATGTTGACATTTCAAATATTTCAAATAATGAGATCTAACAAGAGAAAGGCAGAAATGCAGAGATGAGCAGAGAGGAGCAAATGGCCACCACCAGAATCTCTTTACCTTTCCCTGTTCAAACAGAACTCTGGGAGGAAAGCACTTTAGCAAAACAAGGGTGGATATGGTCAAACAACAGGAAAGACTGTCGGAACCCTTTATCAGGAAATAAGATTTACTCTGTGTCAAAGTTGCTTACTTTGATATTCTCTTTGTGGAAAGGAAAGGTAGGAAAATGTACCAGGAAAAGATAGCTAGGACAACTTAGCTATATATATTTTTTTTTAATTCTGTTTTGGTTTGAAGCAAGCCCAATTTTAATGATTAATTACAAAAAAAGAATTGTTACTAAAAATTGAATGACAATGTTGGGCCAGTACAAGCCACCATGAGGTGCTAGTACCCACCTCATTACCATGATTGAAAGAGTTAACTCTCTCCAGCCTGGACATTTCTTTCCTGTTTTGTCTAGCTATGGTGTCCCCTCCACCCTCAGATCTTTGTGTGCTGATCTTTGTATCATATTTTTGATTCATCCTCTCTGTAGGCTGTCAGCTTAGTTAAGAGATTTCCAAATTGTGTCGCCTTCCCTGACAGGGGGGCAGCTGCAAACAGTCCCCTGATCCTTCCCGGCGGAGAGATACTGAGATTTAATTTTCAGTGAAAGGTGCAGCCTGCAATCTGTGTCAGCCCCCTCCCCATGTCATCTTGGAACCCCAATAGGCCCGGTGGTGATGGCAAGTGTGTATCAGCCCCCTCCACTGAACTAGGATCCCTTAGAAGATGAGCTGCAGCTGCGTGCCCGATCCCAGCAACGCTTTCTCGTCTGCATCTGAGGGCACAGAGAGACAGCGTCTTTTTACAACGACAGAAATTGTTAAAGAACAAATTAGCCTTGCTCCCTGGCCCAACACTCCAAAGGCAATGTCAATTCATTTCACTTTAAAAAGGAGAGGGTGATGGTGGTGTTAACTGCTACACTAAAGATTATTCTTAGATTACTTTTAGTTAGGATTGAAACTGTCTTAATTCTGACAAGGTTTTTACAGTTCTCCATGAACTGTTTCCCAACAAGCATTTTGTCGGGAGTCAGGTATTTACTTAAGAACCCGTTGTGTTTGGACATGGACATGATGCATCAATATGATGCCATCCACCCTGCCTTAATATAAGTGGACTGAGAGTGAAATTCAGATGGCTTTTACCATCTGACAGTTGTGAACAAAAGAACATGCAAAAAAATAAAGCCAGAGTAATTAGAAAATACAGGGGCTGGAGAAGAATCTTATAGAGTAAGTACTGTTCCATACATCGGACATCATTAAACCGGTAATAAAGAATGAATTGCTCTGGCTTTTTCCTCTGTCCATCCTTGCATTTTAAGACATCTTACCCTTATAGGCCTAGAAACCTCTGGAGGGTTCGCTACTGGTCTCACTGCCTTCCACTGAGAATTTGTGGCTTGGTTGTCATGGAGACATCGTATTTCTCCAAGAATTGCTCATATTGATCCGTAGCCAGGCGTAAATGGCCAAGCGAGTGTGAGGAAGAAGGGGGCTGGGCAGTCCTGTAAAATGACCAGGGCTTGTGGGTCGGAAAGCAGCTCATAGCAAACACTTAGGGGAAAAGAAAGAAGCTGTTTCGTTTTGGTTCAGGATTTCTTTCTGCACTTTGGACTGTTGTCTTCTTTTGGGACAAACTGAAAGGAACTTGTTAGTGGCTTGTCATGTCAGATCTTGGGTGCCTGGTCCTGACACAGCTGTCAGCTTCCCAGCTCTGTGCAGTTCAGGGACACACAACAAAGAGGTAGTAGCATGAATTATTTATTACTCTTCGTGTGGATAAAATTCTGTAATAAGAAATTAAGACACTTCTGACAGAGGTGTGTGTTTGCTGAAAAAGATTTTGATGAGACATTAGATTTCCTTGGAGTAGAAGCATCTGATAGACGGCATTCCTAGAACCGAACAAGGAAAGAAAATAAGTTTTGTGCATCTTGTGTGAATTTGATGGCAGAGAGGGACTTTTCTGAAGCTGTGAAATTATGACAATCCATTTTTCAGGGCCCAAAGATAAACTTCAGACTCCAAGTGTAGGGCCCTACAAAGATGAGTATTATCCTGAACAAGTACACTCCTCTGTTTACTGTGTGGGGGTGCCATTTATCTGGGAAAGATTAACCACCTTTATTACACAGAAAACAAAAACAAAACAAAAAACAAATTTAGGAGGTTTGAAGTGGTGACTTTTGAGACCATAACTAAAAGAAGTGTGTCCATAGCTAAACTTACAATGACATGGTGTGGAAGGGGTATGCTCAAGAGTGCAGCCATCATTCTTCCTGTTTTCCCCTGGAATGTCATCACTCCATCTGAAATTCCCTTTAACATCTTCATGGATGTGCAAAATCCCCCTGTTACAAAGCTGAGCCTTCTAGCTGTAATGGATATTGACCTTATGTAGTTTAATGTAATGCTAACTGACTAATATATTTATTACCTCATTTTAAATGAATAGACTAAATGTTTAAAGAGTATTTAGAAAAGGAAAACAGAAATGATTTTCCCATAGCAAGAGTATCGCTTCCCTTATTGTTCTATCCAAATACTGTCTTTGTGTTTAAATCTTTTCAAGCTATCACTTTATTCTGGCCTCTGTAGCTACATCACCCTGATTTCAGCCCTCGTTCATAGGCAAAAGTAGGAAGGACAAGATAGCATGGAGAAGCCAAGGCATATTTTTGAAAAGACATGAAGTTACTATCTTAAATGCTGCTAGTTTTTAAGTGTCATTAATAAAATTTTAAATTTTGAATAAGATGACTTCCTGAGTAGTGTTTGGAGACAGTGGGTTAATTCTCACTCTCTGACATTACCCTCCAGCCTGGTGCTGGCCAGGGGAGCTGCTTATAAATGGGCCACTCTGCATATGGGTCACAGCTCAGAGGCCTTGCAGAGTGTGCTCACCTCTTCTCTGGAGGGCTGTACCTTACTCATCCTGCCATTCTGATCTTTATTGGTTCAAACCTTATACCCAGGTGAGTGCCTGGAGTCCATTAAGGTTGGCGAGGCACCTGTCAGCCAGTGTATTCTTGCTATTTCGACCTTGCTGGTGAACCTAAAGGTCTGGTCTGATGGGGAAAGTAACCCTTGAACAAGTCTTTTCTTTGAAATAATTCATCAGCAGTGAGTTTTGTCTCGAAGGTGAATACCATATAGGAGCTCATGTCTCTGACTCTGTGAAGTCTACCTACTCCTTCCCTGGCATTTATATGTTCCTGAAGCCTGTGGGAATAAGGTTGATGTCTAGTAATAGAAGCCCCAGGATGGCATCATGAACGTGCAGCTCCCTGTCTGTGATTTTAGAACCATTAGACCTTCCTTCCTCAGCTTTTTAAGGCTTGGCTGCTTCTGAATTTAAAGCTGCTTTCACAAAAATAGTTTTGAAATCATCTAGTTAACTTCTGGATAAAGTTCAACCATATCCTCCAGACTGTTGTAGAAAGAGCCCCTTGGCCCTCATCTTCACACGCATGATGATAAAAATCAGAGGGCAATGTTTGCAGTTTTTAGGCTAGTGTTAATGAGAGACCTTGGCATAGAAAATTAATTTTACATCCTACCATTCTAGGGACAGTGTACTTAAAAATTACTTCAGAGACAGGGTAGATGGCTCAGTCAGTAAAATGATTTCCATGAAAGAGTTTTATCTTCAGCACCTATGTGTAAAAAGCTGATCCCTGGAACTTGCTGGTCTACCAGTCCAACTGAATCAGAGAGCTCTGAGTTCATTGAGAGGCCCTGTCTCAAAAAGTAACATGGAGAATGATAACAACGTTAATCTCTAGCCTACACGTACATGCACACATGAATGTACACACAAACATACACACAGGTAGGGTCAGTTAAAAATAGTGGAGAAGAGAGAGTTTGAAAGTACAAAAAAATGCATTCACCAAGTTTTCACATCAATTTCAAAGTAGTTTATAATCAGTGTGTGTTCTCCCGTTAATAGAACATTTTAGTGGTTTCTATGTAGCACATTGTGCGTGTGGATCTATATACATCACTGTCAATCAATATTACATTTGCATGAATCTGATGAACAAAACTAGAATTCTCACAGAGGATGATACATTGTGAAAAGCCAAGGTGAGATTTTTTTCTTTTGCTACTCTGTCTCATGAATCACCAGCAAAAGCCAGGAATCAGAAAGTAGGACAGCTCCAGGATGATCGTGTTGGAGGAGCCTGATGATGATGCATGAGGCAGAAAATGTGGACAGTGTAAGCTGAGCATCAATCATGACGACCAAACACAGGCTTATGGCTGGGGCTGAAACTTGTTCTAGAAAAAGGAAGAACAATGTCAATAATAAAGTAGTAAGTTCCTACTGGTTTTATTTAGCAATGCCAATGTCTTAATTAATTTACCCAGAGAGAAAACGTAAACACCAGCATAATAAATTTTAAAGCAATGTAAAACCATAGGCTGATTCACATGAATATATACATGTAACAATATATGGTACAGTATTTATTTGGTACAGTATTTATTAAAATGAAGAGTCCACTTTTTAATTTTGCCAGGAATAATGAAAGTGACTACTTTGGAGTTCATTGCTAATACAGAAAGAAAGAACGAAAGAAAGAAAGAAAGAAAGAAAGAAAGAAAGGAAGGAAGGAAGGAAGGAAGGAAGGAAGGAAGGAAAAGGAAAACCCAAGCAGTTAATAGAAGCACAAAGCTCCACTTCTTTGAATAGTCAAATCAATTTATATCATACCCCCCATTTTGTTAGCCTACACAGATAACTACTTAAATGCTTGAGAGGTACATATTTTGATTCTACAACATAATCCCTACTTCAGCAAATATTTATAAAGCCTGGGACTGAAACCATGGTTGTAGATTTCTCAGAGAACAATTAAGTTGCTTAAAATGTGGGAAAATTTGCCTGTTTCAAGCCAAGTTCATCATTTTTGGAATATTTTGTTGTTGGGATGATTAAAAGCTATTGGTAATGTGTGCGATTAAAATGAAGGTACCTGCTTTGTAAGACAGAGATCTTCGTTATCATATAATGTGTTTTTCTTCAGGTTAGGAAAGGAATGCAGAAATCACAGGCAATGTTCTCCATCTTTTTCTGATCCTCTCTCTTCCCCTTCTCACACCTCTACTCCTTCCATAACCCAATGTCTGTTTTCTTTCCAGGTCAGCCTAGGCGTCGTCCATGGATAGCGCAGGTGTGCTCCTGCAGGATGTGCTAGACGGAGTGTCGAAAAGGCAATGGAATCTGAACTAACAGAAGCACAGAGACAGCAAATAAAAGCAATGTTGTCACTGGTCTCTAGTGGATTCACTAATACATTAGGCGGAGTGTATTAAAAATGTTATCACTGATTGAGGACATCCAAATTCTAATTCTAGGAAATGATTGTCTAAGTGAGTCTCCTTATTCCCCCTTATTTTCTGTCGTTATTTGTAACAAAGAACACCAGCCCACAGACACAGATTTAACATTGCTTCAGATGTTCACCTTCTCAGTGCCTGAATTGCAGAAGCCAAAGGAATGCACAAGACTCTCAATTCACTGTTGCTTCAAGGATTTAAACCCAAACTGTATCAACTTTGCCACGTTGGCCTTGGACATACTGTTTTAGTGGGTGCTTCAGTTCCAACCAACCTTTGCACATGTCATCCTTAAACACGAAATGTCCTTTAGTCAATCTGTGACATACAAGAATGTCTAGTTTTTCCAGGACCAATCAGTATGGGGCTCTAATGACACTGTGGCGAATGTCTTTAATTAAAGGTTGATGTTATTAGCCTTGTAACCTGAACTGGGGGAGGGGATTCTACTTACAACATACCACAGTTCGTTCTTTGTTAGTATAAACAGCCACGGTTCTTTTCCCAGAAAGAAGCTGGGCTAGCAGGAATTCTAAAACTAAAAAATGCAGAGCAGTATCAACAGAGATGGGCATAAAGCACCCATCTGTTCAGATGACCTGAATTATGTGCTATGACTTTTATTGAATGATTCCTTAATTTATAGAAAAACATCAAAGATTATTAATATATATCTAAATGAGTAGAAATATGGCTTAATCCATAGAAAGGTGTAAATATATATATATATATATATATATATATATATATATATAATATATACAGTGTGTGTGTGTGTTTCATTTTATTTCATACAATTTTAATTCAACATTTTTCTGAGCACTGGCCTCAGATCCTGGGTTGAGACGCAGCAGTGAGGGGAAAGGAGAGATTCCAAAAGAGAACTTTGAGCTGCCTTGCTCTGTACTCTTCGAGACTTACAACTAATTATTGAGCTAGATGAATGTACCTAATACGAATATCAAAAAACCATAATGTCATCCAAGCAGATGAAAATCCATGTTCCATGTTCCCTAAAATAGCATGTCTCTGCATGAAATTAATTTTGATTTCTACTTAAGATGTAATATGTTGTCAGCAGTAATAACAGTGGAAACCATTACCTTCTGAGCATTTTCCCCCTTTGGATATAGCCAAGTTACAAACAAGCTAGGCAGTGGGATAGATGTGGCTTTCAAGGACATCACAAGCATTTTAGATGATGAAACATTAAATATGTCTCTACAAGGAGAAATTTTAATAGTTAAAAAGTACATGTTGAAATTCTGGTATTCAATAAAAAGTGGGTTTTATTATTTTCATAGATATATTATTCCCTTTGCACAAAATAATAACAATACATTTAAATCATTTCTGTATTTAACATATTTTCAGGTCCAAAGAAACAAATAGTGAATCCTTAATAAATATTTCATGGTGTCAGCAGTAGTGGAAAATCAGACATGGTGGAACCCTGACTTCACTAAACAAATTTTCAGATTCTTTAACACCATAAGTTTGAGCCACTACAAATTCATATTAGTTTGAGCCACTACAAATTCATAATGATTGTTTTTTATAAATTTCTAAAAGACAACACCCCCCAAAATTTAAATACTAAACTGAATCAGGATCAGAACTGAATGTGTTAGAACTGAATATGCTCCCCTTGCCAGTCCTGTTTAAATAGGATGCAAATCCCCAGGTCTGTTTGAAAATGCTCTCTGATGAACACTGTCTTATGTCCATGTTTTCATTGATTTCTATTTTAGAGAAACATGAAGTAGCATGTTTCCCTATGACTCGTTAGGATCCTGACCACTTGGCACCACAGCTCTCAAGTTAAAACTGGTGTCTCGTTTGGGACAGGGTGTCTTTCTTAGGTCTCTCTCTTGGTGAACACTGGAGCACATTGAACTGTTTGTACTTGGAGTCCTCCTATTACTGTAATGAACTGTTGATTTAAAATAATCTTTCATTTCTTTTTGGCAATCATCTGGTAATATTTGTGCCTGTGTACACCTACATACAGAAATCTAATTCTGAGAAATGCCACATCTTCAGACATGAATGTAAGCATCCTTCATACACTTTGTGGAGTTGTTACTGGTCTTTGCTGGTAGTGCAGAGGATGGAGTCTAGAAACCTCTTGGGGCTGAGAGAGAGAGACTACCCTGTTGTCTCCTGGCAGTGAGGGCTTCTCAGAGCCTCATTTCTTTGGCCCATTGCCAAAAGCCTAGGAGAGCTCTGTATGATGGTTTGTGGATGACAATGCAAGTCCTGGAAAACACCCCATGAAAGTCAAATGTGTAGTATCATAAACATACAATCAGACGGCCTCAAATCTTCCCTTGCTGTTTTAGAAACTAAGATTTCCTTGAACATGTTAGCATCAGGAAATGACAAGGAAACCTTACAGTAGGTAGGCTATCTTCAGGGGCTGGCATCTGGGGTCATGTTTACCTCCTTTGTGTGTCCAATTTCCTGTAATTTTAAAATCCCTTTAGAGATGTTCACATCAACGTTTTCAGAAACTATACTGGTTTTCCTTGATCTCTCAAAGGCACATTATGATAATCTAGTTTTCAAAAAATGATGTATATGCTATATATTTAAACTAGAGTTTCAGAATATTTTAATCCCAATTGAGTTTATTCAATCTTCATTTCACAGAATGGACTCTTGTAATTTTTTCAGTTCTGTGATCAGTTATTTTAAGGCATGGTCAGAACTTTTTGTACTCCACTAAATGGATTCTAATACATATCCAATGTGCCGAAGCTGCCATTAATTTCATAGTCTCTACTGTGTAAACATCTGTGTAATGCTTAGCATTTGTTAAAGATTTTCTAAATTAGCAGTAATCAAATTTAAACTAGTTAAGTGTCTTGAATGTTGTCTTCCACACCCAGTTAGATGCTACCCCCCCATTACATGCCGTGGCTCTTGCCTGTGTCATTTTTGTCATGTGGAGAAAAATATAAATAAAAATGAGCAGTCACCCAAAGGGATCCTGCAGCTGGAAACTCCTTTCTGGCTTAGGTCCCTTGGAGATTGGCAGGTGTTATGTCACCTCTTGACTGGAGCAGGGACCAAGGTAAGACAGCCCTGCCATAGCCCCCTCACTCACTTGACATTTGTTCTGACTTTTCCAGATCTCATCTTTACATCTTTAAACTTAGGATATCATAGACCTACCCCGCCCCCAGTTATTAGGGTTTTATAAATATTGCACTAAAATATTTTGATTAATTAAATTTTTTTAAAAAGACCATTCCTTAGCCTTGGACCTGCTCCCTTCCTCTTTAATAAATACATACCTTTACCCCAGAAAAATCAATCTGCATATAAATGGACTGTGATGATTGCATGGTTATGATACAGAAAAGGAAATAAGCAGGCATGCGAATACCATGTATTCATACACCACCTGAACATGTTTTCGTTGCTTTTCTTTGATAAAAGAGAAACTTCTCGGTGTCTCGGGCTAGGGCTCTGCTTCTAACGATTTCTCCAAACACCTCTACCCCATTGCTGCACCACATTCCCATCATCATTTGTAAAGGTCCTTTTTGTCTTCAGTAGCTTGATCCTTTGAAGCACTGTAGGGATTTTTATTCAAGGATACAAGGTCTTTAACAGCAATATTTAGTACACTCCCAGACTAAATCTGTAACGTGCCAAATGCCAGCAACATGCCAATATTCATAACATGTAAAAGCAATAATTAGTTGGCACATGCCTCCTAAACCCATCATTAGCAATCATTTTAATTGCAATTATCTGAGAGTCATCAATTGCCTTTTAGATCCTGCCCGTGCATATTCTAAGGAGAGGGTGTTTGCCCAATTCCTTCTAGGATAGAAGAAGAATCTGTGCTCTGTTCTTGACACACCACAAACTTCCTGTAGGTTTTTAAAAGGGATTCCCTGCTAATGCTTCGGGGTCAACTGAATTATTGCCTATCAAAAATAGCCTCTCTCATCTATCATCAGAAACATGCTATTTTTGTGTCTCCAGTTGCATCCTGTGTTGTTTCAGCTTTCCTTTTGTATTCTGAAGTTGGGCAATCTCGGGGGGGGGGGGGTTCATATAGAAACCAGGTCAAGATCATTTTTTCTTCCCCTGAGAAGGAACCCTGGGGATGAAGTTGTTCCTGAGGTTGGTTTTATGATGGAGAAGATTCCCTGATATCAGCCCCTAATTCAAATAACCAGTGTGTTTTTCTCCTCAGTCTAAGTGAAGAATTTCAAGTTCTTTGAGAATTCAAGGTAATGAGGTAGAAATAAATACTCCTTTGTTTGGGATAGTGAAGTGAAGAAATAAGTGTGGAGGTCTCAAGGTCACGTTTTGGCAGACAGCACAGACTGTCTCAGGTACACTCTGAGAAGAGCTCATTTGTGTGTAGTCTTCCCGCCATGTAGGTGGCAGCAACACCCAGGATTAGAAAATATCTGTTCCCTGGCTCCAGTCCAAAATGTATTCTAACTAAAAAAAAAAGAAAAAAAAATTCCTCGTGGAAGAGAAAGGGCTTAAAGCACAAAGACAAATCCTTCTCTGTCTTCCTACATCTCTAAAGCACTATTTTAAGGTTATGCTTAAACCCGTTCCCATAACGTGGAGACATCTGTCACTTCCCTCAATACTGAAGCCATATTCTGCTCCTGTGAAGACTGGTAGAGTTTGTTTCTGTTTCTTTCTTTACTAGGATCTGATTTCTTTAGCTTCTCCTGGCTGGAGCCTTTCTCTGCTGGGAAAGAAAGGAGACTGCTCTCATCCCCACCACCTAAATGTCTTGTGAAATAGAAAAAGGCTGTCTACGTAAACATCTCAAAAAAAAAAAAAATCTTGAGTAAGTGTGGATAGATAAATTCATTTCCCCTGATCTCCCTAACCAGAAGTGACTGTGCTCATCTGTCAAATAAAGGTCACACTGAGACACAGAAGTCCAGGACACCTGGAAGGGAGGCCAGAGACCCCACAGGAGCCACATGGCCAAGGATAGGGTGTGGCCTTGCTGTGTGGTCGAGGGTCCAGTTTGTGTTGAAGCTGTTTATTCAAATGTGCATGAGGATTCAAGACTGGTATGCAACCATTATGTAATAAGCTTACTTTTCTTTGTACTAGGAAACTGGTGAAAAGCAGTCTGTTCTTCCATCCTGATGATTTGGTACAACTCATGCATGTTATAGAAAACAGGTTGTGTGTGTGTGGGGGGGGGTAACTTGCAAGCATTCATGCTACATAGACTCGGTATGTCAAAATATCAAGAAAATGTTTACAGTTCCAGGCAGGTGAGCACATGGTAACTGACTCCCAAGGCAAGGAAGATAAGAAGGCAGAGCATTCACATTTTCAGTTTGGTTTCTCCCTTCTGTTGTTCCCTCACTCAGTGGTTCTCAACCTTCCTACTGCTGCAACCCTTTAATACAGTTCCTCATGAGGTAGTTACCCCAACCATAAAATTATCTTCATTGCTACTTCATCACTAAATTTTGCTACTGCTGTGAATTGAATGTAAATATCTGTGTTTTCTTTGGTCTTGGGTGATCACAGGCTGAGAACTGCTGCCTCACATTCTTGATCTCTTCTTTCAAGCTATGGAGTTTAATAGTAATATTCTAAGAAATAGCATGCATATAGCACTCATTGAATGTAGGGTAGATGCTGAGCATCAAAGCTACTTGGCCTTTCTTTTCTTCTTAAAGGCATTTTTAAAAGTGTGTGTGTGTGTGTGTGTGTGTGTGTGTGTGTGTGTGTGTGTACATGCAGGTGTCCCCAGAGGCCAGAAGAAGAACTGGAATCTCAGGAGCTAGAGTGATTGTCAGCTGTACTGCAGACATGGGTAATGGGAACATCTCTCTAGCCTTCTCTTTCTGTTTTTTTTTTTTGTGTGTGGTGTGTGTGTGTGTGTGTGTGTGTGTGTGTGTGTGTGTGTGTGAGAGAGAGAGAGAGAAGAGAGAGAGAGAGAGAGAGAGAGAGAGAGAGACAGACAGACAGACAGACAGACAGACAGACAGACAGACAGACAGACTCTATGGGCATGCTCATGCTGTAGTACATGAGGTCAGAGGTGTCAACGCTCCTCTGAGACAAGGTCTCTTGTTCACCGCTGCATGTGCAAGTCTAGCTGGCCCACAAGTTTGCAAAGATTCTCCATTATCATCTTCCATAGAAGTACTTTTATCACCATGAGCTACTACCTCCAACTTTATATGGGTTCTTCGGATTCTGCCTTAGGTTCTCATGCTTGTATAGAGTCTTCATGTTTGTATAGGAAGTGCTTTAGCCACAGAGCCTTATTCTCAGCCTCCCCTTCCATTTCTTACTACAAAATTGTGGGAAAATAGAATCACACACTATCCTGAGCCTTATTCTCTTCATGTGCACAAGAAAACTAAAAGAATTACAACTCTAAGCACATTTGCATATGTGATTATTAATGAATATAATGTTTTAATTAGTTAAAACCAGCACGCATACCAAAAATGCCTGGTTCTCATCACCACTGTGGACAACCAGAAAGACACTCTGGTCCTTGGGAAGGTTCTTTCCTCAGATTGGATGGAAGATTTGGCATACACAAGGCACATAGGTAATTTTAATAAAGCTGTCTTTTTAAAAGTGTTTGATGTTAACTGGATCAAAGATCAAGGGCTGTGTGGCCAAGTTTCAACAGCTGATTTAAAGGCCAAGGGTTTCCACAGCATAGTGGATAACAAAAGAAAAAAAAGCAAATAGTTACTGTTCAGTATCATAAAAGATAATCTTCCAGGAATGCTTGCTTCTGAGTAGACAAGTAATAGTTCATCTAAGGTTGTTCAGAGCAAGCAAGTTCCCTCCTGTTCCCTGTCAGCGCTAACATCCTGAGGCTAAAGTGCCAGTCTGGGTGTCTTTCTGTGAGTGTCATAAAGACAAAAATAAAATACGTATGCACCTCTAAAGAAGCACTTGAATCTTAGAAAGCCAGAGAGCTCCGGAAAGATGCTACGTGAAATATAGTGATAGGATATGCTGAGTTCTGCCTTCCCACAAGGGGCAAGTGTATTGGAAAAGCTGAACTTCCTGGAGAAGCTCAGTTGAAAACCCAACTCAGGGTAGGCTGGCATGGAGTCCTGATGTCCTTCAAAGCCATCATTCCAACAGAACAAGCCTGGGGATGGAACCTGGTCCTGGGATCCTGAGTAAAGAGTGATGAGATGTCTCATCAAAGCTTGGCCTCTTCTATTCTCTTCTTCCCTCTTCTATTTAAGTGAAAAAAAAAAATAGAAGAGACAATATGAACAGCTAAACACCATTACCATTGGAAAAGCCCCAATGCTAATACTAATAAGAGGTACAAAGAAGGCAAACAGGGATGTTAATAAAAGTGAAGACAACTCCAGAAACAACAAAAACAAATGTCATATTGAAATAAACCATGATGCCCAATGAAACTACTGAAAAGTACCTAAACCAATCTATAATCTAGTGAGAATTCAGAATATCAGAGACAATGAGCCTCTCTTAGAAGGACAGAGAACCAAATGGCATCAGAATTCCCAGATTCATAGGCTGTATGGAGCTCAGAGGTACAAATAACTATCAGTTTCCATTCTGGATTCCAGAAACAAAAGGGGCTCTGACCTGAAAAGTCTTGTTTGTGAGTATGTTTTGTTTTGTTTCAAAACAGGGTGTCACTATGTGGCACTCACTGGCTGTCACAGAACTCACTATGTAGACTAGTTTGGCCTTGAGCTCACAGAGATCCACCTGCCTCTGCCTTCCAAATGCTGGGGTTAAAAGCATGTGCCAACACACCCAGCTCTAAATACATTAATGACAACCATTTTCACACTGAAATTATATACTTAGCTAATCTATTCCTTTCATGAACCTTTATCATGAGTTGGAAGCACACCTACAAAATGGAGTAAATCAAGGAAAAACATCATGTATAACCTAGGAAAAAAACAGAAAATTCTCCAGAGGACAAAGCTGCTATTCATGTATACTGCTGTGAACAAGCCTAAGGAGCAACCAGTACAGACTGTAACAGGAAATAGATAACTCTAATCAGTATGGCTGTGGGATAAAGAAGCTGGTAGTTTGCCTGGTAGAGCTGGGCTGATTTCAGAATATCTTTGGATGGAGTTGGTGATGATCTCTTGTCAGGTATTAATGGTGTGGTTTGATGGTGATATGTCTCCGGTGGTTCCTGTGCTTCCACTTAGTCCTCAGCTGGGAAGGCTGGGAAGGAAGGCTGGGAAACCTCTAAGAAGTGACACCTTGCTGAAGGAAGTGCATCACGGGGGTGAACCTTGAGCCTTTCTAGCCCAACCCCACTTCCTATCCAGTCTCTTCTTGTTGTTTGCACGTGCAACCAGGGCCACTATCTCCTGTTCTGTCTTCGGTGCCCTCCCAACAGCTTCTGTGTATGCCCTACCAGGATAGGATGATCCCCCCCAAACTCTATGCCAGAATAAACCCTCCTGCTTTAAATTGCTTCCTACTGCATTTTAGGTGAGAGGAGTGGAACACTATGTGACAGACCTCCATGCAAATGAAAATCTACAGAAGAAAAGCCACCAGTGTACTGTGTGCTTCAGTTCTGGACTATATAGTAATACTTATAAAGCAATTATTATCAACGAAAATTACCCTACTTCAGAGACCCCAGAGTCAGTCCCCTCCTCTTGTCCACTTCCCTGCCATCCATCCCTCCTACTGAGCAGATTCTGATCTGTCTGGAGTCTGAGCTCAGAGTTCCAACCAGTACATTTAACAGCGCCTCATTACACCAGTCTGGGACCAATCAGCATCTGAACTCCAGAACCCAGATGTCCCTGATACTGAAAACCATGGATCACTCAGATACCCCTGACAGGTTGGGGTAGCAGCAAATGGAGACCCAAACCCCCACAACAAAGGTAGGAAACATCCCAGGATTGGAGCTCCAGATGCCCAGATCCCATCACAACAATACAAACATGAAGAACTGAGCTAATATGCCTCATTCAAAAACAAAACCCTCATTGTAATATACCCTTCGAAGCACAAGACAAGAACTTCAAATTGCATATTTTGAATATATCCAAGGACTTTAAAGATGAGAATGAGGGCATATCATAAAGAGAATAGAAAATGAAGGGAAAGAATCCTAAACTCTCAATATTTTGAGAATAATTGGTCTCGATAATTGGTCAAGTATTTCTGTATATCCCTTCTATTTAGAAAAGTGGAGACAAAACAGGACAGCAATTGATTGAAATATCATTGAAAGTGAAGACAGGTTAATCTAACAGTGGATAAACATCACACTGTACAGAATTTTAGCAAAGAGTGACATGGAATCCCCACTGCCATACCCATAGACAAATTCATTAAGTGTCTTTTTCCAAGTGATTCCAGATTGTGTTGGGTTGACAATGTTCGATATTTCTGTGTTCATATTTAACACTGCAATAGCTGAGTTTCATGGTCATGACCATGCCTCCAGCTTTAGTTGTTGTCTGTGCCCTTTGTGTATCTATCTAGTTTCTATCTATATCTATCTGTAGTATTGACCGTGTCTTTCTACCCATGGCTATCCTCCACACTGGGTTCACTAGGTCAATGCGTGGCATGTTCTTGGGGCCCTCAATGAGCTTCTGTGTGCATAAGGGCTTTTGGCCAGTAAGTGGCCTTTTGAGTGAGAAAAACTAACTGGAATGGACTTCCCAGCCAGCATACCAAGGTCCTCCCCTACATTACTTCAAGGTCCTTCTGTGGTGTTTCTTGATGAGAAAAGCAATTTAAGGATGATTTCAGCACTTTCAACAAAATTGCCAGCTCAATTGTCAAGGCAGGAATCTCTCACCCTCAGCACCATTAACATCTTCAGTCAGGTGATTGTTCCCCTGTCTGTTGAGGGGCATTAGCAGCACCTCTGGCCTCTCCTGCCAGAAGCCCCATGTTAGTTACAGCAATCAAAAATGTCCCAAGACAGTGTCAAATGTCCCTTAGGGAGACAGAATGGCACCTGGTTGAAAAACACAAGTCTAAGGGGAAATTCTTCCAACAGAAATCTCCAGGTAAACATTTGCAATGTGTTTTGCTTACTTTGGGCTTATATGCTCTCACCTGGCTTCAACACAAAGCTAATCTTTTGCCATCTCACTGTCCTCTGAGCTAAACTGTTGTGATCCTCATGAGTTCAGATGTGCCTGCTTGTAGATGATCATCACAACAGGGCTTGTGTACTGTTGATGTTCCCTCATAGAAAGAGAGCCAGGCAGGCCATAGGACCCTCACCTGAGTATTTAGCCTTCCTAACCAGTTCTGCCCTAATTGCTCATGGCCTCAGCGAGGACTAGAGTATGTAGGCTGGGGAAGATGAGGGCCTCCACCCATAGGGTTATAGGAAAGCCATGATCTATGCTGGGTACAGACCTTACACTGTGGCTCCTTTGGGATTACTCATACTTTAATGAGCAAGCCCTCATCCATTTCTCCTCACCCAATAAATTCATTGGGTTTACTTCAGAGGAATCAAACTTTGGTTTGACATTGGGACTTTGCTTAACCCAACTCCAGGGAGAAAGTTCTCACAAATAGATTTCCTGAAAAACAAGAAAGTAATTTCAATACTTTTCTTCTGATTTGCCCACATTTCTTTCTTCCCTTCTCTACTTCTTATAGCCTGATCCAACAGAGCACACGCCCCTCAGACATAGCTCTGTGCACTCTAAGCTCACATTCTCATCTGCTAAGTTCATCATCTCTTGAACCCCTGAGCCTTACAGTGGGCTTTAAAAAAATGCAGAATATCTTTCTCACTTCTTCCCGTCCTCCCAGCATGAACTCTGTCTCCATTTATCTTCTGTTGGATTCTAAGTAGTTCATGACTACGTCTTCCCTGGGTCCCCAAGGTAGCTGCCTCAGTCCAAACCATCTAAGTCATCACAGGAGCTTCATGATGGTTCCTGTGCTTCCATCACATCCTGTGTGCTGCTACCCAAACTCACTGAGATACAAATTTAGCATTGCACTTCTCTGGATGCACTCTAAGCCTCGTTAGCAGGGCTTATGAAGCCCTCCATAAAGTACCACTCACTTCCTACCATCTTCTAATAATAAGTTAGTGGAGATTGTATTTCCTCCTAGAATAAAGGCACAGTAAGAATTTGATACACAAATTATAGACTTAATTGTATATATCCTTTTATACTCAAGTAATGGATTATGAGTCTGTAATAGATTTGAGAACGCAATGTTCTTAGGTTTAGGCTTTTAAATTAGGAGAGAGAAAAAATTTGGGTATGTCAAAAGTTAGATTAATTTTCTTTATAAATGAATATAATTCTAGGTTGTTGTTTTTTTTTTTCCAGGTAGTTAAATGCTAGCCTTGACTGGGTCAGGATTCCCACTCTTTTGGTTGTATTATGTCGACATTCCAGACATTCCAGGACTTGGGTATTTAACTTTGTAGACTTTAGTGAAAACAAGACAATTTACAAAGCAAAAGAGGTTACTGTTTAGCAAATGGGCATGAGGTTGCTGATATGAATGAAGACTAACAGAGGCACAATTCACTCTGAAAGTTTAAGAATATAAGATGCCTATTTGATTTTTTTTTATCTTGTTGTGGTAAAAATATTCTTTCAAAAGTAACCAAATGGACAAGGGTTTATTCTGGCTCATAGCTCAAGAGTATACACCATCAGCACAGGGAAGCCATGAGTCTATCATGGTAGGGTGGCAAGGCATCAAGCAGCCAGGGCAGGAAGTTGAGAGCTCACACCCTCAGCCCCAGGCATGAAACAGAGAAGGTGAACTACAAGTGGCTGGAGGCGTTAAAGGCTCAAGTCCCACTTCAATGACATACTCTCTCCAGCAAAGCTCCAAGTTCTAAGAAATCCCCCAAAAGGGCCACCAACTGGGCATCAAAGGTTCAAAACCTGGAGCTAATGAGGGACATTTCTCTTTCAAAACACAATATGTACCTTTAAACTACCTTCCTGGTCTTATTTAACCCCAGTGAAGTGATGAGAAAGGATTTGAAATTTTCTGTAGTTCACTGAGGTAGATCACAGCATACTTGCATGTTCCACAAAACCACTCCTGTGCTGTGCTAGAGAAAGAATCCCATGGGGTTTTAGTGTTTCTTTCCTCCCTTCAAAAGTCCAAACAGGTAGGTACTTGTAGATCAGCTGATAGAGTGCTTGCCTGGCATTTACCAGGCCCTGGGTTCAGTCTCTACTGCCACTTATTTGATGCAGTGTGGTGGCACATGCTGGTGATCCTGGTACCTGGGAGGTGGAGACAGGAGGGTCAGGAATTTAAGGTGATTTCTGCCAAATGGAGAACTTGAGGCCAGATGGGCTACTGTTGTAGACTATTAGTTAAAAATGTGTCACATTTGTTTATGCTGGGGAGTATTTTGCTTTAGCAAAAATGTGTTGGATTTGTTTATGTTGCATTTGTTTAACTCTGTGAAGCTGTGTTACTTTGCCTGTCTAAAACATCTGGTTGGTCTAATAAAGAGCTGAACTGCCAATAGCAAGGCAGGAGAAAGGACAGTCAGAGCTGGCAGGCAGAGAGGATAAATAGGAGGAGAAATCTGGGAGGAGATCTAGGAGCAAAAGAAGGAGAAGGAGAACTCCAAGGGCAAGCCACAAGGCTACACAGCAAGACATGGACTAAGAAGTAAAGAAAGGTATATGGAAATAGAGATAAGTAAAAGCTCTGAGGCAAAAAACAGGTAAGATAATTTATGTTGAGAAAAGTAGGCAAGAAATAAGCCAAGCTAAAGCTGGGCATTCATAAGATCAGTAATGATAAGTCTAAGATAAGTAATAATAAGTCTTTCATAAGATAAGTAATAATAAGTCTTCACATATATTAATTTGGGAACTGGGTGGTGTCCCCGACCAGAGAATAAAGAGTAAAATGGGAAATGAGGGGGGGGGGAACTACAAGGTACACGAGACCTTCAAATTTCACAGAAAAGAGAAAAATCATATTTCTCTATCACATTTCCCTAACACTAGAGCCAAATCCAAGTGGCAGCCAAACCAGAAGGTGAAGAGGACGGACCTTCCCCTTCTTGAAGCAGCACCATTACTTGTGTGATCAACAATGTGAACTTTACTGATTGTGAAGTTCAGTGACTCAAGTGCCGATGACGGGCATCTCTCTAGTGTTCTATTACATAATTGTGAAGAACATATAAGAAGTCAGTGGACTCGGGTGGGTGGTACAACTGCCTAAATAGAATCATTCAGGAACTAGACAATTGTCCTAAAAGACATTACAACATTAGACAGAAAACCTTGTGTTTATTGAGTTTCCTTCCAACAAACTGTGCACATCTCAAAACACAGTGGCTGCAACATCACAATGTATGTTAGAATGAATCTACAATACAAGTGCATCATATTCTACACATTAAAAGGAAAATTCTGATTTCTTCTTCTATGGCACACTCATGTAAATTCCTTCCTTGTTGCTTATCTCAATCACACTATGGGGGTGGTTGTGGTGGTGGTAATTTTTCTATATTTTTCTATTTTTGTCTTGTTAGTAAACAATGCCTTCTTCTGTTCTGGGCCATCTTAGATGATAGGGAAAGGAAGAAAAAAAACAGTAAAATATTGGGCAAAATACAGAAAAAAGGGGGTCATTCACTGTGCTATTATGACTGCTATTACCAGGAGGGGCTATCATCTCTGAACTACCCAAGCGAGAATCCATACCAATAAGTGGCAACATTTTTTTTACAAGAGCTATATAATAACATCTGACATTTGTACAGCTTCTTCCATCTGTAGGAATCCCAGAGTCATAGACAGGATCCTGGGGTCACTTCATCTATCAAATGCCACAGTCTTGGAGAGCACAGTGGTGACCCTTCTCTGCAGGACAAGTTCCTAGTATTCTCAACTGGGGACTCTGAAACTAACTGGCCATGTTCTACTCTCAGGAGTACAAACTGCAAAATCCAAGGTAAACTCTACTTCCCTTGTGTCTACCTAACTGTGGAGCACATTTTGTGAGACTTCAGGGACTTTATCTAAGTGCAGATTTATTCTGCTTTCTCCTTATTTGGAGAAGGGTTCTTAAGAATTAATTCTAAAGTGACAATAGAAGAAAGAGACATTGCTGATGCCTGGTTCTGCTATTTATTCTCTCTCTGTAGACTGGAGGTAGGTGTGTATGTTTGTGTGTGTGTGTATTCTCACATGTTTGTATTGTGTGCACATGTTAGTAGCTGTTTGTGTAAGCCAGAGGTAGATAGCAAGTTTCTTCCTCACTTGCTTCCCTCTGGTTGGTTCTGTTAGTAAACCTGGAGTTCACTTTCTCAGCTCTACTGGTTATTCAGCAAGCCCCAGTTATCCTCCTGGCTGCATTTTGTCTGTGTTGTAACATAAGTGTACACCCCAATGTCTAGCTTTTTATAGAGGTAGTGGGGACTGAACACAGGTTCTCATGTTCATGAGGCAGTTGGCTGGGATACCAACTTGTATCCCAAGTTCCAAGAATTCCTAATATCATCTTTAATGAAGATTCATCTTTAAACATTGTCTTGTTTTTTTTTTTTTTATTGCTGTGAAGAGACACATGACCATGGCAACTCTTATAAAGGAAAAACATTTAATTGGGTGGCTCACTTATTCAGAAGTTCAGTCCATTATCATTAGGTGGGGAACATGGTGGCATGCAGGCCGACCTGGTGCTGGAGCTGAGAGTGCAATATCTTGACCAAAGGTCAGCAAGAAGTTGACTGAAAGTCACATTGAGGAAAGCTTGAGCAAAAAAGACCTCAAAGTCTGCCTCCACTGTGACATATTTCCTCCAGCAAGGCTACACCTCCTAATAGTTCCACTCCCATTGGGAGTCATTTTCTTTCAAAGCACCACAAACATGAAGCTGCTAAGACTTTCTAGGAAGTCACAATACACATCTGAAAGTGACCAGTAGAATTATTGGAATCATGTGGGCACAAAATGCATATGCTTTTCTTTCCCTTGTGTGGAGTATGTCTACAGAAAGCACACATGCCTGCTGATCACCCTGGATAGGCAAGGCTTGAGAGTGGAGTTGTATTACTTAAGGGAGAGGTTCACTTTCGTTATGGTGATGGTATAGATTAGGAGTCAGGGATTTGATTTAATAATCTTTGGGTGTGTCGGATATTTGATGCCTCCAATTAACCCTGTCTACTGAAAGGAAGAAATAACTTCCTGCAGTTTCCCTCACTAGAGTGTGTGTTGAGCAGCATGGTAATAAGGCTGCCTCTGCATCCTGTGAAGACCACCAGCATCAGCTTGGGTTAGACTGTGCAGGACGACCAGCTGAGGAAGGAAATAACAGAAAAGAAGGAAAAATTCAGAAAGCTTAGATGAGGGTCAACAGATGGTAAAAATCACAAATGCCAGCACAAACAGCCTCCTGTGCCACTTCTACATCAGAGAGATGTGGACTGTGAGGTGCCTGGCCTTTCTGGATTAGAACGATAGATAGATAGATAGATAGATAGATAGATAGATAGATAGATAGATAGATAGATAGATAGACAGACAGACCTATTTAATCCATAGTAACCAAGTATGTGAAGTGTCACACCAGGAACCCTTCAGTCTCAGATCAGATTAAAAGATACAATTCAGCAAGCACTTTTTTGCTATCTGCTCTGGACAAAATACCATGTTCTATCTCAATAGTGAAATGCTAGAATGACAAGACACAGCTCTGTCTTTTAAGGAAGGAGTTCGTGAAGACAGATACAGGTATGTAATAGAAGACCAGGTAAGAAAACACGGGATAACTGGAAGCATGAGCTTTGGAATCAGCTGATTTTTTTGTACAGCTAACTCCATTTACCAGCTATTTAGAAACATTTCATATTAAATTCATGTTATTTTAAGTATGCATTTAACTTATGCACCAAAAATATTTGAAACATCTTTCCTGTCATTCAATTATGTTAATTTTAAAAATAAAAGTGGGGCTGGAGAAATGGCTAAGTGGTTAAGTGTGCTTGCTGCTCTTCAAGACAAGTCACATTTAATATCTAGACTCCATGTTGAAAGGTTTACAGCATTCTATAACTCCATCTTCAGGGGATCGAATGACACCCTCTTCTGAACTCTGCAGAAACCTGAACTCACAAATATACATGTACTCCCACACAATGTACAGACATACATATACACACAATGAAAAATAAATCTTTTTAAAAAGTGATTCTCTTTTTACTTTGTTGTGTCCTGAATCAGATAAACCAACTTAATTTCCGTTAGGTTGGTTGAGAAAACAAATCAAACTGCATCTTTCAAATGATTCTGGAAGTAGATTTGAAATCTAGGAGAGGACAACAGAGAGGAGGATCCAGATGGTAGTCTTGGTGATCAAAAATTAAAGCCCTTTTTTTATCAAGGCAACATAGACTTCAGGACATTGCTGTTGGCAAGCAAAGTTAGTGACACTGCCCAGTCTACCACTGAAAGGAGAGCAACAGAAGAATAAAGGCAGTCAGAACAGAGGCTCCCAAGGCCAGAGAAATGTTTGTAGAGCTGTGTGAGTAAACCCCAGGCCCAGCACCCTGCTGCCTCACTGAAGGGAAAATAGAGACACTGAAGTACTATAGAAAGAATTTCTAGTTTGTCTCCTAGGGAATAGACTTCGTATTCAAGTAAGTAACTCTTTTATGATATAGAGAGTGAGAAAAAGAAAGATTTAACAATGCAGCCAGTCTCCCAGGGCAGAGGGTAGTAGAGTGATACTGAGATGACTGGTCTTGGGAGGGCAATAGAGTCCCAGCTGCCCTCCTAACTCTTCCCCTGAGTACCCAGGGAAGCATCCAGGAGCAAGAGAGAGAGAGAGCAATTGGAGTCCCTGCTGGAAAGGAGTCAGTGGCAAAAGGAGAGAGCACCTGAAGACTGTTTTACATCGCTGCAGCAAAGTCATAGAGGAAGAAAACCTGTCTTTGGTAAGGAAAACCATTGGGATATGGAGACTCTAGGCAAATGAGTTAATGCAGAGGGGTCCTGCTTGCAGTTGTAGTATAGGCCAATGAGAAAAGCACATCTCACCTAAGACAACCTTCTGAAATGTTCCAGGCTGGAGGGCATTTGCACTCATTTACAGGATCTCTGCAGCAGTTGGCAATCAGGCTTCCTACACTGAATTATAATGCCTTTGGATAGTTACCTTTCCTAAGAATACTCAATGTAGCAGCGCTGAGTCTCTGCTATGAGCTGATAATGTTCACAGTGTTCAGGGAACATACAATATAGGACAATATAGGTACAGTGGGGAAGGATACAGTGTTGGGGAGAGACACAAATAACTCACTTAACTACAAATTACAGTAAAATAATGGCTTAAAGAAGGTTCTTTGTGTCTATAGGGGAAGAAAAATTTTAAATGACTAGGAAAATTGAAAAGGGCACAAAGAAGGTTTCATTTGTCCTATATCTTCAGACTTCTATATATAAAGATGCTATAGTAGTCAGGGTTCTCTAGAGGAACATAACTGACAGAATGAAGGATAGATAGATAGATAGATAGATAGATAGATAGATAGATAGATAGATAGATATGTGAATTTTCATATGGGTATGATTTATTGTCTTGATGTCTTGGGTATTTCAACCCTGGCAGTCTCAAATTCGAATATCTAGACTCTAATATTTGTTCAGTATATAAGGCAAAATGTCTCAGTAGTCCCAGTCTGGGGCTGAAGGCTTGGAATATTTCTGAGGATCTTCTGGTCTTCAATCTACATTGAAATCCTGAAGAAGTTATATCAGGGAAGGATTCTGAAGCAACAGGATAGATGAAAGTGCCAGCTAGAGTGTAGGCAAGCAGGTATACCATAAGGTACCCAGTTCTGGACAAGTAAAGTTTGAAATTTCATCTAGAGGGAAGACAGGGAGGGGTAGGGCTCATGAGGGTTGATGTAGAGCTAGGACCAGAACAGGGAATGAACAGCAGCAGGGAAGGATGAATTGCTTTCCCCAAGCATCCTCCATCTGTCCTCCTGGCTCAAATTAGAGGCCTCCTACCAGGAAGGAAGGAGAGACACCTTCCCCAAGCATCACATAAATCCAAGGCTAGCTACCTACAGAGTATTTCATTCTGTTCCCAAATGATGTGGTTGCAAATCTTGGCTAGAAATGCCTTTTACCTCATGGATGTGTGTAGGGTTCATATAATATATAGTATATTTATCAGCTTTCTGTTACTATGACAAAATACATGAGCTAACTTAAAAAGTGGAAAGGTTCAATTTGCCCATGGGTTTGATAGTTTCAATCCAGAAGCAGTGGCCTATTGTTTTTGTATCCATGTAAATTCCTGTTGTTTTTGCCAGAAAGCAAAGACAAGAGGAATAAGGCTGGTATCCCACAATCTCCTTTGATGTTATGTCCCAAAATGACCTAAGACTTCCCACCACTGCCCGAATTTTAACATTTCTACCACCTTTTCCAAAGTCATGCTTCAAAGCAGCCTTGAAGGCCTGGGCTTCAGAGAACATTCCAGATTTAAGTTACTAAGCAGTGTCAAGATTCTTTTAAACATACAAGTATTCAGAATCAGGAAGAAAATAGTCATCTCTGACCGTTTTCTATAATAATTGCCAAACCACAGGCCAAGAGTGGGAGAAGTTATACACTGCCATAGAAAACGCATCCATACCTGCCCGTTTCTCTTGGCAGAACCTGCCTGATTACTGGCTCTTGGCATTAATCACCTGTCAGGAATTGCCTCTCCCACACCTAACACTGGTACCCTGACAGCGTTTGCCTCCTTGTTCATGAGTGATGGGATGATGGTTAGGCCCTTTCCATCATACATTTTGATCATCCTGTCATCTCGAGGTGACACACATCTCCTGTCTGGGACTTGGCCCCAAACATGTCAGTCCCAGTGTGATATCCTACGATGGTTGGCTAGAAGATTCCAAAGACAGATTGATGGCAGACAGGATTTACCAGGTGTCAGCACCAGGTCACCTGCTGTGACACAGGAGCTATAGGCTCATACAGAAGTACAATGGGCAGATGAGACTGGCTGCATTGGCCTCTTCAGTGTAAGGCTGGGCCTAATTGCAAAGGTGCTCAGCTGTGTCTCTTACAGGGTCAAAGGCTGGTCAGATCAGGCCAGAACCCTAAACCGGGGAGGGGGGGAGAGGGGGAGTTCTTTCTTGGTACAAATGATACAGAAAAGCCCTTGATACCACCCTTGGCAATGAAAGAACTGCAAGCAGGAAAGGTTTCTATGGCTCAGAGACCAAGAGAAAGATGGAGCAAGTAAGACCTGGAGCTCTAAATGTAGAACCCATATGCAGAGGAAGTGTGCTCGAAGTTAGCATCATACGAACAAAATAGTTTTCCCAATCAAAATCAATATAATCCCCCACTCCATAGGAAAGCCAAGGCCCCTACTTCTGTCTCATGGCACCCTGATCTCACCTCAGCATTTTTTGCCTTTTTCTGCTTCCTGTTCATTTTAAAGTGTTTTTATTAATTATTTGAGATTTCATACACTGTATTTTGATCATATTCATTCCCCACCCTCTTCTTTTCCCAGATCTACTGTTATTCCACTTCCAACCAATTTTGTGTTCTCACTTATTTTTTTTAACCTATTGAGCCCCATTAGTCCTTCCATATACTCTTGGATGTGTGGCCATTGATGAGAGCATGGTGGTCTTATCTTCTCAGGGGTTATTCCCTTAAAGAAAACTGACTCTCCCTTCCTGAAGCTCTCAGTCAAACTACAGATCCTTAGCTAGGGGTGATACTTCATACCCACCTCTTATCTCCATGCTGGGATTCGTCTGGCTTGAGTTTGTGCAGGCAGGTCTTGTGCATGCTGTCACAGCCACTGTGAGTTCATATGTGCAAATGTCCTGCCATGTTTTGAAAACACTATTTCCTTGTAGTCATTCACTGCCTCTTGCTCTTAAAATTTGTTTCTCTGACTCCCCCTTTTATTCTGCAACTTACATTTTAAATCATCAGGCCCGGCGTTGGTGGCTCAAGCCTTTAATTCCAGCACTCAGGAGGCAGACACAGGCAGATCTCTGTGAGTTCGAAGCCAGCCTGGTCTCCAGAGCGAGTGCCAGGATAGGCTCCAAAGCTACACAGAGAAACCCTGTCTTGAAAAACCAAAAATAAAAATAAAAAATAAAAATAAAAAAATAAATCATCATGTATTCCTTGCAGGGTACATACCCAGTCAGATGTGAGCATGGTGTAGTAGTTACATTTCTTGCTACTGTGGCAAAATGCCTTTAGAAGAGAAACTTAATCAATGAAATGTTTATTTTGGCTCATGGCTTGAGGATGCAGTCCATCATAAAAGGGAAGGCACCACAGTAAGAATGTTATGCAGTTGGTTACATAGCATCCACAGTAGAAAGTAGAGAGAGATTAATGCTGGCATTCATCATTCTTTCTTCTTTGTATACAGTTCACAACCCCAGTCCAGGGAACGGAGCTACCCAGTTAGGATGGGTCTTCCCGCCTCAACTAACATAATTTAGAAACTCTCTCATAGACATACCTAGATATTAATCCCCTGGATAATGCTAGATTCTGTCAAGTTGGTAGTCAAGATGAACCATAGCACTTGTCCACCGAGATTTATGGAAATAGTCTTGTAAGTCTGTTTTCTAGTTACAGTTGAGTCTGCACTGTAGTCTTCATGACTGTTGTTTAGAAAGATATCAGAATCTGACTGCATCTCTTGTCTATTTCCTACATGTTTAAATTCTAGTATTGCTTATGATTGGTTTGAGTGCTTTGTCAGCTGACCCAGGAATAGTTATGAGCTAGAAGCATCCTCAGACAACAACTGGTGGCACCTTTAGAACTCTATCATGTAGCCCTCTGCAGACATGCTCTGCACCCCTTCCTAGATACACAGATTCTACTTCTTATTCTCAAGGCCACAGTCTCCAAAACAATTCAAAGCATTTCTTGAGTTCACTCAGTAAATTCTACTGTTGAAATGGCAGTTATTTCAAATGCCACAGGTAAGAGCAGATAATGATGGAAGGCTAGGTCCTGGCCACAGAAAAGTGTGTTAACCCTCCCCAAACAGTGTATTTTGTTGTCATCTTGAGTAAATTTCACTCTTTCTTCACTGCAGAGTCTCATTTGAAGGGTAATTTCTGTGGAACATTGTCCAGGTTAACAAGGGACCCCTCTCCCCCGCCTCGATGTTGTTAACTAAATGTGTGATCTCTTCTAGGATACTAATTGCTTATTCTGTGTCCTCCTTCACACCTTCACTCAAGTATTGGTTAATCACCAGTTACTTTTACTAATGTTCCTTTCCCCCATTACTATTGATGTGATGTTAGTGTTCTTTGGGACTCAATTTTCTCATCCTTAAAATGGAGTTAATGACATTGCTGAAGATGGCTTCTGCAAAGATGTAAGTGGGCATGCAAATTTGTGTGCTCGCATTTGAGAATCACAGCACCCATTGTAAGGATTTGTTCTTTATATCTTCAGAGGGAAATACAATGTTTTGCCCTCTCCCAATCTGAATTGTATAACAGCATCATTTTAATGGTCTCCAAAAATAGATTTGATTGTACTGTTCTTACCCAGGAAGCTTCCCTCCTACCTGAGGGAAGAGAAAATCATGGGAAGCAAGTTCCATGACAGGGTTGCCTGACAAGACAAAGCCAGCCCTGTCGCAGACCATACTCAGTTTCCACAGATTACCCCCTCACTTATTGATCTGCTAAACTGTCCATCATTAGAGCATTTATAAGCTCCCGTGTTTGTGATTATGATTTCCGACTGAGCTGCAGGGGTAGAGAATTAAAGATGCCCAAGGCTGTCAGGAGACAAAATTAAAACATCCCAAAAGTGAGTTTTAGTGTGGAGCCAGCCTTTCCCCCCAACCTGGCTCCTGAAGAATTCTTCGAATATTAAATAAGGAAAAAGAAAGCTCCAGGGTCAAAATGGACAGTAAAGCTTGAACTGATTGGGCTAGCATCGCCTGGCACTACCTTCCTGATCCAAACTGTAAATCACTTCTCCCAAGTTGCCTCTGTAACTGCCTGCTAGGATTTTCTGCCTTCCACCTTTGTGTGTAACCTTTCTATTCTCCCTGGAAGAATTCTTGTTACTTCTCACTGTCAATAGCATGGAACGTGTTTTTGTTTTCTTTTATTTTACCTCGTCTTCAAAGTCCTTCAGCATCTGAGCCACTAACCATGTTTCCAATGCCCTTTTCAAATGTACCCCACAATGTCACCCCAGAGGCTTGCTCTTTCTTGAATCTGAACACATCCTTTGAGTTTGCTGATACGGTCTCTTCTGCCTAGAATGACCTTTTCATGTTCATACATACTCATTTAATTCTCACAGCAACACTAGAAGGAATATACTATCACTATTCCCACTTTACAGTTGGGTAAATCAAGGTAAAGACTTGTTAAGTGATTTTACAGAGACTATATATGTCCTGATAAAGCTGACCTAAACCCAGATAGTACAAGGCTGGTGCCTGTGTCCCTACACTTTAGGCATCTCTTCAGCAGAGAATTTTACAAAGAAACTGATGACATACTGTGCTTACCCAAGCTCCCATTTGACTAATTTATATGCATGCTTCTTCCTCACAGAAGAACAAATAAAACACCCTATTTGTTTTTCCTACCAGATGCATACACACAATATTGGATATATACATATATACTGCAATATACACACCCCCAGTTATATAAACATGTATTTAGCTGTCTCTCCTACAGGACTGTGAGAGTTTGAAAATATTCTCACCTCCATCCCTCCCCTATCAGTCAGGCTCAATGCCTGGTGCCTGTTGAATATTTAATCACTATGGAGCTGAATTAAAATGAGTTTCCTTAAATGGCATGGGGAGCAGTGGTGACAGCTTAGTTATGACTGCCATCCATCAGTTCCTAGATACGCACTGATAAACGTAAACTCCTTGTCAAAAATGGCAGTGTCTGCCAAGTTATGTATCACAATCCTTTCTGACCTGCAATTGTCCCAGCAGATCTGAAAATGGAACTTGAAGTGTTTTTGAGAGATTCTACCCTTGGTCAAGAACTTCTTCTAAAATGGCCTTGGAAAGATCAATTTGGCTTTCTGTCAGATTTCTTAGCCAATCCTAACAGATGCAGGTATCGTTGGCATATGCTAGCTCTTCCACGGTCCTTTCACTATCAATTGTGATGGTTATTGGACTTTGAAGAGCCCTCAAAGAAGTCAGAGGGCACACTTCACTGGCACAAATGAGTCCTGAGCTCTGGGCTTAGTTAATGGTACAAAACGGACCACACACAACCTCCATGGTGTAAATCATAATAGTCTTACAGAACATAGACATCAAGTCAGAACTGTGGTGTGCCATACTGTAGACACCCAGCATAGGAGGCTCAGAGAACCCTACATGCTCTAGCATTTCAAAGTAGCTTTGCAGGAGAGAAAATTCTTTGACTGAGTCATCAAAACAGCAGGAAATGGGCAGAAGGAGAAGCCTGGATTCCTTTATTAATTCTACCTCTGACCATCTCCTGAATGAGTACAATAGCAAGCCACTTCTGGTCTTCCAGAGACCCTGGCAACTCAAGTGCACTGCCCAATATCTCTCTCTCCCAATCAATCTCTCTCTCCCAATCCCTCTCTCTCTCTCTCTCTCTCTCTCTCTCTCTCTCTCTCTCTCTCTCTCTGTCTCTCTCTCTCTCTCTCTCTCTCTCTCTCTCTCTCTGTGTGTGTGTGTGTGTGTGTGTGTTTCTGTCTGTCCGTTTCTCTCTCTATCTGTCTGTGTGTTTCTGTCTCTATCTCCTCTTTGCCTCTCACAATTTATTGTTGGCAAAGATGGCAGAATATCTTTAAATACAAAAACCAAATGATCCCTTAGCTATGCTTACTTCTATCCAACTGAGGATGCCTTTGAGGAAAGACTCTCTGCTATGAGGCACAAAGGCTTGTGACAGGACCCAGCTTGCCCTCCACCTGAACCTTGTGTCTCCACATAAACATACAGCAACTACACTGGCTACTTTGGAACGTGTTTATATTATTCTCTCTGCTTGTGTTTGTCATAGCCAAACACAATACTTTGTTGGGGTGTTTTGATTCTTTCATTGTTTGCTTGTTTTGTTTTCTAAATATTATTTATGGATACTTTGAACATTTCATATGTACTTACAATGTATCTTGATGCTATCTACCCTACCTCCCTTCTAACTCTCTCCACAACTCCCTCAAAAGAAGGTTCCCTTCAATTTCATGTATTTTTTAATAGCCCACTGGGAGTTCAGTTAGTGCTGCCCATGTATACAGAAGTGTGGTGCCATCCACTAGAGCATAGACAACTCACCAATAGCCACCCACACAAAGAAAACTGACTTTCCTTCACTCAACAGCCATTAAACATCATTATCACCTTTGGTAGGAGGAGTCTCCTCAGGCCTCATGTTCTCCAGCCCGCCTGCACTGGAATGTTGACTGCCTTCATATTATACAGGGCTTGTGCAAACAACTACAGCTGCTGTGAATTCATGAATGCAGTTGCTCTATTGTGTCCAGATGACAGCACTTCACAGTAGTACTTCTCCCCATCTTCTGGCTCTTTGTTTTATAATGTTGAGGAAGAAGATAGGCCTTGGATGCCTTCTAAGGGCAATGGACTAGACAATAACAGGATCTCCATATGCAGCCCACCTGGTACATTATGACATTGCCACCCTTTATCATATCAGTACTCACATTTGATCTTATTCACATAACCATAACATTTAGTGATTATTTTTCTTATATTTATTTGTTGATAGAAGTGGGTTGCTATTTTAATCTACTCTCCCTCCTAGACCATAAATCACATGGGAACTTGGATCATGTTGACCACTCATTAGTATCCAGAACATGACAGGTACGCAAGAAATACTACTGAGTTAAAGAAAAGTGCAACGGGCTTGGGAACATCTGAAGAGCTATAATAATTAGCCAAGACACACTGTGGTGGTGAGTGAGTAGACAGATGGAGGGGAGACTGGACTGAGGAGTAACTTGTCTGCCATTCAGAATGGTGACAATGTCATCGACAATCACTGGCATGTCTAAGGAACTGTAACCCAGTAAATATCTGCATATATAAAGCCCTATTGTGCTTTGTCCAAATTCACCTACACGAGAAATGTGACCTTGGAATCTGTGCTGAAATTGCTGGGTCCCTGCCCTGTGTACTTCTGAATTCTGAAGAGAAGCCACACATTTTACAACTCCTCTAAAGACAAAAATCTATTTCCTATTCTCCAATTGCTCACTATATTATTGCTTTTATTTTTTTCTCCTTTAAGGGGTAACTATGAAAAAATGGAGTCAGCAGGGTAGTTTCTGGTCTTCTTTGTCAAATGCTGGACAAGAATTTCAGAGCAAGTGTGATAGTTGTACACCAATCTCTGTCCTCTGTTCCCACCTGAAACATAAGAAAGAATTTATGTGTAACCACATGTCACTCTCCCACTCTGACAAGCTCTCTCCATATTTTATTACCAAGCATTGTAAAGTATACAGACATACATGATATAGTGAGAGCTTGTGTTGCCTTCCAAAAAGACTCTATTGTAAAAGAAGCAGAAGCTGTCACCCAAGATATATTTGCACAGAAATGGCTGTAACAGGCAATATATTCGAGATTCTCCCTTGCCCAACCCCAACTATCTGACCAATGGAGAGCTTTGAATTATTTGAACTGGATATGTCCTTTTGATAAATTTGTTCGAGTTTGAGCTTTACTTACAGAAGGCATCCACTTCATGTATTTTCTGGGAAAAGCAATATGTTGAATCTGAAAATTATTCTTTCATTGGGCAATATTAATCAAACAGTAAATCACAGGGGAATCCCATATGAATGACCTAACCCCAGTCTTTCTCTCTTTGAAATATAACCAGGATTGAGTCACTGAGACATGCTGTCCAAAACTCTGCTTGTTCAAACCAAGTCCACAGGATAACTTGCCTAATTCCTGGTAGTTAATTGTGTGTGTGTGTGTGTGTGTGTGTGTGTGTGTGTGAGAGAGAGAGAGAGAGAGAGAGAGAGAGAGAGAGAGAGAGAGGGGGTGTTAATTTTTTACCCTTTTCTGCAATGGTTTGCCAATATTATCAATAGTTTCATTTTCTACTAAATTCTCATAGAATTAGAATATTTGATCTTTAGTTTTACTTTAACAATGACACAGTGTTTATGTTCCAAACATTTCTCATATCTCAGTCTTTCCCATAAGAATCTAAAGAGCCCCAAATCTACCAGTGGTCCCCACAACATGGTCCCTAAAGTGAAGATTCATAGCAATTGAGGAAAATTTCATTTCAAGAAACTCTACCCATCAGCTTGCTTTGAGCATCATAATCATTGTCCATCTTTGTTCTTGAATATTGCCCTAGTCAGCTTTAACTGCCAATTTGCCACTTCCTACAATTGCCCTAGAAGGGAATTTCAATTGAGGAATTGCTCAGATGAAATTGGCGCATGAGCATTGCCTTGACTGTTCATTGATGTGGAAGAGTTCAACCCACTGTTGGCAGCACCATTTCCTGGTCAGGTTTTGGGCTGTATAAGAAAGCTAGCTAAGCATGAGCTGGCAAAGAACCATTCTTCCATGGTTTCTGCTTAAAGTTCCTTCTTGAGTTCCTGTCCTTTTTTCCCTCAATCATGGATTGTGTCCTGGATATAAACCAGTTGCTTTTAGTCATAGTGCCTTGCCACAATGATCTTATCTAGATTCTCCTTCTAGATAAGTAACAAGGAACTCTACCCTATACACAGAATTTTTTTTTTAAAAAAGTCCAGACCAAAAAAGAGACCCCCAGCTGGTCTGTACATTGTGTTTGGGTCTAAGTGATCTCTGGATCTTGCAGGAGGTTAAAGAATGAATTCACAAAGAAACTTCAGCTTTTAGTACTATGATTCTTTTCAAGCAGATTTAGGCAGCAGAGCACTCTCACTGTGGTTCTGCGAACCTCTGGGAGAGGCTGAGGCTACAGTAGTGTGAGTCAGAGTGGGGTGGAAGGGTCTAGACTTCACTTTCCACCTTCATCTTTCAAGAGAAAAGCTGTTATTGTCAAGTAAGTCTGAAACTCCACATTGAGATGAAGCTGAAATTGAGCTCTGAAAAACCTCCAGTGAAGAGCACGAAATTACGAGAGAATTCATGTTTAAATACACGACTCGAGTTTTCTAATAATTCCTTCTGGGTGAGGAGGAGGTGTGTGCACAGAATCTGGGATGGCTCTCTGGCCCATCCCCTACCTCCTGTCATTGTGACATCAGTTCCCCCAGCACCACAGTAGTTCCTATCCAGTAAACAAAGTACCTTTCTTCCATTGGGATTCAGGCTGCACAAGGAGTATTAATATTGAAACTCTCTCTTACATTTGCCATGCTTTAAAGAACAGGAGATTCTGAGTTATCAAAAAAACAAGCCAATAATTTACTGAACATGAGCATTTATAATGAAATGAAAAGGAAAGCACTGCATGGATTGCTCAGGAGAGAGCAACAATGTGACCATGAGAGAAAAAAACCATGAGGAGTTGTCCTTGAAATCCGATAAAGCTCTTTGTTGGGAGAGTATCAGAGTCTTCCATTATAAAACCATTGATGTTTTACTCTGATAATATTTAATTAATTCTTTATAAAACCTTTTGTTCAGTAGACCCAAATTTTGAGTTCAACCAAAATGCTTATAAGCATTTTTCTTGATAATATAAAGCATTGAATAGATTCTGGCCCAAGGTGTGTTTCCAGGCCACAGGTGTAAGTGAGAGTAAATGAGTCTAAATGTGTACTGTGCCGAAGGAGGCTGGATGCATCCCACTTGCCCTTCCGATCCCCTCCCAGCCCTTCTAGACTATACCCTGTGTTCTGTGATGTCGGAGTATTTAAACAGTGCCAAAGCCGCCTTTGCTGTCAGGGTCCCAGTGGGTTCTGTCCATAGGAGGCACTCAGAGATGAGCATGGCTGAGAGGAAATTGAGAGTCAATGATACTACCCCACTCCTTCCTTCCCAGCCACAGTGGATTGGGTTATATAGCCCTACCATATAGACAGAAGGTTCTGTCCTGCCTAGTCCCACAGCCGTTTAGTCCCAAATAAACACACAAAGGCTTAGGTTAATTATAAACAGTTTGGCTGATGGCTCAGGCTTCTAACTGGCTAACTCTCTCTTAATTATTAACCCATTTCTATTCAAATATGCCACGAGGCTGTGGCTTACCCATAATATTCTGGCATATTACTCCTCAGTGACTACATGGCATCTTTCTAGTGATGTTTTCTCTAGTGTTGTGTTTCTCTTCCCAGCATTCTTCTAGTCTGGTAGCCCTGTCTATACTTCCTACCTGGCTACATCCTGCCTGTCCATTGACTGAAACAGCTTTATTCATTAACCAATAAGAGAAACATATATTCACAGAATAGAGAAGGACCTCCCCCATCCCCACCACCTCCATCCAGGAAGTTTCTCCTTCCCTATGGGGACCTTCAGTGATATTAGGAACTGTTTCTTCCCTTTGTTTCTTCAGAGGTAAAACATCAAACCTTGGGTTCAGAAGAATTCGTTTTCCTAAACCCAGATGTCTATATCTTTGAAAATATCTCCTACATTACACCCAACCCAATTATAAAATGTGAGCATGCCATTTCTCTCTCCAAATCATTCCCATAAACGTGGTAATGTCAAGGTTATTTTACACAAACTGTGTTTGTTTCCTTTTCCAATTGTTTTTAATAGACTTTATTTTTAGAAGAGTGTTAAGCTTACAGTAAAACTGAAAAGGCAGAGATTTTGCATATCCCACATGTTGCCCATTTCCAGTCACCCTGAATGTGAGGGTCCCCTCCACCACAGGAGTTATGTTGTTTTCTACACACAGAAAAAGTCAACAACTGATCTTAGATTTAGGAGTTCATAAGAAACTCAAAGTTATCTACATTTACGTTGTAGGATGAACTATTTCTGCCTAAATTAGGGTAGGGTGGCAGAGTTGAAATAAACCAAGAGAATGTCCCCAAACAGTGAATCTCTATATGTTGGCAGAAGGGTCCATGCAGGCTGGTTTAAAATATTTAAAACAGAAGTCTCTGAGCTCAGGCTTTGCTGTGACTCCTGGGATCCAAGAATACCCAGAATAAAAGAGACATTATTTCTTGAAGTTGTTCCTTGGAATCCCATGCCTGCAGTGGTTTGGCAGTTAAACCTCTCCTTGCACCTTTGTAGGACCCCCAAACTCCTTGCCTCCTGAGGCCACTAGCTGCAATAAAAAGCTAGCCTATCATTTAGAAAGCCTTTCCTTCCTTAGATGTCCATTCACAGACCTAGCCTAGCTCTGAGGGTGGGAGGTAGAGAGCAAGACTAATCTGTCATCCCTTTGACAGCCTTTCCTAGAATGAAGACAGGAGACATATTCCAGCTACATTTTCTCACCTCCAGGCCCAGATCCCTAGGTGCTGGTGGCAGAGGCATAATTCTCTGAACACATCTGGTGTTTTATTTATCTGTGTCCTGAACAGAACATTGTGTTTGAGGTGTGCTATTCCCAGAATACACTGGCAATATTCCCTTCTCTGAGCAAAATATGTTTCTATCAGCACAATCCAAAAGTGCATTAGATAAGCAGAAAAAAGAAGTAAAGGTCCGGTGACATTTGCTTAACCTTCAGGCAAGCACTCAAAAGTCCAGCCAGACTGACTACTCACTTTCTACCAGTCCTGAGTTTAAATAAAAAGGTATATGCTAACATTCTGTTACTCTAAGCATTGTGTTTACTCCTACCCTTGGAGAAAGGGGGAAAAACTGGGTGATGGCCGTGGGAAGCCTGCTAAATGTTGCCACAATGAAGAAGGCTCTATATTCACTTTGACATAAATCTACCCAATAGACCTTTCTAGAAGAGGAACACTCATGACTTCCCTAAGGAGTAGAGTGCTTTAGTGTTCTCTGCAGGCATCTGGACACAGTCAGCTGATAGACCCTGAATCTGATATTTTCTATTTGAGTGGATCGGGAAAGTCAACAGAATTGGTCTAATCTCACATGGTTTGACAAATTTCAGATAGACTTGGACTATATAAAGAGTGCTGAGAGGAGCCTATTGGACCACTGAAGACAGTTTGTGGTTTCAATAGTAGCTTGAAACATCAAAAGGTAGTGTCTGCTCAGTGCTCAGACAAAGTATCTGTAGGTTAAACCAACTAGGTTCATTTTCCAGAAGTTTCCTTGTAGCTGACCTCCTCCTTGCACTACCCTAGGATTCTCAGTGAACATGATAAGGTTGTCAGCATAGTGATTGATGCCCTCCTCTGGATGATCAATTTGAGTTTCAGAAGGGTAAGATATTTGCTTACCCCTACATAGAGACTGGAAGAGAGGTGGGTTTTCAGAAACTTGGTCAAAATGATTTCGTGATTAGGTGAGCAGTTATCAATGGGCATAGGTAGATAGGGGACTACCATGTTCTCTTATGTCAACTTCAAAGTAGTTCCCAGTAGACTGGAATTATTCCATTTTGATACAATGGGAACCATTTGGTAAGAAAACATTCCTTACCACATAAGTGAGTATCGTAATATTATAGTGGATAGTAAACTGTTCTTACTGCCTTTGTACCTCTCCTCAATAGGAAAAAAATGAAATGAAAAACATAAAAACTTCTGTCATTAAAGCTGCACTGACCTACATTCTCTGTGATTGTGCTTCTTGTCATTCTGCCCTGCCTGCCTGAGAGGACAGCTACTGTCACCGGCTTTTCATACCAATCACACCAAACTGCTTTCCTTGAGGCACCAACACTTTTTTTCTGTAGCCTCAGACCTCATACACAATACTTGGCACTCAATGCTAACTTACAAAGAACAGAAACTTGCAGTAAATCTAATTAATCAATAAAAGTCAGGAATCAGATATCGGGGTAAAAACCTAAAGGATCAGAAAAGCAGTGGAGCAGCTGCCATTTGCTTCCTACCTCTTCCATTCTTCCACCCAAAAGCCCTAGGTCCTCTCTTTGCCCCACCTTCTCACTTCCTGTCTCCTCTCTGTACAGACCTCTATGGTTAAGTAGGAGCTAGCTCTGCCCTCTGACTCCAACCAAGCTTCATTTGTCAGAACACAAACAAAATAGTTCACAACAAAAACTAGTAACAAAATCAAGGGGATGGAGTCTAGAAGCAGTCAAGGGTCTTGCCATGGTGCACTCCTACTTTTGATGGGAAACTTACAAAACAGTGCACAGGCCAACATTTCTCCCCACTCGCACATTTGGTTCTGAGCACCTGTTCTAGTTTCATTTCAGTTGCTGTGATAAAATACTGACCAAAAGCAACATAAGGAAGAAAAGAGAGGCCATGATTTGAGGCACCAAAAACTATGGAGGAAAGTTGCTTGTTGGCTTGCATGTGTCATGTTTAGCTAGATTTCATACACAGACCACGGCCACCTGACTAAGGAACTGTGCCAACCATGGTGGACTGGACCCTCCTACTTCAATTAACAGTCAAGATAATCCCCCACAGGTACTTTTATGATCCCTCAATTGAGATTCTCTTCTCAGGTGACTGTAG